>NC_090664.1:56416039-56722082 GCF_013368605.1 Nyctibius grandis
TTACAAGGGCAAGGAGTGACAGGATGAGGGGGAACAGTTTTAAACTGAAAGAGGGGAGATTTAGACGAGATATTGGGAAGAAATTCTTTACCATGAGGGTGGTGAGACACTGGCCCAGGTTGCCCAGAGAAGCTGTGGCTGCCCCCTCCCTGGCAGTGTTCAAGGCCAGGTTGGATGGGGCTTGGAGCAACCTGGTCTAGTGAAAGGTGTCCCTGCCTGTGGCAGGGGGGTGGGAACTAGATGATCTTTAAGGTCTCTTCCAACTCAAACCGTTCTGTGATTCTATCATTCTATGATTACCATCTAGCACTTATTTGGTCTCTGCTCTCCAATGTCCCACTGAGCTCTCAGAAATGAGGACCGAAGCCATCAGTCAGGACAAATGTGGTCGGTCTGAGAGGTGAGACTTCATTTTGACGTGCTGCATCCACTCCTGAGCAGAAACTCCTATTTGGGGGCAAAGTTTCCTCTACTCTCCAGAGACCCTCTTGAATATAAATGCATCTCCAGGTATTTCCTGTAGTTCTTGATAATTATTTCAATCAAGATATCAATTTATAACTTCCTGACTAATAAAATGCTGTTTCTTACTGCGTTATCCTTTGATATGTAAAGATGCCTTTGAACTGCAAGCCCCGTGCTGGGAAGACCCACGCAGCTTTCACACCTGGCTCATCAACAAGCAAACCCATCGCTGCGCTGTGAATGTGACTTGGAGGTGACACCGAAGAATTTCTGAGCTGTCGCAGAAATTTAGTCCTTAACTTTGCACGACGCAATGCAGGAACCACTTAATGTACGTTTTAGCTATGAATTAGATAAGGACTGAAGCTTATTGCTTGTTCTTGATGAAGTCTAGAGGTAATAAGTAGTAATCTAAGCGCATCTTGCTGGATTTGGGAGAATCTGGTCCAGCAAACTGCCCCATTTTCCTGTAGGTGTATCTAGCCTAATAGCCTTTTCCAGCAGCGACAGCAGATAATAATTCAGGAGAACATGCAAGGCAATATCTCCAGTTCGTTCCCCTCTGCTCTCCGACCATCAGCATCATGGGCATTGGTGGATACCAGCTTGCCTATTCCCTCTAATACCTGCTGGCAGACCTATTGCCCATGAATTTCTTCAGCCCTTCTTTGAATTCGTTAATGTATTTGGTTCTTGTGGCAACCTGCTGACTAAATGAGGACTTTGTTATCTGTTTTAAACTGATCTGCTACTCATTTGAGTAATAGCTTTGCATTTACTGTATTGCCAATGGCACCCTGGCCTCTATTAGGAACAGTGTAGCCAGCCGGTCTAGGGAAGTGATGGTCCCTCTGTACTCGGCACTGGTGAGGCCGCACCTTGAATCCTGTGTCCAGTTCTGGGCCTCGCACTTCAAGAGAGATGTTGAGGTGTTGGAGCGAGTCCAGAGGAGGGCGACCAAGCTGGGGAAGGGTCTGGAGGGTCTGACCTATGAGGAACGGCTGAGGGAGCTGGGGTTGTTTAGCCTGGAGAAGAGGAGGCTCAGAGGTGACCTAATTGCAGTCTACAGCTACCTGAAGGGAGGTTGTAGCGCAGTGGGAGTCGGCCTCTTCTCCCAGGCAACCAGCGCTAGGACAAGAGGACACAGCCTCAAGCTTCACCAGGGGAGGTTCAGGTTGGACATTAGGAAGAATTTCTTCTCAGAAAGGGTTATTAGACATTGGAAGGGGCTGCCCAGGGAGGTGGAGGAGTCACCATCTCTGGAGGTGTTTAAGAAAAGCCTGGACATGGCACTTAGTGCCATGGTCTAGTTGACATGGTGGTGTCAGGGCAATGGTTGGACTCGATGATCCCAGAGGTCTCTTCCAACCTGGTTGATTCTGTGATTCTGTATTCGTTGCCTTCATGATTTGCTGCACCTTGCTTGTAAGCTCGCAACAGCCTTCCCTTCTCCAGGTTGAAGGGTCCTGAGTTTGTAATCTCTCCCTGTAAAGCAGCTGCTCCATCCCACTAGTCTTTTTAGTTTTCTTCTTTCTGCTTCTCCAGCACCATGATGCTCCTCTTGGAGATCAGGACTGCACGCAGTAGTCGAAACGTGGAGGCATCAGGGTTTTCTGCAGCAGCAAAGTGATGCCCTGAGCGTTGGATGTGCTCAGGGAAGGCAGAGAAATAACAATTTCTTGGCTTTTTTTGGCTGCCACCTTGAACACACCTTGGTTGCATGTTGAGCCAGAGATTTCAGAGAGCTGCTGGTGGCAATCTAAGATCTCAGCTCTAGGTGCTGGTTCCAACCTCAGCATCGCACGAGCGTGGTTTAGACCTTTTTCCTCCAGATGCTTTACTTTATGTATTCCTATACCAGAGCTCATTTGAAACTTTCTTCTCTGCTTTGTCTTTTTTTTTTTTGAGAGCCTTCTGGAATCAGTGTGGCACTTAATGACCTTGGAAGAGCTCACCTGCAAGCGTGGAGATGCAGGTCTGCTCTTACTCCTCCAGATTGCTGATGAGGATGTTGAAAAACCCCAGAGTCCGTCTCTGGTGAACCACACTATGGACTCTTTTCCGTCCCAAAAACTGACCATTAAAGCCCTACCTTTCACTTCTTGTCTTTTAAATAGCTTTTGAGCAATAAAAGGACCTTTTCTCCAGTCCTGTGGAAACTTAGTTTCTGTAATAGTCCTGTCAAGGCCTTTAAAAAAAAAATATTGATAAAATCCTGCAGTTTTCCCACCTAGAACGTAGAATTCAGGTTAAATTTTATTGAATTTTATTGAATTTACTTTTGTCCAGTGCCCTGAACATAACAGGAGTTAAATCGTTCATGCAGCAAAGCAGTAGCCAATAATGTCTGGAGAAAGGCCTGGTGGGAGAATAAAAATATTTCTTTCCCTAAATTGTTGAAACTGCCAAGTCAAGTTGTTAATAGAGATTGTCTCTCCAACGCAACAGCAGCGAGGACAACTTGGCTTGGCCTGCTTGGCTTGGCTGGCTTGATGCATCCAGTGCAGAGGCCTCGATTGTAAAACCTGCAGTTAAGTAACGCTCGAAATAAGCCCTTTTCCCCCAAAACGAAGACCGGACAATGCGCTGTTCCTCTGCTGTAACTCACCCCAGGGACAAGCAGGACCCACTCAAAAAGCAGAGTAATGTCAACTGCGCCCTGCTCTCCTCCTTTATAACACATTTAGGGACCCACCTGGAAAAAATACCCCAAGGCACCAGTTCTGGTGCTGTGTTTTTTGCAGCACCGATTCTAACGAGTTCAGAGAAGGGCAACGAAGCTGGTGAAGGGTCTGGAGCACAAGTGTGATGAGGAGCGGCTGAGGGACCTGGCGGTGTTTAGTCTGGAGAAAAGGAGGCTGAGGGGAGACCTTATCGCTCTACAACTGCCTGAAAGGAGAGTGTAGTGAGGTGGGTGTCAGTCTCTTCTCCCAGGTAACAAGCGATAGGACAAGAGGAAATGGCCTCAAGTTGTGCCAGGGGAGGTTTAGATTGGAGATCAGGAACAATTTCATCACCAAAAGGGTTGTTAAGCACTGGAACAGGCTGCCCAGGGCAGTGGTGGAGTCCCCATCCCTGGAGGGATGTAAAAGCAGTGTAGATGTGGTGCTGAGGGACATGGGTTAGTGGTGGGCTTGGC
Source organism: Nyctibius grandis (assembly GCF_013368605.1). Taxonomy (NCBI): domain Eukaryota; kingdom Metazoa; phylum Chordata; class Aves; order Nyctibiiformes; family Nyctibiidae; genus Nyctibius; species Nyctibius grandis. The sequence goes on from NC_090664.1 coordinate 56,419,644, forward strand.
AGTGCTGGGTTAACGGTTGGACTTGGTGATCTTGAAGGTCCTTTCCAACCAAAACAATTCTGTGATTCTATGATTCTGATGAGCTGATGTTCAACAACACCAACACCGTGCAAGGGATGCAAAGACACTAAAGCCACGCTGAGCCAGGCAGTGCAAAGAGACACATCACAGCCTAACCTTGCTGCGGGTTTTGGTACCCAGTAAGTTTTTCTTGGTGTTCAGCAGCAGGGCAGATGTTTGGGCTGTGGAGGATATGGGTTACAGCTCCTCTTTGGTTCACATCCTTGGATTGAGCCTGAGACAGCAGCGAGGAAATAAAAAGATGAGATACCCCCAGCTTTGAGCAAGACATTGAACCATGTGTGTGCTGGAGACCCCTTCCAAAATAAATCCACAATCCTACGATTTCATTTCTAGGGGTAAAATAAGCTACGTATTTTGCAGGGAATCTGGAAGTGTGTGTGGGGGTCTCCACCTTCCTCCTCTGAGTAAATTTTCTTTAATACTTGTGTCTTTTCATCACCATCCTGTAATTCAAGGGTTGAAAGTAAACTTAGAATCATAAAATGGTTTGGGTTGGAAGGGACCTTAAAGATCATCTAGTTCCAACCCCCCTGCCACAGGCAGGGACACCTTCCACCAGACCAGGTTGCTCCAAGCCCCATCCAGCCTGGCCTTGAACACTGCCAGGGAGGGGGCAGCCACAGCTTCTCTGGGCAACCTGGGCCAGTGTCTCACCACCCTCACAGGAAAGAATTTCTTCCTAATATCTAAGCTACATCTCCCCTCTTTCAGTTTAAAACCTTTCTCCCTCGTCCCATCACTCCATGCCCTTGTAAAAAGTCCTTCTCCTGCTTTCCTGCAGCCCCTTCAGGTACTGGAAGGTGCTAGAAGGTCTCCCTGGAGCCTTCTCTTCTCCAGGCTGAACAGCCCCAGCTCTCTCAGCCTGTCTCCATAGCAGAGGTGCTCCAGCCCTCTGATCACCTTCGTGGCCTCCTCTGGACTCGCTCCAACAGCTCCGTGTCCTTCTTCTGTTGGGGCCCCAGAGCTGGACACAGCACTGCAGGGGGGGTCTCACGAGTGCGGAGTAAAGGTAGAGTATTCCTGGCGGTGTTGTGACCCCTGGAAAGGAGAACAGAGCCTGCCCTGGGGTGAGGTGTGTTGTGCAGCTTTGGGAGGCGGTGGCTCCCTCTGGGGCAGCGAGATGCGGGGTCAGCCCGGTCTGTGGTGTGCAGCGGCGGAGGGATGAACTTGGCACACGCTGCCGTGTTTAAGAGTAGAGTAACGACGTCTTCCCCGACTTGGATCGCAGCCCTTCCAGCGCGCAGGGGAGGATAAACACGGGCAGGAGCCCGTCCTCCACGCAAAGGTCTGCCTGCGCGGGCACTTCACCCCTGTCCTCAGGAGACCTTTCTGAGCCTGATCCCCGCACCATGATGTGAGGCTGTCACCTGAAACCACGCAGCCCTGCCTGAATAATCACTTTTCTTTTTTTTTTTTTTCATTTATTATTTTTTCCCAGTTTGGTGGCAGAAGTGAGAAATCAAAAAAAAAAGAAAATTAAAAAAAAAGAAGAATTGGGGTCACCACAAAGCAGCAGTATTTCAGTTGTCCTTGGAGAGCTTGTCTGTACTCACGCTGTGGGTGTTCTCGTTGCAAACACGAAGCGGGAGACATTTTCCCTTAGTAGGGCAGGCTCCCGCACCACGGCCCTCCTCGCCTGGCCATAAAAGGGCAGCGTTGTCTGCAGGACCCCCGGGTCCTCCGAAAGCTGACGGGCTTTTGGGAAGGGGCCTACCCTGTTGCATCACGACGCTGCTTGCTTTGGACCTTGTAACCCTCATGTTAATGCTGCTTTGGCTCATTCTTTTCTTGTGCCTTTTGTTTTGTCTCTCTCCTCCTCCTCCTCTCAGGAGGTTGGAGGGACAGAGGCCAGAGAGCCTCCAGGAATGTTCTTGCTTTCCCTATTTTTTTTTTTCTTCCTCTCTCTCTTGGCCTGACTTGATCCTTTCTTTTCCATGATCTACACGCCTGCTCAGAAAACCAGCTGCTGAGTAGGAACCCATTGCCATGCCCATGATACATCTCCAAAGGGGTAACCATGTCCCCAGCCTCCATCCTATGTCCCACGGGTGAGGCCATGGCAACCTGGAGAGCTCTTCCACCTCCTGCTTAACCCAAGCACTGACATGCTGTGGGCTCAGTGCTGGCTCAGGAAGGGTGGACACCAAGGATGTGCATCTCACCATCTCCTGGAACATCTATCCATGGGACTTCCAGGCTACAGGAGATGCTCATCAGAGTGCAGTTGTTGCACTTAAAGCAGTGAATCCAGCCCAGGCAGGCAGAGCCAGCAAGAGGACGTGGTACCACCTTGGAGATACCCTTCCAGGTCCACTTGGTTCTTCATAGAATCATACAATCATTTAGGTTGGAGAAGATCCTCAACATCACCATTAACCTAACACTACCAGGTCCACCATTAAACCATGCCCCTAAGTGCCACATCTACACGTCTTAAATACCTTCAGGCTCTTGCGTGGGTCCTCACAAACTCAAAGCTGTCTCAGCTATTAGAGGGTATCAGCTTTCTTCTTGTTCCTTGTCCTTGCTGATGCTTCTCTTGGAGAAGACCAAAGCTGTGGAAATGCAAGTTGAAATATCAGGGATCAGTTATACCACAGAAATAAGAACCTCTTCTGGTTTCCCTAAATATTTTCCAGTCCCTGTATTGTTATGGCTGGTCCTTCATTTTAAGACCCCTTATGACCTTGTGGAGTCACTGGGTTGCTATCTCATGGCCCAGCAAGAGAAAGAAGAGGGAAAGCTACAGGAGATGTCCCTTTTGTGGGCACCACACTCCTGGAAGGAGGTGAGGAGGAGACCTAACATTTCTCCTGTATCACCAGGGCCTCCCTCCATGTGCTCCTCATTTACCAGTTTCTCCAGAGCTTCCCTCTTGCTGGAGATCCCATTCCCTGACAGCGACTGAACTGAACTCTGGACCCCCAGATCCCTCTATGGGCAGCTGGAGCCCCATTACCCTTTCGCTGGTCATTCTCCCCAATGATGTGTCTATGCAAGATATGGCAGAACCATCTCCCAGGAAGACTCCAGACCTTCCAGAACTTTGCATGACGGCACCAAGAGCTTGGAGTTACCCCCTTTCAGAAATCCCAGCAGCTGAAGAAAAAATGCTCCCACAAGAGATCCATGTGCCCCACTAACCTTAACCTATGTGGAAGCATCTTACGTCCCACCCTTCTTGGCCCTTGCATGGTGGGATGAGGAGCAGAAGAGGTGGCCTAAGTGGGTGAGGACAACCCCTCCGCTGCATTGGTCACACACAAGACCAACTTGCCTGTCCTACACAGCAAAGCCACAAAACCAGGTTGGGTGGGATCCCACCAAACCAGGCTGGGTGGGATTTGCTGGGAGCTTCAGGAAGTTGTTTCAGCAAATTCCACGTGAGCCCACGGGTAGTTGTGGCCAACGAGACCACATACATTTCATCTCTTAGGAACATTTCTGTAGTCACTCTTGTCAAATGAAGTGTTTCACACAAATGTGTCATTGATTGTGCCCCTTCCAGGATATTTCCCCTTGCGTTGATGGCAATGGTCACTGCGGGAACAGCTTCTCCCACATCAGGAAGGAAAAACTGCAGCTGGCAAAGACCAGGTCTCCATGTGAGAGGTGGGCTCAGCATCCTCCCAAAAGGCAAGGACCTCAGGGTGAGCCCACCAGAGTGGCATCAGGGCTTTGACCATCCCTGCCTGTCCCTGTGTGCTTCAGAACTATAAGAGCTCCAAGCTCTGGAGCTCCCTGGTCCCCTCTGTCATGTCCATGAAGGTCCCATAGGGACTTGGGCTTTGGAGCAGAGCTTAAATCCCCAGTTCTCACCTCCGGCCTCATCTCACCCTCACCCCGGCGCTGGTTGCGTGTCAGCCGGGTGTTTTCCAGGAGCTTATGTAGCTTTTGGAAAAGTTTCCAGGGTAGAAGACCCCGGGGCCCATGCTGGATGGGCCAAACACTCACCTCACCAAAAGTTTTCTGATAGGGGAGAAGTGCTGGTGGCATCAGCCAGGATTTTTTCCTATAGAGCGGAGCAGGGTTGAGAGCAAGAAAGGGCATTAAAAAAAAAAAACCCATATTAAATAAACATAGCGCAGGCAGGACGTGGCTACGGCAACATTATGCAAAGAGCCGTACACATCTGGAAGAAGTTACTGCGCACGACAACCGGAGCAGAGTCTAAACAAGTGCAAGACGTTACCACATTTATGTCTGCAAAAGGGAGTGGTTGGGAGAAGAGCCGGGAAGGTGGGATGAAGATGGAGCAGCCTGGGGGCTCCGGGGACACCCCCAGCCCCGCTGTCCCGTGGCCAATGCCCTCCGGAGCCGTTGTGTTTCTCTGCTTTTAGGGTGGTAGAAGGGAATCCACTTGCCCTTGACATTTTGGGTGGCGTCTGCACGAATGGTGGGGGCAGAAGTGGGTCTTGGAGGTGGTCACCATCCCGACGAGCCTCAGCTGGGCACCTCATGGGTCTTCTCCTGCCTTGGTGGAGCCCATGGGCAGAACCTGTCCCAGTGTCGGAGGCGTGGGAGCACCGTGGGACCCTGCGTGGTGCCTCCCCAGGCACCCTGGGGCTGCTCCAGCTTTGCCCCCAGCGTGAGGGATCTGGGGGGACCCGACTCCCAGCTGAAGGGTGTGGGAAGCTAAAACCCACCCTGGCATCGAGGAGATCCAAGCAGAGCTGGGAGCAAATAATGCAGCCCTGCTTTATTTTTGGGGAGCTGGGGGCTGGCTGTACCCCACGCTTCACATCTGGAACTGGGGGGGAATTGGGGGGAGCCCCAGCACGGCCACCCACCTGACCCCCCGCTCCTAAACCCAAATGTGCCTTAACCCCCCCCACAATGTGCCTCTGCGGGGAGGGATCCCCATTTCCTCGTCACAGCGAGGGTGAAAATTTGGGATTTTTGGGGAGCGCTTCAAAAACCCCCTTTTTTACTAAAACCGATGTCACCCCACGACTCCCAAAATTGGCTTTTTATGCCCCAAAAAGCCTTTTTTTTGGGGGTGGGGGAAGGAAATGCCCTCCACGTGCCTCAGTTTCCCCCGCTGCGGTACAGAGGGTGCTCCCGGGGGATGCTGTGCCACAGACGCGGCTGTAACGCGGACACGGGGGTGCGGGGATGTTGCGGGGGGGTGTGTGTGTGTCCCCCGTGGGGGGGGTCCCCCGTGGGCGCGGTGGCGGTGGCGGTGGCCTGTCCCTTTAACGGGGCAGCCGCGGCCCCAGCTGATGCGGCGGCTCCAATCAGCGGCCCCGGGGCTCTTGGCAGCCGGAGCCGCCGCCGCCGCTGCTGCTCCGCATTCCTCCGTCTTCCTAAAAGGGGCTAACATGGCGATGGGCAGGATGAGGTGAAGAGGAGAAGGAGAAAAAAAAAAAAAAAAAAAGGAAAAAAAAAGAAAAAAAAAGAGGGAAAAAAAAAGGAAGGAGAGAGGAGAAAAAAAAAGAAAAATTAAAAAAAAAAAAAAGAGGGACGGGGGATGCAAGCAGGGCTGGCAGCGGCGCGGTAATTTCCTCCCCCCCCTCAATCCTTCAAAAGGCAAAAAAAAAAAAAAAAGACAGCCAAAAAAAAAAAAAAGAGGAAAAAAAAGGCAAAAAAAAAAAAAAAGCAACGAACCCAGCAAACCACCCAACCCGACATTTCTTTTTTTTTTTCATGGAGAGCAAAAGCCCCCGGCAAGCGGAGGAGGACCGGGACTCCTTTGCGCGGAGACCTTTGCATCAAAATGGTAGAGCTTGCACCCCCCCCTCCCTTTCCCCCCACCTTTTTCCCTTTCCTTTATTTTCCCCGTCCCCCCCCGCCCCCTTCCCCACGCTCCCGGGGCTTTGCTGACTTTGCAAAGGCCTCGAAACTTGCCCAAATCCTTGCGAGGGTGGAGGGAGGGGAAGGGGGGGTTGCATGGGCGAGCCCCCGGCATGCTGCATCCTTGCGCGGAGGGGGCCGGGGGCTGCTGCGGGGAGCTGGGGGGGGGGCAAACAGCGCAACCCCCCCCTGCACCGGGCCGGGTGTTTCATGGCAGAGGTGGTGGTGGGGGGTGCGTGGGCCCCCCCCGTGTTGTGGTTGGGGGAAAAGTGCTTTGTATTGGGTCAAAATTGCAGTAAAAAATGCCCCCCCCCCCCCCCCGCCATGCCGTGAGGGGCTGCGCGGTGGGGGGGGGGCTGCGCTCGCCCTCGCCTCTGGGGTGGTTTGAGGGGTGCTGGGGTTGGGGGTGCGGAGGGGGCCTGACCCCCCCTCGGAGGGACCCAGCACCCCAATGTTTGTAGGGGGCCGCTGGGCCTGGACCCCCCCAGCCCACCCCAGGGCTCCCGCTCGGGGGGTCAGCGGGGAAATTCGGGGAGTGCGCCCGGGGCGGGGGGGACTTTCGGGGCCGCCTGGTCGCCCAGGCCGGAGGATCCGCTGGCGTTGCAGGAGCAGCCGCTTCCTCGGCCCTTTCTGTTCCCCGGATGACTCCTTCATTTTGCTAATTCCTCGCTCCCACCCCCCCTGAGCTCGCTCCTGCCCTGCCACGGCCCCCCCCCATTTTTCTAGGGGGGTCCAGGGGATGCTCGGCTCACCCCGACACCCCGGAGGAGCGAGGCCGCGAGCGTGGCACCGGGAGGGAGCAGCAGCCCACCCTGCTGCGGCTTCGCGAGGGGATTTTCCGTGTGTGCTCTTTAATAATAATAATAATAATAATAATAAATAATAATAATAATACCGGAGGGAGGCTGGAGCCTTGCAGCCGGGGCTCTCGCCTGCGGCAGTGACCTATTTTAGCGGCCCACAGACTTTTGGGGGGGTTAATTTGACTCGCAGGGAGCAGGCCTGAGCTGGGAAGACGCACGGGAACCCCTTGGGATGTGTCATGCCCAAGGACTTTGGTTCCCGGGACCCTGGTGCCTCCCCCATCCCTAAAAGTGTGGGGTTGTGATTGCCCCAGCGATGGCTCCGTGCCCGTGATAACACCCCGGGAGGTGTTGGAGCGGCTGTTCGGAAAGGGGAAGAAAGTGCGAGCTTTGGGAAAAATAAAGAAATAACAGTGACCCAGCGCACGAGGTGATGGCTGGGGTGCTGGGCTGGGGCTCGGCACCCCTCGGCCCCAGTATCGGGGGTAACCCGGTTTGGGTTCGTGCTGGCCGGTCGCGCTCGGCCTGCGAAATTCCTGCTGGCATTAAATCAGCTGCTGGAACAGCCCCTGCATCCCTCCGGAGGGAGATGCTGATGGACCAGGGGAGGCACCGGGGTGGGTTTTGGAGCGTTTCATGCCCCGAGATGGGGATGGAGGTGCCCGGAGCCGAGCAGGCAGCCCTGCGAGGAAGAAGGGGAAAAGTTGGGAATTAAAACCTTCCCTCCATGCCCAGCCTCAGCAAGAAGCAGAGGAAAAAATTGCTTTATGGAGCAAAAATCCTCCTTGGAAAGATATTAAGGGATTTATTTATTTTTTTTAAATATTTTTTTTTTCTGGATCTGGGGTAAAACCTGGGTGCAAACATTTCGGCTCTGACCACGGAGTTTCCCTGAGGATGCTGAGGGTCCCCTTCACCGCCCGGCTTGGCTTCACGGCGGAGCTTTGTTCTCCCCGTGAGGAATTAACGGCGCGTTAGGTTATTACCAGGAGTCGGGCGAGATAAAGGGCCTTGTATTTCTGTCTCGCGTCTGGAGGAGAGACATGTCACCCCCTTCATAAAAATAACCCGCTGCTGCCTTTGGAGATGTCGTCTTTGTAAAGAAGGAGGGAGAAGCAGGAGGTTGCCTGCGAGTCGATTAAATATTGGTTATTTTTAAGATGCAGATTTTGTCGCTTGGGGGAAAAAAAAATAGGGAAAAACCTTTTTGTGGATGAACTGAATGTGTCAAAACATCAGAGGGTCTTTGAAGGTTTCGGGGGAATCGCTGATTTCCCCATCCTCCCTCCTGCGTTTGAGCCTTCTTAGATGGGGACGTGATGATGGCCGTGACAAAGTGTTCTCTGGGAAGAGCAAGAGCTGAAGTTTTTATTTTGCTGCCACGTTTGCGTGGCCTTGAAAAAGGGGATTCCTGGTCCCCTGCGTGGTTTGCATCCCAGATGTCCCCTGACATCCCGCGGGACCTGTGGTCCCTGCGAGGCTGGAGGAGCGGATGCCGGTGGGGAGGATGAGCTCGGGGCCAGGCTCTGTGCCACCTGCCCCTGATTTTTCCTCTCTTGTTTCTAAAGGGAATACGTTGAGTTGCGGTGCTGGAGCGGTATTTGCAGGGCAGGGCTGGCCCTGTTGGGTTTCCCTCATGGGGATACCCAGGGCCTGGTGCCTGTGTCCTTCAGGGCTGCTGTCCCCTCTTCAGCCAACCTCTCCTGATGGTGAAACCTGGGATGGCTTTGGATATGGGGAAAGACTGGCTGTGGCGGTGCAGACACGATGGGTAGAGGACTTAATGACAATAAATTTTCTTTTTTTATTATTATTTTTGTGATTTTGTCTTTTGCCTGGAGCCAGGACTACTAGCACCCTGTCTGAGTTAAAGCCCTGCTCCCCAAGCCGCTGAATTTGCTGGACAGCCGTGATAAAAATAAACGATTTTAATGCACATTCATAAAAACGTTCAAAGTGTTGGGCAGGGGGGATGGCTGGACCGGAGGAGAACGGCTGGTGCTTCCCAAAGAGCCCCGGTCGAGGTTGAGTTTAGGATGGAGCTGGATGTGGGAACCATCCCCTTGGATGGGAAGCCCTGCCCAGGATGCTGGGAGAGGCTCAATCTTGGACCTCTCTGGGAATTTTGTGGTCTGGAGTTGGGTTACAAAACGCCGTGGTTTTAGGGTCTGATGGGAGCCGGGTGTGAGGCAAACCTTGGAGGTGTCATATCCCATCTCGCTGTTGACCCACCTGGGAGGTCACGGTGGCTTCCCCAGGGACGGGCACCACGGTGCCAGGCAGGGGGATGCTGCCGTCAGGTGCCAGACGAATTCGGCAAGACGTGGGAGGAGGCTCCGTGCGTCCACCCCCCAGATCTCAGCCTCTTCCCGGCCATTGCGTGGCAGCACGGGGGTGTGGGGCTGGCTTGGGGTCACGATGGCTTCAGGCTGTGCACAAGCAGCGCGGTGGCTGCCCCATTCGCACCCATCCACGCTCCCAGCGCTGAATTTGAGGTCCCTGGGGGTCCTATGAGCCATGGAGGGCTCCGGGCATGGCTTGCCATGCTGCATCCATCCCCTCCCTTGGTGGCACTGGGGACATCCACGGGGTCCCGAGGGGGTGACGCTCGCCTCGCGCCGGGCTGGGCAATGGTCTGGAGCCGGCCCCTGGTGCAGCTGCTTGGCCGACGGCCCGGCTGGGGAGGTCAGCGTTGGGTTTTGTCCTCGTTTCCTCCCTCAATCTTCCCTCCTCTTGTTTTTCTCGGGCAAAGGAGGGAGGGGGACAGTGGCTTTACATGTGTGCGTGTCCCCTGGGCTCTGCCACCCCGGCAGTGACTCTGCGGGAGGTCCTGCATCCCATGGGCAGGAGGGCAGCATCCCGTCCCGCTGCCTGCTGCTGTGCCAGGGCCATGGCTCGGGGTCATCTCCATCAGCGGGGTGTCACAAGCTGTGCCAGGCGCTGGCAGGGACCCCACGGCTCGGCTGCGTTCGGCGTTTGCCAGGAGGATTCCAGCTCTGCAGCCACGCAGGGTTTAACCCCGGACCTTGGTACGGGCTTAGCGCAGATCTTGAGTTACCTGGAGAGCTTCTGCACCATGTGTCGGGTCTGGCTGAGCTGCACCCCAAGAAACGCCTTTCGGCCCTGACCGAGGGGATGGGAACAGAGGGATGGGTGCATCCAGCCCGGCTCCGGCGCCTCCGCTCTCCTGCCAGAGCAGAGGGACTGGGGCTTGTCCTGGGCTGAGAATAACGCGGCGCCGGGCTGAAGCCTCAGGATTTTTGCAGTGGGGAGGCTGTGTTTGCGCGGGGGATGGCGCTCGCCTTTGCACGTGCTGTGATGGATGCTGAGATCACCGAGCTCATCTCAGGGTTTGACAATGCCCCTCGCTGTCGCCCTTGGCGGGACAGAGGGACGCTGTCCCCGATGCCATCGTGGTGGCATCCCCTGGAAGCAGCTTTGCAGCGTCGCCTCCCTGGACCGGTCTGGGGACAGGGGGGTGATGGCGGAATTGGCCCGTCTGTCCTTGCGGAGCATCACGATGGCGTCGCAGCTCTGTGTGCAAAAGAAAAGGAGGAAGATGCCCAGAGCGGCTGGTGGGGTTGAAAAAAATTAAAGCCCCCAGGAGAGGGGCTTTTTACAAGGGCAAGTAGTGACAGGACGAGGGGGAATGGTTTTAAACTGAAAGAGGGGAGATTGAGATGAGATATGAGGAAGAAATTCTTTGCAGTGAGGGTGGTGAGACCCTGGCCCAGGTTGCCCAGAGAAGCTGTGGCTGCCCCCTCCCTGGCAGTGATCAAGGCCAGGTTGGATGAGGCTTGGAGCAACCTGGTCTAGTGGAAGGTGTCCCTGCCTGTGGCAGGGGGGTTGGAACTAGATGGTCTTTAAGGTCCCTTCCAACCCAAACCATCCTGTGATTCTGTGATATAAAACAAATAAGAAAGCAACCAGCCATTAACCCTCTGCGGGCTGAGCTGCTGGGAAGCCAGTGCCCGCTCCCAACGGGGTGAAGCTTTGTGTTGCTCATCCCACCTCGTCCCCCCGCTCTCCCCCAGCCACGGGTGGCCGTGGTGCCTACAAGAAAAGCCCGAATGAACCTTTTCCCCATTTGCAGAGGTGGCTCCCCGGCTGCCAGGGGATGGGGGAAGGATTTGTCCCCATTCCCTTGCGCTGAGGACGGTCCCGCTAGGCCTGGTGCTGCGGGCTGCTCCCTGGAAAAGCATCTTTGAGCCGAAGCCTGTAAGTGCTGGATGCTATTAAAAAAAATACCAACCAAAGAGGAGGAAAAAATAAAGCCTGGGAAGCATCTGACTGTCCCCCAGCCAGGCTAATTCTCTTCTTCACTTGCGCAGAGGGTGGGAGGTGTTTTTTGGGGTGGGACAGGCTCTGGGAGCATCGCTGAGCCCCTTCCCCTCACTCCCTCTCCCTGCAGCCTGCGTATGGCTCTATTTTGGGCAGCCTCAAGCCTTTTCCAAGGGAAAAAAAAATCACCCCTTTAGATGGTGTCAGCACCATCCTAAAGGACGTGGCCATCACCGACCTCTGGAGCTGGGATGGGACCATCCCCAGCGAGCGCCCGGTCCAGCTCCGGCAGCATCCCGGCGGTGGGTGCTTGGGGCCGTGGCGGCCGGCGCCTCGCCAGGCGGGGCTGCGGCCGAGCCATTGTTTTCCCTTCCTGCTTGTTTTTCCGGACAACCCTCCCCTAATTAAATAAAAACACTCGTTGGAGAAGCGAACAAACCCCCCCCAACAGCACTGTCCCGTGGCGTGGGAGGGTGAAGCGCCCGCGGGAGAGGGCTGCGGGGTGGGGGGCGATGGGCAAGCTGGGCGCTGAAGGTAGGCAATAGGCGAGGGAAGGGCGCGTTGGGATGTGTTTTACCCTGCTGCCAGGTTTCCGTGCGTGGCCGTGGTCCAAAAATGGGTGGTTTTGGCGATGTATGGGATGTATACGGTGTGGGCAGCGCTGTCGGTTCTGGGGCAGCTTCATCCTGGTTCGTCCCGGCTTTGGGAGTCGTGGGAAGATGAGGGCATCACATCAGCCTTAAAAAAACCCTATATGGCCTCAAAAAACCCTTTATGGCCTCAAAAAAACCCTATATGGCCTCAAAACTATGGCGAAAAGGCTGACGGTCTCATCCAAGGGTCTTGAAAGCAGAGGGCAAATTATAGGGGATTGAGGATTCAAGCTCCAAGCGCGGGTGTCTGGATTTCCAGCCTTTGCATCATTTGAATTAATCTGTAAAAATTAGGGTTTTAACGCTGTTTCTTTCTTTAGCAAAAGTCAAGTTGTGGCTTTAAATAGTTTCAACCAAGTTCTTTCTCCCTGTTCAAATTGAGAATAGGACGTGGGTTTTTTTTTCTAGAGGAACAAGTGCAGACGTCGTATTCAGCTGCTTATTAATGCACTTTTCCTTAATGCAATTTAATACTGAAGGTCAACGGTAAATGTTTTGGTGGTTGCAAATGACACGGGAAAGCCGATTGCTGTATTTCATGGGAGTTTAGGGGTTGAAAAATTTTCAGGTTAACCCCAAATTTTGTGTGCAACGGGAACTGCTTCGCAGGCAGTTGGTTTAACTTGGTAAATGGGGACTTAAATGGGCTTTTTGTGCCGCAAAACCCTTCTGTGGAGAGAGGTATTCGTGGTCCTCGATGCTCCGGTGATGAGGGCGATGGACATGGCTGTGAATAAATAAATAGAGGCTGGTGAAGGTCAGAGGTGGTCTTCTGGGGGGCTGCGGATACGAGTATTTAAATATATCCAGGGTGACCCTGGTCATATATTTAAATACTGGTCCTATTGGTCTACTGGTCCCCTGGGGGGTTTTAGTGCTACAGGAGCATTTAGGGATCTGCCTCTTAATACCTGCTAAGATAAATAGCATTTTGTGTTGGCACGGTGATTTAAATCCAGCAGCAGCCTCCTTCCAAGGGAGGTGATCGGGTGTTGGCGGGGGAAACTGAGGCATGCGGGGGGATGCGGGTGGAAGGGGAGTGGGGTTGTGTTTGGGCTCCGTCTCCTACAGCGGGATTTTTGGTGGCTTCTCCAGGGAGAAGATGCATCAGCATCTCCTTCAGCCGTCAATCCTATGTCACCCTTACCTATTCCTCGCGTCCCCTGCCATGGCGGCTCAGCCGACCCGCATCCCTCAGTCCCCCCTCACCCCGAGCATCCTCCCCGGACGTTTCTGGATGGGGCTTTGGCAGCGTCGCTTGGAAATGCTCTTAAAATCGAGTCAGGGTGGGGAGGGCTGCTGGAGGCACCGCCGGCCCCTCGGGGTGGGGACTTCGCGGCCATGCTGCTTTCAAATAATTTTTACGGGTTTTTTTATTTCAGTGCTGATGATGCCAGGGCCCTGCCTGGAGGTTGGCGGTGCGTGGTGGGGGCTGGCGGGTTTGGGGTTCACCTTAGTTTGATGGCCAGGGGCACCCAACGACCACCCCAAGCCCAGGCTTGGATGGAGGTGGGGTGACCTGTGCCATGTCAGGCTGCTTGTGGGGCTAAACTGATGCAGTGGGTCAAGGTGGTGATGGTGGAAAAGAGCAAAATTGTGATTTTTATTTTTAAAAAAGATAATTATATTTAAAAATATTTTTTTTAAATATGTTTTTTTTCTTTTTTAATATATATATATTTAAAATATTAGTGTTTTCCCAGGGGAAGGGGTAATGGGTTTAACTCTCCCATTAATCCCAATTAATCAGGCTTTTCCGCTCCGATGGGGTTACAGGGACGGGAGCTGCCGGAGGGGTATTTTGGGGCAAGTTGGGGTCTTTCTTGGGATCTCACCCCGGCAGGCGCCTCTCGTCTTGGCTGGGGCTCCGGCTTCGGTTGAGCTCACGAAAAGCATCTGATAGCAATAAAGAGCAAAAACCTCCCGCTGACAAACCCGGGCTGAAGTCACCGACGGGACGCGGCCAAGACACGCATTGTCCTCGCCGCTGCTGGGACTGATTAGAGCCGCCTGGCGAGCCCCGGCGCTGGGTGAGGGGTCAGCCCCTTTTGCCAAAAAACCTCAATCCAGAGCAAAAAAAAAACAGCTTTTGTTTTCCAGACTGGGCTGTGCAGAGGCGATGCCACCCAGCAGACCCAATTCCTCCCATTTCACACCCATTTTTCCACAGCTGTGGCCGTGCCGAGCTTGGAGCATCCTATATGGGGAGCGAGGTGGGATGGATCCCAGGAGGAAAAACCTGAATTCAATTTTTTTTTCATCGCAGGAGAGTCCCTGGCAAACAGCAAACCACTCCGCTGCGATCTTGTTGTCTCTTCAGCGTTTGATATTTATTCCATCGTTATTTATTTTCTACGTGCTTGCAGGGGGGGGGCTGAGCCATCCCAATGTCCTTGGCAGTCACGAGGCTTAGAAAATGGTGGGGGGTGGATGGATGTTGCAGATTTTATAACAAATATGTATATAGAATGTTTATATATAAAGAGTTTAAATATATATATAAATATAAATAAAATATAAGAAATATTAAAAATATATAGAAATATATATCAAACCCTCCTCTTTTACTGCCTCTTTGCCCCACTCCAGGCTGCAGAGCCAAGAGTTTGGAGAAGAGCTGTTTTTTTTCCCATTTTTCCCTGGGTGAAGGCACTTGCTGGGGCTCTGCGGGGCCATTGGGATGATGTGAAGCAGACAACCCCGTTGGTTGTAGAGGAGAAATGCAGGGAAAATGAAAAATTTTGGCAGGGAGGGGGAAGGGCTGTTTTTTTGCTTGTTGAGAAAACAGAAGAAAACACCCATTTTTTTTATTATTTAAACATTTTTGTGTGTGCTTTTGGCTTTGGCTCACAGAAAAAAAAAAAATGAAGATAAACAAAATGTGTCTTGCTGGAGTTCATTTAGATTAGATACTAGGAAGAAATTCTTTGCAGTGAGAGTGGCGAGACACTGGCCCAGGTTGCCCAGAGAAGCTGTGGCTGCCCCCTCCCTGGCAGTGTTCAAGGCCAGGTTGGATGGGGCTTGGAGCAACCTGGTCTAGTGGAAGGTGTCCCTGCCTGTGGCAGGAGTTTGGAACTAGGTGATCTTTAAGGTCCCTTCCAAGCCAAACCATTCTATGATTCTATGACTCATGTGTTGATCAAGAGCTGCCATTTGTCCCAGAAAAAATGGGAGCTGAGAAACTGTCTTTGGAGCAGGAGGTGCAGGAAAAACCTGGCAGGTTGAGCCCTCCGTCTCCGCCACTGGTCTGCACCACGTCCTTGGTCACATCCCACAATGGTGGGGAAAGAGAGTGTTAACGTGGCTGGATCCGTCTCCATCCATGAATTGGGTGTTCAGCACAGAAAGCCAAAGGGAAGGGGAGGGAAAGGGGGGATCCCACCTGCCCTTGATACAGAGCGTGGGATTTAGGGTATGGGATATCCCTTGTGTTTGGGATGCAGCCAACAAACCCATCCTGGGGCTCAGGTATCCCCAGGACAAGAGGACACAGCCTCAAGCTTCGCCAGGGGAGGTTCAGGTTGGACTTTAGGAAGCATTTCTTCTCAGCAAGGGTCATTAGACATTGGAAGGGGCTGCCCAGGGAGGTGGTGGAGTCACCATCTCTGGAGGGGTTTAAGAAAAGCCTGGACATGGCACTTATGCCATGGTCTAGTTGACATGGTGGTGTCAGGGCAACGGTTGGACTGGATGATCCCAGAGGTCTCTTCCAACCTGATTGATTCTGTGAGAGGTGATGAACGTCCAGGGGTGGTCTGCACCATGCGAAATACATGTGAGCTAAATGAAATATTGAGCAAATGCAGCCTGGGGAGTGTTGGCAGTCGCAGCATTTTCCCAGATTTCATCATCCCGGTGAATCCAGCCAGTGAGGTAACTGCTAATGTGAGTCGGAGCATGCGGAGTAATTCAGTAACTATTAGAGGATGTTGTGTTTTGTGTAATTATGGTGTAGAAGTAGCGAGGTTTAAAATCCTGGTTAGGTGGTTAGATCTTAGCTGGTGACTAAAATTGTCTTCCTGCGTGGGGCAAATGTCCCCCTGGGGTCCGCATCTGGTTCAGGATGTCAAGGATGTATCAAGGCGTATCCTCCTCTGCATGGCATCTCCTCCCTGTGATCGTGACAGCTGAGCCAGGCTTTGGACCTCCTTGGTGGTGGGGTGGCCATGGTGCCTCCTCCCCAGGCTGAAAGGATGTCAGTGGGTGCTCGTATGGCCTTGGCCTGTCCTTCCATTGGGCTTTCTCCTCCTTGGTTGAGTCTCTCGGACTCAGATTGGTGGTGAAGCTTCTTGGTTACTGTCTCCAAGATGGGCCTAGTGGTAGAGCTTCTTGATCTTTCAAAGCTGGATCTGGTGGTGGAGCTTCTCAGTTGGCATCTCTGACTTGGGATGCATGGACAGGGACGGATGGCATGGCCGAGCGGGTGTTTCCTGGGGAAAGAGACCTCTTGAATGATTTTATTTCCTTCCTCCCCACAGTTGATAGTCGAAAAAACGACTGACTACCCTTCGGCTGAGTACTCCCTGGTGGAGGATGTAGCCCTCCACTTCACGTGTTTGATGGACAGACTGAACGAGCAGCGCCTCTTTCAGCCGGACCTGTGCGACGTGGACATCGTACTGGTGCAGCACAAGAGCATCTTCCCAGCGCACAAGGGGGTCCTGGCGGCCTACAGCCAGTTCTTCCACTCCCTCTTCACCCAAAACAAGCAACTGCAGCGTGTGGAGCTCTCGCTGGAGGCCCTCACCTCACAGGGCCTCCAGCAGATCCTCAACTTCATCTACACCTCCAAGCTCCTTGTCAACTCCTGTAATGTGCAGGACGTGCTGAACGCGGCTGCCGTGCTGCAGATGAACAACATCGCCTCCTCCTGCCAGGACCTCCTCGACACCCGCTCGCTCAGCCTGGCTGCTGACATGGCCCTGCCAGCTGAGGGCTGCACCGGACCCCCACCCTACTACTGCGAGATCAAGCAGGAGGTGGACGCCCCCCATCCCAAGATCTATGCCCGGGAGGGCAACGACCCCTATTCAGTGCGGGTGGAAGATGGAGCAGGTGGTGGGACACTCCCTCCTGGTCCAACCAAGCAGTACTACAAGGAGGAGAAGGATGGTGGTCCAGGAGCCGTCTGTAAGATGGAAGGCGAAGAGTCCGAGGAGGACCTGGACAGCCAGGGCTCGTACAACCGGGAGCAGATCATCGTGGAGGTGAACCTCAACAACCAGACCCTCAATGTCTCCAAGGGCACGGAGGGGAAGGCAGCTGCCAGCGAGGCGGCCATGATGGGGCGGCCTGACGGCGATGGGCGTGACACAGAGGAGGATGGGGAGGAGGAGAATGAGGAAGGAGAGGAGGAGGAGGAAGAGGAGGAGGATGCGGAGGTGGGTGAAGAGGAAGAGGAGGAGCACAGCGAGGAGGAAGATCTGGAAGAGACAACGGAAGAAGAGGACGATGACGATGATGATGAAGACGCGTCGGAGGTGAAAAGGGAAAAGGGTGGGCAGCCCCGTAGAGGCAGCCGGGCATCCAAAGCCACCAAACCTTCCATGGCAACCAGATCCCAAGAGATGGCCAAGGTGGAAGAGGAGGAGGAGGAGGAAGAGGAAGGCCAGCGAGGGAGGAAGAGGAAAAAGGAACAGGACAGTTTGGGCCAGAAGGTGAAGCTGGAGGAGAAGCAGCATTACCCATGCAAGAAGTGCCCCCGGGTCTTCAACAACCGGTGGTATCTGGAGAAGCATATGAACGTCACGCACAGCCGCATGCAGATCTGCGACAAGTGTGGCAAACGCTTCCTGCTGGAGAGTGAGCTGCTGCTCCACCACCAGACTGACTGCGAGAAGAACATCCAGGTGAGCCAGCCCCAGGGACATTCCACCAGGGGATGGACGTCCCATCAGGGACGGACTTCCCACCAAGGCGTGGGGCATCCCACTGGGGATGGACATCCCACCAAGGTGGGGACATCCCACCAAAGGAGGAGCATCCCACCGTGATGGGACATCCCAGTGGGGGAGGACATCCCACCCACCAGGGAGGACATCCCACCCAGCTACACCATGGAATGAGCTCATGCTCAAATGATATTTTTCATGATGTGGGTGGCACGTGGCAGACGGGAGGGAACCTTGCTTCACCCATGACTGGTATTCAGGCTCAGGAGGGTCCCACAGTGGCATGGGACTGGAGGATTTCTGCCGGGGAACTGTGGCTTCCCCTTGTCTGGCTGGGTGGAAACACGGAGTAATTTTTGAGGAGTAATTTTTCTTTGAGTTTATTCAGTTAATCTGGATAAAACATTGCGAGCCTGTGATGGAGACACAGTCCACCCGTTCCCACCCAGGCTGAAACCAATTTAGCTTAATTCAAAGATTTGCTGACACGAGTTAGAATGGTTTTAATCTGCCTTTTGTGCTCTTCAGCTTCCGTATTAGCAAATTTCCGAACGCATTTGACATCCATACGTGGCTCGGATTCAATGTGTCATTTGCCTAATGCTAATGAGATCCTCGTCTGCGTTTGCAAATCGACTCCAGTAAATCAGTGCGGTTTTGGGAGGGGTAGGTAGGCATCCCATTGGAGCAGCAAACATGGGCGTTCCTGCAAACCCCCCCAACCCGTCTCCTAATCCCCAACGAGCTGTTTTCCACCAGACCAGGTTGCTCCAAGCTCCATCCAACCTGGTCCTGATCACTGCCAGGGACGGGGCATCCACAGCTTCTCTGGGCAACCTGGGCCAGGGTCTCACCACCCTCACAGGAAAGAATTTCTTCCTGACATCTCATCTCAATCTCCCCTCTTTCAGTTTAAAACTGTTCCCCCTCATCCTGTCACTCCATGCCCTTGTAAAAGCCCCTCTCCCACTTTCCTGTAGCCCCTTCAGATACTGGAAGGTGCTAGAAGGTCTCCCCGGAACCTTCGCTTCTCTAGTCTGAACAGCCCCAGCTCTCTCAGCCTGTCTCCAGAGCAGAGGTGCTCCAGCCCTCTCAGCATCTTCGTGGCCTCCTCTGGACTCGCTCCAACAGCTCCATGTCCTTCTTCTGTTGGGGGCCCCAGAGCTGGACGCAGCACTGCAGGGGGGGTCTCACGAGAGCAGAGCAGAGGGGCAGAATCCCCTCCCTCACCCTGCTGGCCACGCTGCTGGGGATGCAGCCCAGGACACGGTTGGCCTTCTGGGCTGCAAGCGCACATTGCCTGCTCATGGTGAGCTTCTTGTCGCCCATCACCCCCAAGTCCTTCTCCTCAGGGCTGCTCTCAATCCATTCTCTGCCCAGCCTGTATTTTTGCTTGGGATTGCCCTGACCCATGTGCAGGACCTTGCACTTGGCCTTGTTGAACTTCATACGGTTCGCACAGGCCCAGCTCTCAAGCCTGTCCAGGTCCCTCTGGATGGCATCCCTTCCCTCCAGCGTGTCGACCACACCGCACAGCTTGGTGTCATCAGCAAACTTGCTGAGGGCGCACTCAATCCCACTGTCCATGTCGCTGGCAAAGATGTTAAACAGGACCGGTCCCAATACCGACCCCTGAGGAACGCCACTCGTCACTGGTGTCCACTTGGCCATCAAGCCGTTGACCGTAACTCTTTGAGGCAGGAGCAGTCTCAGCTCAAGCAGGTGAAGGAGCCGCTGCCTGCACTGACCCTTTGGTGAATCTTCCTGAAAAATTCACAGTGCTGAAGTTGGTTTTTTTGGGTGCTTTTGCCCAGAATTCTGCAGGTGCAGGTCGATACCTACGTGGTAGTGGCTGTTTCAGAGCCTATCGTAACGCCTCTGCAGTTAATGGGTTTCCCAGAATGTTTCTTCAGCCTCTTCTGCTTTCCTGATTGGTAACATGGGGCTGTCACCTCATTGCTTCCCCCCCGCTCCCTTTTTATCCCTTTTCCAGGTAACTTCTGAATGGGATGAACCACAACTGCCCGTACAGTGACCTCCTTCCGCAGAAGATGGAGATCATTACCTCTCACTTAGTGAAGCATTTTTAATTTTACAAGTAGCCAAATTCAATCCATTTGCTCTAATAATATTAAATAACTTTATCAATACACCATGAAACTATGGCTGGGTGGAAAAGGGATTTTTTTGACCCTGTACCTATAATGGACAGTCTTTATTTCTTGGGTTTTAACCAGATCCACAGAGGGACCATCCCTCTCATCCTGTTCAGGTCTGCTGTTTTCTCTCCCTGTTTTGTCCCCAAATTTCATCCCTTATGCTTCATCTCACTCCCTGTGATCATTTTCCATCGCTGTCCACAGCCCCGTGGACACCATAATGGGCATCCTGCCTCCACCGCCTGAAAAATGATTCGTCCTTTGCTCTGTTGGGTTGATTCTCAAACTCTTTTTTGGCCAACTTCAATATAGTTTTCCTCTTAACCTGCAAGAATTTATCTTCTCATTTTTATTCCCTTGTTTGGATGTCACTTCCACATTTTTTAGTGACTTTTTTTGTGGTAACTGAGGACACAATGCTCAGCCCTCCAGGGTGCTTGGTCCCAGCCCGGGGGCTTTCCTACATCTCCTGCTTTCCCTCTACCTTTAGTTTTAAAATTGCCCTGCAGCCTCTTTCATTGTAAGTGGAGAAAATGGATATTGATATGTCTTTGATAACAGGCTCTGGTCCTGAATTTGTCCTGAAATATCTCTTAAATCAGAAATAAAACTGTTCTGATCCGTGGAAGTATTCACTTAGGAACAGTGAAGCTCAGAGGACCACTCATGTTGATATTCAGGCATGGCAAGATGAAGATGAAGAGTGTTGGGAATGCTGCTCTGACCCTAATTTTGCCTCCCAGGCGCCTAAATATAAATATATACAGCAAGACACTGTGACTACATGGCATGATGGTATATTTTCCATGGTGTCACAGCCTCATTTGGTGCAAAATTTGATTGAAGGCCATCAACGAGCATGTGTTCCTCTGAGTAGGAGAAGATGGAGGCTGTGCTGCCTGCACTGCTTCAAACCCTGCTGGGAAATGCCCCCTGGGCTTACTGCTACCACTCAGCCGTGCTGTTGCTAGATGCCTCCAAGGCATGAATTCTTTTCTCAATGCACCTGCAAGAAGAAGAGATGGTTTTTGTCCCTGTTAGACAAGAGGAAGATGAGTCATGGAAAGATGAAGGGGAAGGAGTGTCCCTTGGCTCCTGGCAGGGTCCTTGGCCAGGTGGTGCCCGCCGTCCCCACACTCCAGCAATGGTTTCCCATGTGGACCTCACTCTCCCATGTTTCCCTGAGCACCGAACTCTCTCACACACCTTGAACTGATCTCGTGCTAAAGCTGGGGCTTTTCCTGGGAACCTTCTGAGAAACGTTGAACTTGTTGGAGCTGAGAAACATTGAACTTGTTGGAGCTGAAGCAAATCTCTCCCGTAACATCTTGGGGGAGACTTTGCACGTCACATTGTTCTGCTTTTGCTGATGGGCTGTTTTTTGGGTCCGTTTTGGTCCATTTGGATATGTTTGGAAAACTCATTTAGTGGTTAATTATCCATAATATCTGCTAAAGACTGAAGTTGCACTGCCCTGGTTTGGGCTTCTGCTTGTTCCTATATTCTTTGCAGCCTTCTAATGCACACAGGATTGGGGTATTTTTTATGTAACAGCTTAATTGTGTCCGGTTCTGGGCCCCGCACTTCAAGAAAGATGTTGAGGTGTTGGAGCGAGTGCAGAGGAGGGCGACCAAGCTGGTGAAGGGTCTGGAGGGTCTGACCTCCAAGGAACGGCTGAGGGAGCTGGGGTTGTTTAGCCTGGAGAAGAGGAGGCTCAGAGGTGACCTTAGTGCAGGCTACAACTACCTGAAGGGAGGTTGTAGTGAAGTGGGAGTCGGACTCTTCTCCCAGGCAACTAGTGATAGGACAAGAGGACACAGCCTCAAGGTTTGCCAGGGGAGGTTCAGGTTGGACATTAGGAAGCATTTCTTCTCAGCAAGGGTCCTTAGCCATTGGAAGGGGCTGCCCAGGGAGGTGGTGGAGTCCCCATCTCTGGATGTGTTTAAGAAAAGACTGGAGATGGCACTTAGTGCCATGGTCTAGTTGACATGATGGTGTCAGGGCAATGGTTGGACTTGATGATCCCAGAGGTCTCTTCCAACCTGGTTGATTCTGTGATTGTGTGATTTTGTGCAGGAATAAAATCCGCAGTTGGGAATAGGGCTTTGGTGCTTGAGCTGCTGTTCGTGCAAGTCCTGTACATCTGTTGGTGGAGAGTCCACGTCCCTCCCTGGAAAGACATCACCCTTCCCCATCCAATGGATAGAAATGTGAGGTTTGGAGGTTTTGAAGTGACGAGATCTGTAGCAGACTGGCTGGTTGCTATGATTTTTGATGTCTTAGGTTTAGATTTTGTAGTGACGTTCCCTTTCGACAGATGAAGCTGATTGATAGCCTGGCAAAACCAAAATGCTGGTGGTGCCAGGGCACGTTCCTCTGCTTCCCTACCCATCCCCTCTGTCCTTGCAGTGCGTGACTTGCGGGAAGGGATTCAAGAAGCTCTGGTCCCTCCACGAGCACAACAAGATCGTCCACGGCTATGCTGAGAAGAAGTTCTCCTGTGAGATCTGCGAGAAGAAGTTCTACACCATGGCCCATGTGCGCAAACACATGGTTGGTGAGTGTGGGAGGCACCGGTGCCATGGGGAGTTCTCGTTAGGGGTGTTCATTCATCGTTTTGGCAACGAAGGGTGTTTTTTTGTTGCTGTCCTGTTGGAAGGTTAGGGCTGGGCTTACTCCTGGGTGAGCTTTCTCACGTCAACGCAGGGGCCTTCAAATTTGGCCTGGTATTTAACGCTGAACGTATGTCTGCTCAGTGCTGGGTCTGGAGCAATCAGACACGGCGCTGGGGAATCTCATTTATTTTATTTAACAGACAAAAAGACCTCAGAAGTGATCAAAGGAGGGTTTGAAGTGTAATCATCCTCCTCTTGTAAAAGAGGACCAGACCACACCAGCACCGGGCTTTGAAAAGCAAATTGCACATGGCAACAGTGGGCAGGTCCCTGGGGCTTGCAGGCACCAAAGAGATCCAAAAAAAGAGGGTTTTGACAGGCAATTAGGGGAGTTCCTGATATATTGCTGCCACGCGTCTTCCCGAGAGAGCTTTGGGTTTGCTGGGGTTGGGCACCGGCACTGGGAGTGGTAGCTGGGACTTGGGGAGATGGATGGTCGGGGTGCAGGGAGGGCGCCTGACCTTGTCCTCTCCACTTCAGCTCACACCAAGGACATGCCGTTCACCTGCGAGACCTGTGGGAAGTCCTTCAAGCGCAGCATGTCCCTCAAGGTCCATTCACTCCAGCACTCTGGGGAGAAGCCTTTTAAATGCGAGGTGAGGTCCTGTGTGTCCCCCCACCCTACGTCCTCTCAAATAGGCTCAGAAACTGAGTTGGGGAAAGATCTTCCACTTTGTGGGGCTTCCGCTGTGCTTTTTGCCAGGGCAGCTGTAGGGGTGCCCCCCCCTCTCCCAAACTTTTCATCCCCTCCTGGTTTGAATCATAGAATCACAGACTGGTTTGGGTTGGAAGGGACCTTAAAGATCATCTAGTTCCAGCCCCCCTGCCACAGGCAGGGACACCTTCCTCTAGACCAGGTTGCTTCAAGCCCCATCCAACCTGGCCTTGAACACTACCAGGGAGGGGGCAGCCACAGCTTCTCTGGGCAACCTGGGCCAGGGTCTCACCACCGTCACAGCAAAGAACTTCTTCCTAATATCTAATCTAAATCTCGCCTCTTTCAGTTTAAAACCATTCCCCCTCATCCCATCACTACTTGCCCTTGTCAAAAGCCCCTCTCCCGCTTTCCTGTAGCTCCTTCAGGTACTGGAAGGCTGCTATACGGGTCCCACCAACCCTATGATGAAACTGGTGGCCAACGCCAGGATCTCTCTGTCCAGTGCCTGGACCTTGCATCCCACCCCAAGCCCATCCAGCGTGTAAACCTGGCTGGGTATGCCCCGAAAAGCCATTTATTTGGGTTGTTTTCAGGGTGGAAAAGTGATTGGAGCATCTCTCTTATGAGGAGAGGCTGAGGGAGCTGGGGCTGTTCAGCTGGAGAAGAGCAGACTGAGGGGGGATCTTATCAATGCTTACAGATACCTTAGGGGTGGGTGTCAAGAGGAGGGGACCAGACTCTTCTCAATGGTGCCCAGTGACAGGACAAGGGGCAACGGGCACAAAGCGAAACATGGGAAGTTCCATCTGAATATGAGGAGGAACTTCTTTACTTTGAAGGTGCCAGAGCCCTGGCACAGGCTGCCCAGGGAGGGTGGGGAGTCTCCTTCTCTGGAGATATTCAAACCCGCCTGGACATGACCCTGTGCAACGTGCTCTGGGTGACCCTGCTTGGGCAGGGGTCTTCCAACCCTTAACCATTCTGTGATTCTGTGATTTCTGTGCTGCTCCAACGTGCTGGTGATCTGGGGGGATGTGAGGGGTGTTTTGGGTGCTCAGCAGCAGCTTGTCCCCCTCTCGTCCCCGCAGAACTGCAACGAGCGCTTCCAGTACAAGTACCAGCTGCGCTCCCACATGAGCATCCACATCGGCCACAAGCAGTTCATGTGCCAGTGGTGCGGCAAGGACTTCAACATGAAGCAGTACTTCGACGAGCACATGAAGACGCACACGGGTGAGAGCTCCTTGCCTTGTCCCCAGCCCCTGTGGGTGGGCGCCCTGAGGAAAGAGCGCTGGGACAGAGGTGGCATCTTTGGGTGGATGGGCAGGATGGGGCTTTGGCGAGGGGAACGGTCCAGCCACCAGCTTCTCATCTGTCTTCCCCTACCCTTAGGTGAGAAGCCCTACATCTGCGAGATCTGCGGGAAGAGCTTCACCAGCCGCCCCAACATGAAGCGGCACCGCCGGACCCACACGGGCGAGAAGCCGTACCCCTGCGACGTCTGTGGCCAGCGCTTCCGCTTCTCCAACATGCTCAAAGCCCACAAGGAGAAATGTTTCCGTGTCAGCAACCCCTTGGCTTCGGACACGGCTGCCCCTCAACCCGCCACCAGCCCGGCTCCGCTGCCTCCTGGCCCCGGCGTCTCCCCCTTGCCCCTGCCGCTGCTTCATCCCCTTCCACAGACCCTCCCTCCTCCTCCTCACCTACCGCCGCCCCCTCCCCTGTTTCCCGCGGGGAGGATAAATTCGAACAACAACTAGGTGCCCCCCACCCTGGCCGTGCGCCCACACGGACTGCTCTGCCCTTGGGGAACGCCTGCCCCGGGGAGCCAAGGCTTCGCTTGCTCTCTACCCCCCTCCCTCCTCATTTTGGGGTTGTTTGGGGTTTTTTTTTTCCTTTTTCTCACCCGTCATTCTTCGCGGAGAGGGGGAACAGGAGGAAGCCCCCCCCTGGGGAGTGGATGTTGCTTGGGGGAGCTGCCATCCTTCTGTAAGGGTGTAGGTAAAAGGCGTCACTCTCTGTTTCATCTTCCCGTGCATCGGCTTCATCTTCGTGCGGGGATGCTGGCAGGGCTCGGGGGAGCAGGGTGCCGTGCCGGGGGGGGCTGAGCTCGCCGGTGCTTCGTTATTTATAATAAGCCCAAACCCAGCTAGTGGTGCTCGAATCCCTGTACTGTAAAGCTGGTCTTTCAAGTCAGGCTCTTTTCCCAAGAGGTGGGCACCGCGAAGGAGCTTCCACCAGCCCCATCTGCTGGCCCTGGTGGCCCGTGGCGAGCAAGCAGAGGTCCCCATTGGAAAGCCGTGAGCCCACTCTCGTTGGCAGCCCTCGCCGCGTCTTCCTTCCCCACGACAGGTTTTGCTCCCCAATAGGCGAAAGCACAAACGCTGGCAGCGTCGCGTCTCAGGGCATCGGTTTTTGGGTGCCCTAAGGGAGCCGGGCTCTGGGGCGCCCTTTTCTGCTAATCCCAGCAGGAGCCGGGCTCCTGGGGACGCGCTGGAGTTGGCAAGGTGTCCCTGCCAGAGCTCAGATGGCCTCGGGACTGGTGGGAGGATGGCTCTGTGGCAGCTCGGGATGGAGGAGCGGGACACCACCGTTTGTCGTCAGAATCAGCCCAGAATAGTGCCTTAACAATTCGAATAAACCCCTGACCCATGGGTGAGCGCCAGGTTGGGTCCCTTTGGAAGGTTTAGAGCTAAAGCAAGACCACGTTCAGCCTGATAATGATGTCCCATCCTCCAGATTGTTGCCTGCATCGCTTTCCCAAGCTTTACCTCTCCCCATGGAGATGGCAGCTGTTGCCCTGCCCTGGCTTGGGGGGACCAGAGGGGACCAGTGAAGGCTGTGGTTGGATTGGTGATGCCCCGTGGTGTTGGTTAGCGCTTCGCCAACCGTGTTGTGCTTGTTGAAGTTGAGCTGGTCCTTGGCTTCACTTATTCAGGCTGGCTTTGTGCTGGCGGAGGAGGAGGAGAAGAGGAAGGCTTTGCTGTTACCTTTTTGTTGGATGCTGGAGTCCAAGCTGGGTCTCTCGCTGCTGTGCTCTGCCCCAGGGTGTTGTGCGTTGGCCTGACCGTGGCTGTGTGGTCTTCCTGCCTAGGGAAGTGTCCCCTTTGGGGTTGGGGAGAGGTGGGAGCGCTGCAGGGGCTGCAGAGCATCCAGCGTGGGCAGAGGGGCCAGCCAAGAGGTGGGGTGCATTGCAGCTGATGCTTTGCTCCTAAGGCCAGCGCTGCAGATGGGTGCGGATGTGGGTCAGGTCACAGAGGAGGTGGTGAGCAGGGCTGTTGGTAGGCAAGAAGGAAGAGAGGACATTGAGCAGGCTGCAGGAGCCCTTTCCCGTTTGCACCTCAGTCTGGGTAACAGCGGGGTGCTGAGGACACTGAGCCACATCTGGCTCTGCAAGAAGTCTTGGTGCTTCGTCTCCTGGACCAAATCAGCAAAGCACTTGGGCGGCATTGAGGCTGTCTCTCAGCCACGTGCTCAGAAGCTTTGCTGATCGGGGACGTGCAGGAGCGTTAGCCTGATAGGACAGGGCAGCACCCACTGTTCTCCTGAGTGCTATCTGAGGTGATGGGTTATGTGACAGGAGGATGTCCCCTCCTGCTGAGCGGTGCCCCTCATGCCTGATGTCTCTTGGAAAGTTGGCTGCTCTTGTGGATGTTAGCATGTGGGAGCAACAGATCGCTTTTGATCCTCGTGTTGGCTGGGATCCTGGGGACCCCCAGCACTGCAGTCAGTACCAGTGAGCTCACCCTCATCTCCATCTGCTTTGAGCAAAGGGAGGATGCTATGGCAGAGCTGACTCGCCATATTGACCTTCTCAGATAGGTACCAAAGGCTTCTCTTCCCTCTTTCCTCCATGACCCTGGGGCTTATTGGGATGGTGCAAAGCCTTCTCAAACACACCTGTGAGGGATGTGGGCAGTCAGCTCTTGGGGCCATTTGCTTTCTGAAGGGACCATGACCCATACTGGAAGATGATTGCTTTAGAGAAGCTTTCAGTGATACCCTTGGAGGTGTTGGAGGGCCTCAGTAGAGTGTTCCATGCTGTCTCCTCCTCCACTGCCTGCCAGACCCCATCCCCTCGGGCTACCTTGCATTTCTTTCCCCTTGCACAGCCTTGACATGGGATAGGAGTACTGCACCCCGAGGAGAATTTACCTTGCCTGTAGGATCTTCTGTGATGGAGCCTATCAGCTTGCCTGGCTGGTAGATTTCTCCCCCCAAGCAAACCTCCATGCCAACATGTGTTCCCTTATACCTGGAGGTGGTTTTCCCTCTCCCTGTCCCAGTTCATCCTCTCCATGTGAGGACCTGTCCCGCTTGGACATCACTGGTGAGATGAGAGCTCCTCGTTGAGGCTAGAAGTCCAGTGGAAAGCCCAGTGACTGATCCCAGCCACATCCAATCCCCTTTGAGAGCCTGCCTGGAGAGCCACTTGGACACGTCGAGATGTGACCATGCACACAGCACTTTGGAGAACCAGATCCCTGCTGCTCCCTCCCCTCTCCAAGGCCTGGATAGTTCCCAGGAGTCCTACGTGGCCTCCGAGCCCTTTTGTCTACACCCTTACTCGACCCCAATGTGTCTCTTCATGTCTGGTTTTCGTTAATGTACTAAGAGCTCAAACGAGTCACTCGTGCAGTGTCTTGTCCCACATCCCTCCCAGTCAGCCCCGTCGGCACCCATTGGGTTGGACGGGGTGGGAGGTGGGGGAGTTGGGTCCGTTGTTTTCAAGCTTTTTATATTTTATTTTATTTTTTTTTAAGTTTTATTTTTTTTGTTTAACTCTTGCACCTTAATCTCTCGCATCCCTTCTTCGACAGACCACGAGGGTGGAGAGGGGCTTGATTTCCATTACGCAGTTCATTAATACGCCGCAACGCAACGTTCAGCTGACAACTCTGCCCACGCACCTACCCCCAGAC
Organism: Nyctibius grandis; assembly: GCF_013368605.1. Lineage (NCBI taxonomy): Eukaryota > Metazoa > Chordata > Aves > Nyctibiiformes > Nyctibiidae > Nyctibius > Nyctibius grandis. The sequence continues at coordinate 56,447,563 of NC_090664.1, forward strand.
CTCTCTGGGTTTGAATTTCTTTTTCCCCCCTTCGTTTGAACTCTGGGGAGGGAGGGAGTCATGTGGGGAGGGTCATTTTTGGTTGGTATATCCCAGGAGCCTGGTAGCACAGACCAGTTAGCCTCATCATGTCCATGAGGCACAGCTGGCTCTTTGGACCACAGCCATAACCCCAGCGCAGTGGGAAAGCGATGGATGGATGGATGGATGGATAGACGGCCGGCGGGTGGGAACGGCTGTGCCAGTGCAATAGAGACGAGCATCCGCTGCTAGACAACTCCACTGATGAAACTCTTGGTTTGCCCCAAGTCAAGAGGGGAGGACGGACGGACAGATGCCCTTTGTTCACACAGACGGAGCTTCCCCACACACAGCCCTGCCTGGTGACACGTAACCATGACGGGAGTTGGGTTGAACTTGCAAAGGAAGAAAATAATAATTAAAATAAAGAGGAAAAAATAGGAATAAGAACCACCTTGGTAGCGTGGAACTTGAAGGAGATGAATGAAACCCCAAGCACTTGTCTCAAAACTAGTTCCTCACGCCTGGTGTTTGGCTGTGTATTATTTTATGGCATTCAGTATCAGTTGCCCAACCATGCCAAGTTAAGAGTATATCGGTGACTCTACTAGTGTGAACAAACTAAATGAAGCACTTTATTCTGTATAGAGAAGGGAAGGCGGGGAGGGGAGGGGAAGCTTGGATGCTTTTCGGAAGCGTCTTTAAAGTAATGTTCTAGGAAATGTATTATTATTATTATTACTTTTTTTTTATGACCATGTGTAATCAATATATGTTTAACTCCAAGTACAGCAGTTACTCTCTTTGGGATGGTGTGATGAGGGGGAGGCTGAGATGGTGGGTTAGTACATCAGCATGGGGCCAACTGGGGCAAGTCGTTGCCTACTGCAACAATGGGCGAGTCTTGCTTCGTTGATGGCCCTGTTAGCCAATGTCTGGGAGGTTCCAAGAGGTTCATCAAAGCTGCCTTCCAGGGCACAGCTCACAGTCAACCTTGGCACCAAGGGCCCAACATGCCCATCCCAAGCCATCTTCTGCCTGGGGGTGCTGGGGCTGCTCTCTGGGCCACCCACGAGCAAGACAAGTCACGGTAGGCTCTTTTGGGTTGTCCCTAGAGGCCAGGTCCTTGGCCATGCTTTGAAACCTGCTTTTGGCCTCTCACCAAGGCACGTCAGGGGTCTCTGAGCTCTGAAAGTGGTGAGAGGTCAGAATTGGGCCTTTCCACTGCGTTCTCCCAGTCTGGAAGTGTTATGACTGTTACCAAAGAGGTTGCAAGTGGAAGGACTGAATCAATAAACAATTTGTCTTTTATAAAAGAAAACTTACTGCTCCACCACTTTCTTTGTTACCTTAGTTTTGTTTTGGTTTTTCTTTTTAAAGACTTTTCAAGCAATTACATCCAGAGTCAGAGCCCGGCAGGATGGGTATGTTGACCCATCCTGACCCATGGTCCCATGGTATGTTGACTGCTGCTGTTGCTTCACACATACAGACTTTGTGTTGGGTTTGGTGGGAGGTGTGTGCGACAACTGGGACTGCTGTGGGGCCAACAAAAAATGGCTTTTCAGGGAAGGGTGATGAGGGGAGAGAGGAAGGGGCTCAGTGCTTACAGCTCTGGGAGGTGTTAGGGAAGGTGAGGGCTGAGCTCCTGGATCCTACTGGCTCCTTGAGATTAGTGTGAGCTATGAACTGGGGCTCTCTGAGCGTCTCTGTAAGCAGTGGGGAAATCAAAGAGCCCATCCAAAAGCACCCAGTGCCTTTATTGATTTAAAATAGGGCTGTGGGAACCTCACCAGCTAATGTCAGCACTGATATTGGGAAGCTAATGGAAGAAGAGATGATTTTCCCCCACACTTGGGATGTACCTGCTCCTTTGCCGCTGGCATTGCCTGGAGAAAATACTCACAGGGGAACATGTGCTGATGGAGCTGTGTGCATCTAAGCTAGGCAGCAGCGAGGAGTGACGCTTTTCTGAGTATTCATGCTGGTGTTTCTTATCTGTGATTGCCTTTGGACTGAAGCAGCTTCTGTTGCCTTTTTTTTTTAAGCTATTTTGTGCCAGCCAGTCACCTTGGATTTATTTTTCTTGTGACAATGTTTCTTTACTGTTCTGATGTGATTGTCCTCTAAGGAGATTATCCTGTAACTTTTTAAATCCTTAAAATGAAATCAGGACAAGACTCTGGTTCCTTTACTCATGCCAAATTGTCTTTCCTTCCAAACATGTTTTAGTTTCTCCACAACTGCATTTTTGAGCTAGACGAATCAGCCAGATATGATTTTTAATACCATTATTTTCAGGCCACTTTGAAGGTATTATTTTGCAAGGTTTGTATTTGTTTCTTTTTATTACTATCACCCCTGCTCATGGTATCATGAGATCATGTAGGCATCCATCTTCCTTCTGGTCCTAGGTGAGCTTCCAGTCCTCGTTTCTATGGAGAATATGTAAGGTTATAAGTGCTAAAGTTTCAGCTCCCAAATGGGGGGAAATAAGAAGGATAAAAGCTGGGGCTGTGCTAGGGCTCTCCATGGGGCTGATTTGCTGTGTGTGTTCATCGCAGCTTTTGCTTGGTCCTTGTGTTGGGTTCCTGTGGACATTCAGTTACAGCTCTATCAACATGCAAACACAGGGGCTTTCTTTTGAAATAGCCTAATAATTTATTTTTAAATAAACCACTGGTCAGATGGTGTGGACATCAGGAGATTTTTGCTCTAGTAGATCTTTGTCCTGCTGCCAGCACCATCATGTTTCTATCAAAACAACATTATGGATAATTTTTTTAAAAAGATGCATTTTTCCTCAGTAGGAGGCTCCCTTTGAGCCAAACACATCTGAGATCTCCATGTACTTAGCAAACCAGAATACTCTTTTTTTTTAAAAAAAAAAGGTCAGAACATTAAAAATAAGAGAAACAGCATAAATATAAAACCTTTCCCCGAAAAACAGCACTTGTCCAACCATAGGTGAGGACATTGTGATCTGTGATTGAAGATGAGGAGCCCAGAAGACCGGAGATGAGTGCACATGTGCCCCCCCACCTGTCTCTCCACCTATTTCCTACCCTACTACTCGCATGACTCTTCCCCTCCCGCAGACCTTAGCTCCTGGCGTCTCTTCAGTCCAAAGTCAAGGTGGAGGGAAGAACTAAGACTATCTTATTTTCATTGAAACTTCCAAAGTGTTTCTGCTGCCCATGCTCACATGCTCTTTTCCTTTAATTGTCGTGTCCCAACAACCCTCATCACTTGGGAACTCATCGAAGTCCCCTCAGGTCTCTCCTGTACCACTTGACTTTGACCCTTCCTTGTCTCCAAAGCAGACTCTAGCACCTTGCTCACAGCTACCTTAGGTGGGGAAACGCTTTATAGATCCCCCTTTCCCTGGGGGACATCAGCTTAGTCCCTTGGGACCCACTTTCTGCCTGCACTGTTGGTTGTGAAGGTTCAACAGCAGTTGAGAAGATGGGGTAAAACATGGAGAAAGCAGCAGAACAAGAGTGTGATCTTTTTGTCCTGTCTACTGAGACTGGAACAGCTCATTGCTCCATGCTTCTCAGTCTACCCCAGCTCCCTGCAAGCTCCAGATCCCTTCTCTAGTTACCTTGTGGGCATCTTCATGTTCCTACAGGGCTTCAAGATAATCTTCCCCCTTTCCCTTTTGACTAAGTAAGACGGTACCAATCACAGATGCAATGTCCTACACAGTATCCAGATGCCACATCTCTGTGCTGTTAAGCGTGGCCTCACCTCCCCCCATCCCTCCTTGCTCCAGACCCCCATGGAAAAAAAAATAAATCACGTCTTGCTACATCTTCGTTAGGCGCAAGACATTGAGGCGCACGGGAAGAAAAGTGGCACCGGAGGCGTACTGGATCTCCCGGAGGACCCCTTCCCACTTCTTCTGCTCTTCATCATACCTGGGGAGAGACAGACAGACAGTTACGGTGAGGAAAGCATCTCCTCTACCTCACTTCAGCTGCTCTCCGCAGAGATAGGGGCCCTGGTGCATGGTGTGACGTCCCACAGATATTATTTGGCCACAAGATATCTGTGGGCGCTGAATGGGGACTTTCAGCCCTGGTGTGCTCTGGTTTGCAGTGCCAGGCTAGGGGACATTGGTATCAGCATGTGGTCTCACAGGGGAGGGTGTATTTTTTCCATTGGGAAACGGGTTGATGGCACCAAGACTGAATATCCATGGTGAAGACCATCAGGTGCCTGCTGAGGGTGCTCTAGAGCCACAGATGTGAAGGACAGGAGCAGCTAATGCTGTATGAGCAGCCGTCAGAAGTGCTTTCTGCCCACTTCTCTGTTCGCACAGAAGACTCTGATTTCCAGCCCCAGCACTGGCTTTTCCCAGGGAGAGCGTGCATTGCACAAGCACTGCTTCACACCAACAGGGAGATCTGGACCAACTCCAGGCAAAACATCAATGCAGCAACAAAGCTAAAGGAGCAGATTTTCCCTGGCACGTTGCCATATGAGGCTGGGAGAGATCACTGAATCACCTCATGTGCCTTCCAGCACAGCACAGGGCAAACTTCTCACCCAGAGCTCCTACACTAAGCCTGTAGCCTTGTGCTGGGCTAACAATGTCCATCTGACATTGAAGGTATCAAGAAAGACAGAAACTATCATCTGTTCCCTAAGTGGCTCTCACTCACATCCCTCCCATGCTCCCTTGGACAACCCCAGGGAAGATCGTCACCTCCAAACATCGTTCAGCTCCGTTGGCACCAGCTCTCCCGACTCCGTCTCCACCGTGGCAAACCCTCCAAGCAGGTAGAGCACCCCAGCCAAGCTCACCAGGCTGACCGAGCTGCGCTCCTGTGGGAACTCCGTGAAAGCGTCCCACCTGCCACATTGAGAGAGGGGACGTGTTAGGGCACCCTGCCTAGCTTTGCGCCAAGGCTGGCCTCGAATCAGGAATCAACAATTGAATTAACCAGAGACAGATTAACTTGTGTAGGTCTACATGGGATGGGATCATGCATTGACTGTTGTTAGAGATCTGTTTCCATCATGATAGTTCAACTTCATTTTGTGTTGAGTAGATGAGCTGTGAAGCACACCTGGCGTGGACCAGCAGGTCTCAGCAGTGGGACTGCAGCTGCAAGGCCCACCCAAAGTCAGAGAGTCTATCGCATTGGGTGAAGCTGCCAAGATGAAGCTACAGCCCTTCAGGGAACCCAAGGACTGCATCCACCAGTTGGTGAAACCACTTTGAAGGTGAGCCTGAGATGATCCACAGCCCAACTGCAGTGGCATTGGTGATGCCCAGCTGTCCGAGAAATATAGACTGGGAGGAACTGGTATTGGGAGTTGCAAGCAAACTCCAGAACAGTTGGAAGTTGCATAACGTACACCTACAGCTGCTCCTTGTGTAACGACACCCTGAAGGTGTGCTCAGGTACGTACTTGTTGGTGGCAATGTCATACACTTCCACTGAGTTGGTCAAGCCAGAGTCAGTCACACCAGCAGCCACGTAGATTTTATCCTTGTGCACAGTGGCTCCGAACAGGGACCGGGCAGTTTTCATGGGAGCCAGCTCCTTCCACTCAAACTTGGATGGGTCGTAGACGCACATCTTCTTCAGGCACTTCCTAGAGAAAGATGAGAGATAAAAGGAGCCTCAATCACCTGCCAAGGGGCAGCTTTGCACTGCAGGAGTTTGGGGACGTCTGCTGAGAAGAACATGGGGTCTCTAGAAAGGATTTTGCTCCTCCATGTCGGCATGAGTGCTTTTGCTTGGGCGTGCACCCAAGGATGCCCATGCCTGGGGACATTATTTGTGTGTATAACATATCCCCTCCTGCTGTGCCTGCTTTGGATAGGAGTCCTAAAAGGTCAACATGGTGCTCACACAGCTGCAAGGACAGTGCCATCTCCTTGATGTCCCTACAGGACTCCTAAGGGCTTGGGAAGGGCTGCAGTCACCGAGGTGAGCTGAGACGGAAGGATCCACGCCTCACACACCATCCAACCCTCCTTAACCCGTAGCATCCAGGTTGGGGAGGTACCAACTCACGCTTTGCACTCCCACCAGTTTGGCGGATGACTCCCTGAATTCCTCTTGCTTTTTGACTTACTTGTCACTTCCTTTGCCACCGATGACGTAGACGAGATCCTTGTGCGATACCACCGCGTGGCCGTAGACTGCGTAGGGAAGGGAATCGGCTTCACCCCACTTGAAGGACCTGGGTCAGAGAAAGATGGGAAGCAAAAGGATTTGTGGCTTGCTGGGTGAGGCCTAGAGTAAGTGGCACTTTCCAGACCTAGAGCGGAGCACAGATCCTGACTCAGTCTCAAAAATACGAGGTTTTTCAATGAGATTGGGCTCATCCAGTAGATTTTGTGATCCTAAAACAGGGGAAAATCAAATATGCAGAATGTTTATGCTAATATTCATTATTTTCTGCAGCATCCCCCACTCTTGGGCTTTGTGGATACACGTCCCCACTTTTCCCAGGACCTCACCTCATTTACAAGCATTACCAGCTGAACACAAACGAGACGGAGATTTCTGCATGACGGAAAAAAATTTAAACCAATGAGATTTAGAGGTGCAAGATCCTGAGGACAAATTTATTTTTTGGCCATTGCCTTTCACTTGGAGGTGGTTTGGTTGGCCAACACTCATCAAGGACCCACGGGGCTGGGTATGTCCACATTTTGCAGTGCAGGGCTGTGTTGAAGCCTCTGAGCTAGCTCTGGGGCAGCTGAGCACAGGATGTAGCTATAAGGCTTTGGAAACCCCAAACTGGTATTCAAATAGGGCTGACCAATTTCTCAAGAGGTGTCTGTTCATGTCCATGTAGCTCTCAGCCCCAGTTTTCATACATGTAAGGATGTAGCCCCCAAGACCTGCACTTTATTTTACCTAAGAACTGAGCTGCTTGGGCTCTGAGTGTTTTCTAATTGCCCAACCGCTCTGGGCAAATATTTGATCCCCTAGACCAGCAGTTTGTCATCTCCAGGTTTGTTACAGTTGAAATCTTCATCTAAATAACGCTAGAAATACAAGTGGTGCTGATCACATCTCTACCAGCTTCAAATTGGTATTCAAACCACCCGCTGAGCACTTGAGGACACAGCCTCAATCTTCACCAAAGGAGGTTCAGGTTGGACATTAGGAAGCATTTCTTCTCAGCAAGGGTCATTAGCCATTGGAAGGGGCTGCCCAGGGAGGTGGTGGAGTCACCATCTCTGGAGGTGTTTAAGAAAAGACTGGACATGGCATTTAGTGCCATGGTCTAGTTGACAGGGTGGTGTCAGGGCAACGGTTGGACTCGATGATCCCAGAGGGCTCTTCCAACCTGATTGATTCTGTGATTCTGTGATCCTTCCCTGGAGTCCGCAGGGGCAGATAAATGCCCCGTTCTGTGGGAATGAAACTGGTTTCAAATCTCTGCCTATAAAACAGGATTTGAAGCACACACATCTAAATATAGACAGAGCAAAGGCTTCTTAACGCCTACTGCTCTGCCTCTTTGGGGCAGAAAGGAGCAGTCTGTGGATGTTCCTGCCTCCTGTGAGCAGAACAGGATGGTGGCTTTTAATAAAGCTCATGATATAACATGGGTCAGAACCCATTGTGCAAAAATAATTGTGTATTAAGCCTGATATCTCTCAGGGTGGGCCACTCAGTGCCACATCTGAATACTTTCAAAACAAACTTTCCTGTCCAAAGCCACTCCTGGTGAGACCACGGTGAAGGTCACTGAACCTCCAAACTGATAGGCAAGAGCAGAAGGAAAAAATCCCCTTGCTCCTCTGTACAGGTCCCATGTGAGCATCTGCTAATTTTGGTCCCTGATAACATAATATCCCCGTTACAGCTTCCATCTCCTTACAATAAACGAAGCAGCTGGAGAGAGACAGCTCAGAGCCCCACGGTGCAGCCTGAGACCGTCCCAGTGGTCCCAGCATCTAAGTGCAGGGTTAGAGCCCTGTCTCCAAAACCTTTCGGTCCCTGGAGAGCTGGAGTCATTTTGCATGGCAGCTGCTTCGCCTTCTCCTGTCAACCACCTCCTGCCCCACACTCCCACGTGAACACTTACAGCCGGTCGTAGCACAGGACCGAATCCAAGGTCTTCTCTCCCTCTTTCAGTTCTTTCCCTCCGACCACAAAAATGGAGTTTTCCGCCTCTCCCAGGCCAAAGAGGCAGCGAGGGGAGGGCAGGGGGGGCATCCCCAGCCAGTCTGCGTCCAGATGGTCATACTGAAAGGAAACACATGGTCATTAGTGTGTGCTCACCCGGCCCATTTGCATAGCAAAAATCAGGGTCCAGAGGCTGAGGGCAAAATCCATTCCCATGTGCAGCTTGGTAACCCCAGTAGTCACTTTCTGCAATGTCAGTCTCTGCCTGTGCCTTACCACCTGGTGCAGGACGGGGGATCTTAGTGCAAATCCCAGTCATATATCATAGGACATATGTTTTACGACAAGGCATAAGAGCAGAGATCACAGAATCACAGAATCAATCAGGTTGGAAGAGCCCTCTGGGATCATCGAGTCCAACCGTTGCCCTGACACCACCATGTCAACTAGACCATGGCACTAGGTGCCATGTCCAGGCTTTTCTTAAACACCTCCAGAGATGGTGACTCCACCACCTCCCTGGGCAGCCCCTTCCAATGGCTAATAACCCTTTCTGAGAAGAAATTCTTCCTAATGTCCAACCTGAACCTCCCCTGGCAAAGCTTGAGGCTGTGTCCTCTTGTCCTATCACTAGTTGCCCCAGAGAAGAGGCCGACTCCCACTTCACTACAACCTCCCTTCAGGTAGTTGTAGACTGCAATAAGGTCACCTCTGAGCCTCCTCTCAGGAACATGTTCTGCTCTGTGCACCAAAGCCTTGGCTTGGAACAAGCTTGGTCGTCTTCAGATGAGAGAGTCCCGTGTTGGACCTATAGCAGATAGTTCTTGGGACTGGAGGAGCTGAAGCACTTCAATCTCAGAAATTTTGCCTGAACCTCTTCAGCTGTAGCACACGCCACAGTGTTTCATCCTGATATTTTCCATCTCTGCCAGGTAACAGCGTGGTGCTGGCAACGTTGGCTACACAGCTCACCCCCCCAAGCCCATTCTTCTCCCACCAATTATTCTTTTTTCTGGCAAATGATCAGTTACCATGTCCCTCCTCTGCTTCTCAAGGTCCTGATGTTGTCCCATATCACCTCAGTGTGTGTGAGAGCTCACGAGATGAAATGTCTTTTCAGAAAGGGTCATTAGCCATTGGAAGGGGCTGTCCAGGGAGGTGGTGGAGTCACCATCTCTGGAGGTGTTTAAGAAAAGACTGGACATGGCACTTAGTGCCATGATCTAGTTGACAGGGTGGTGTCAGGGCAACGGTTGGACTCGATGATCCCAGAGGTCTCTTCCAACCTGGTTGATTCTGTGGTTCTGTGATTCTGTGTGTGTGTCTGTCTGCACAAAGGCTATTTACACAATATATAACTACCCACCCAACACGATACAACACAACTGAGATGGTGTGGCAAAGCCCAGAGCTCTTCTTGCTGACCAAAGTGTGCCAGACCCATCTGATAGATGGGGAAACTGATCCATACAGCACTACTAGATCAGATGGCCAAATTCTTGCAGATCTTTGGACATCTGTAGATCAAGGCATTGCCTCATCTCCCACCAGAAAAATAAAAGATATGAAAGTTTATGAGGCTGGGGGCTCTCTCAGCACCATGGCTTGATGGGAACTATAAACTGGGGCAAAAATTTTTAGTATGGCTTGGCAGTAGAGGAGGGACTTCATGGGTTAAGTCTGGAGTGATGTCTTGCAGCCACTTTGTTGGGACTCTGCAAGATGAAGCTGTGCTGCATCATTGCCTGAAGCACTGTTTGCTATGGGCTCGGGCCAAAGAGCTTCAGTTTGCTGGGTTGCCTCCAAAGAGCTGGCCTCAGCTGGGTGACTGTGGTTATTGTCTCTTTGTGAGCTGTGGTCCACATGCGTGTTATTTATAGTGCAAGCCCGAGCAGCTCAGTCACCAGGATAGTTCTTGCTTCTTGATGGATTCAGCATTGTTTTCAAGTAATAAATCTTAGAAGTGGCAAATAAAGAATACTCTTTTCCATCTGAAATGTCAATGGAATCACTTTGCTCCTGACAAAATTTGCAAGGCCTCTGGGATTTATCAGCATTTTTATATTTTGGTGCCTGTCCTTAGGTCTAAACTATCCCTGACCTAACTCTTCTGGCTTCAGCAGGAGGAATGTGAAATCAGGGAGGCCAGAAACAGACTCAGAAGGTGTAAGATGCTGCTGCGCTGACACGTTGATTCAAGGGTCCATCATACAGCTGCCTGTCTACATCTGTGTGGAGTTTCAGCTGAAAAAAAGCCTCAAAAGACTCCCTTACTCATACAGAAACCACGAGCTATGTAATGTAATAAATTACACCTTTGCAACCTGATGGCACCTTCCAGCCCTGGCACTTGTCTGCGTCTCCCATGCACGAGAGCCACAGCGAGCTGTGAAGGGACCACTGTCCCCTTCTTGTGGGGAAGGAGCTAAAAATGGCGGCATGATGCACGAGGCATTTACTACTGATTGGGAGCTGAATACAGAAATCTTGCTGTTTGCAGCTTAGAATCACAGAATAATTTATTGGAAGGGACCTTAAAGATCATCTAGTTCCAATCCCCCTGCCACAGGCAGGGACACCTTCCACCAGACCAGGTTGCTCCAAGCCCCATCCAACCTGGCCTTGAACACTGCCAGGGAGGGGGCAGCCACAGCTTCTCTGGGCAACCTGGGCCAGTGTCTCACCACCTTCACAGGAAAGAATTTCTTCCTCACATCTCATCTCAGTCTCCCCTCTTTCAGTTTAAAACCATTCCCCCTCATCCTGTCACTCCATGCCCTTGTAAAAATCCCTCTACAGCTTTCAGAATCAAGGCTGTATGTCTCAGCTTGGGAACTACCCTTGCTTTATCCTTTCTACCTGGACATGTTATTGTTTCCTCCCAGAAGATATGTGAGCCATGGGAGAAGAACAAAAGGATCTCTGGGTACAGGGGGAAGGAGAGAGGATTTACTGGATTCCTACAGGGTCAGCAGGAAGGGTAGGCGCCTTGCGTTAGCTGTCTACAGGGAAGGTGTTCTTGGGTTACAGCCCAGGCCAGGGCTCAGATTGCTGATGCACAGCTCGATCTGATCAGGGCTTTGGTTACTGCTGAGTTAGAACAGCCACTTTTCTTGTGGAAGATCCCAAAAGATGTCACATCGTGATTTCCCCCACACATGACAGAAATGGCCAGAGACTCCGAGCAGGACCTAGCACGCCTCTAGGGGCAAGAACAGCACTGGACATTGGGCACATATTGGTAGGTAGGGACATACCCAGTGTCCTTGGAGTGTTTGCTCTGTGGCTGTAGCTGCTGCTGTACCCTTTGTTGACACCTGGCAGAGTCACCCTTGGGTTTTGCTGAGGGTTCATAACCAAGGAACGTATAAAATGCAAAGCTGAACCCAGACCTGATGCCACTAACCTTCCAGTTAGTGTACCCTGTGGCAGCTGGGGCTGGACCAAATGCACTGGTCAACCTGGTCCCCTATTCATGACTTGGATCAGGCATGGTTGTTTCTATTACCTACCCCTTCAAGGCTCCTTCCTCAACAACTAGTCACCCCCTCCCAGTGGGATCTGCCTTAAAAATATAGGGAGAAGAATCTCTAGTAAAACAACTCAGATGTTTCACCTTCATTTACAACTTTCTTTTTAACATCACATGACAATGTATATTACTGGCATCACATGAAAGCTAAAACCTGGTGATGCTCCAAAGTAGTCAAAGAAACAAAAGAAAGATAAAGCTGGTACCTGTAGGAAGTAGGAACTCATGGGATCCTCTTTGCTGTCCTCGTTGTAGTACAGTCCTCCGACAATGAAGATCTGATTCTCTTTGGTCACCAGACTGACGTGGTTCTTTGGGATTTGAGTAGACAGGGAGGCAAAATAGCACTCGTTGGCAGTGGGATCATAGGCCACTGCTCCACTGTCGCTCACCATGAAAATAAGGTCCTGGAGGAACATCCCAAAGCGCATTGTGTCATTTAAGATCCCTGGGAGAGCATCTTCCTCTGTATCTTCCTCCTCATCTACTACTCCATTGACAACATTGTCTTTTGCTTGCTTTTCATTGCTTTTCTTCACTTTCTTCTTCTTCACCACAGTGAATTTGCCTTTCTGGGCATCCTTCACCATCTGCAGTTTCTTGAGCAGCTCTGGGCTGGATTTCACCGTGGCGTGCTTCTCCACGTGGTCCTTGATGTAGTCGTTGGGCATGAGGCGGAAGCGGATGCTTTCAAAGATGACAGGCAAGGCCTTCTGCCGGCTCTCATGGTCCTTGGTCCCCACCCACTTCATCACTACTTCGAAGACAGTCTCCTCTTTCTCGATGTTGAGGGAGTCACTGGAGATGATCGCAATAAGCTCATCGGGTGAAAGCTGGTAGAACTCCTCGTCCCGAGATACCAGCGCAAAGCGATCGCAAATGAAATCCCGAGCTGCCACGGCCAGCCGGGCACAGTCCAGCATCAAGCCCAGCCTGAAGATAGCCAAGCAGTTGCTGAGGCAGAGCCGCTTCTGCAAGAAGGACACACAGACGGTGAAGATGGAGGGGATCTGGAACATGTTGGCCACAGAGAAGATGTCCTGCACATTCTGCTCCGTGATCTCCAGCTCGGAGGTGTAAATATAATGGAGGATCTTGCCCATGACGTCTGGATCAACATCTTCCAAACTGACCTCCCTCTTCTTGCTCTCTTCCATGTCCGAGAGGAACATTGCTCGAAAATACGGGCTACAAGCTGCCAGCACCAGCCGATGGCAGGGAAACTCCTTCCCCTTGACTTTTAAGACACAGTCCAGAAACTTATTGTGGTCCAACATGTCTTTGAGTCCATCCTGGAGGAGAGTTTGCTGGTAGAGACGCAGTTCTTCCACTTGATCAAAAGGCAAACCCATGGTGAAGAGTAACCACTTCTTTTTTTCTCAATCCTTCTTTTATATATATATATATATTTATGAATATATCTACTACTGAGTCCCTGGTAAAGAAACTTACTCAAAGCAGAGCTCACGGGTCTCCTTTGCCTCCAGACCGTCGGCACACTGGGAATGTGAAACGCTTGCTACTACTGCAGCTGTCTGTGTTCTTCAGTTTCCAGCATAGGGCTTTATATATAGCCACAGCGTTACAAAGCCTGAGGAATCCATACTGGAGCATGTGTAAGTTGATCACCCTTTAATATGACACATTGGACAAGGAGGAAGGGAGGGGGATGAGGTGACAGCTGTACTTCCAGCCTCGATGCTTCAGGAAGGGTCTGTCAGCCCATGAGTCATCCTGGGGGGAGCAGCTTTTGCTGCCGTCCCATGAGAGGAGACGCGTGCGACCCATTGGCCTGGGAAACAGCCTCCAGATGAATCAAACATCCGAATCTGCCTTCTGGCTCATGGATGGCAGGGCTGGGACCTTATCCCGTTACCGCTAAACCAACTGCTCTGAAACTGCTGAACCTTTTGGTGTGCTAAAAATAGACCCTGAAGTCAAAGCTGGAAAGATGCAATAAGGGAGAGTCTTATGTGGGCTTTGTGGCATCCCCGACTCCAGCCAGCTTGCTCCCAAGGCTGCTTTTCTGCACAGGTTTGTCCTCTATTCTCCTCTGGAGTCAGTTTTCAGAGGTCTGGAAGGGGGTGGAAAATGAAGATAGAGCTATTTATTTACACCCCTGTATGGGTTATGAAACCTATGCTGGAAGTTACTTAAAAAGTCTCACTAAAGGAGGAGACTCGAGGAACCTGGGAGAGGGATGGCTCTTCTTTGTCTGCAATATGTGCATGGGCCCCACTGGCAGTCTCTGAACACCTCATCTTTAATAAATCCATCCTCTCCACACCCTGGTGACAGAGAGAGGGTGTGAGGCAGAAGGAAGTAAACAGAGTGCAACGGTGGTCTTCAACTCACAGATTAGGACATCTGAACACACTATCTTTTTGTGAGTTGAAGGTCTCCTGCTAAGGTCTACTGAGATTCAACATCCTCATGTTGAAGTCTAGAGCTGCAGCAGGACAACTTGCCTGGCCTTGAGCTGATGTTCCAGAAAGGCTGAGGTCTCCAGAAGGTCTTGTGTCCTACTTGCATGCCCATGGATGTCTAGGAAGCCCCATGGGGCCTAAAATAGAATCATAGAATCATAGAATGGTTTGGGTTGGAAGGGACCTTAAAGATCGTCTAGTTCCCACCCCCCTGCCACAGGCAGGGACACCTTCCACTAGACCAGGTTGCTCCAAGCCCCATCCAGCCTGGCCTTGAACACTGCCAGGGAGGGGGCAGCCACAGCTTCTCTGGGCAACCTGGGCCAGTGTCTCACCACTCTCACTGCAAAGAATTTCTTCCTAATATCTAATCTCAATCTCACCTCTTTCAGTTTAAAACCGTTCCCCCTCATCCTATCACTCCATGACCTAGTAAAAAGCCCCTCTCCAGCTTTCCCGTAGCCCCTTCAGGCACTGGAAGGTGCTAGAAGGTCTCCCCGGAGCCTTCTCTTCTCCAGGCTGAACAGCCCCAGCTCTCTCAGCCTCTCTTCATAGGAGAGGTGCTAATGGCCGCTCCAGGTCCAGCTCTTCCCATAGAGCTCATGAAGAAGCAAATTAGTTTTGACAGACCTAGATGATCAGAGTAGCTGTAATTATTTATACCTATAGTAAAACTTATACATTAATCTGTTTTATTTTATGTCTGTTACTATGGACCCTCTGGGCTGGCTAATACTCAGTGATGGCACAGATTTAATTAACGATTTAATTAAGTCTCTGCAATGATATTAGCCACTCCTCTTGGTGTATTTAAAGTCATATAACTCCTTGCCCTGGCGTGGATGTATTTATAAAAGTGCTTTGTGCCACGATGGTTATCGATGTAAGTGGGAGGAGGGAGGGAGTTTTACTGGTAGGAAGCCATTTTGTACTGGTGAGGTTCCAGCAGCATTTGGGAGGTACTAATATAGCAGGGAAATAATCACAAGCTGTTTTTGGAGCTCACATCATGAGCTCTTCTGCTGTGCTGCTCATCTGTGACGAGATCAGACGACAAGTGCTGATCTTTGAACTGGGTCAAACTTCAGAAGCGTTTCTCTGCTCCCAGACATCTGGGGCTGGACAACCCCATCCTCCCCTCTCCCCTCCCTCTGCATTAGCTTTGCACTTTCCCAAGTTTAATCCTGCATTGTCTTGCTACTGGCTCAGATTTTTTTCCCCCCTCTGCCTTTAGTCTCCCTTGAGCCCTGACTCGTTTTCCTTTTCACTGTGATGCCCGGCACGTGCCACCATCCAAGCTTTGCTTCCACACACCCCGCATCATGAGGTGCCGCTGCTAAAATGCAGCTACAGCCCATCCCTTCCCAGAGGAGCTCCCAACGATCGGTGGGTCTGTGGCTTCTCCCAGGTTCTCTTCTTCACCTGGGGAAGAGCACCATGCTGATCCCAAACCTGCTCTGGGGTCTTCATTGGCTTCAGTGGCTTTGCACAGCAGCTGGACCAGCTCCAAGGCTTGGAGAAGCAGCCCCAGTTTTCCCAGAGCACTGTCTCCTTGGTGCACTGTGTTGTTTACAGAATCACAGAATCAACCAGGTTGGAAGAGACCTCAGGGATCATTGAGTCCAACTGTTGCCCTGACACCACCCTGTCAACTAGATCATGGCACTAAGTGCCATGTTTAGGCTCCCTACAGCCATGGGGAGAGCCAGGTATCTCTGGGAGCTGGTTCACTGCACCTGAGTTAGACACTTGCCTGAGATGGGAGGACTCTGGTGATGTCCATCTGTTCCCATTCATTCTACAGGCAGTTTAAATCATGAATTCAGACTGGACACCCTTAACTGTTCCCAGTGCCTCCTAACGCCAGCAGTGCTGGGGCGCCATCCTCCTGATGGCTTGTGGCAACATTCACACATGTGACCCCCCTGCGTTATGTTTCCACCATTTTTTGCTACCAGTTCAATACAGCAGCATCCATCCCAAGCCCTGCCATCAAAATGGGTGTAGATCACATATATGGCCCAGGCTGGACATGCAGGCTGTGCTCTGTGTGATCTCAAAGGGTCTGTAAACCCCCCTGGTTCCTGCATGGGGATGCATTCAGCTCAGATAAGGCTGGTTCCTTCCCAAACAAGCTTCTGCCACAGCCTTGTGGGACAATGGGTTGATCTGGTGGACCCAAACCCTCTGAGCAGCTCTGCGCCGTGGGGAGGCTCACAGGGTGCTAATGGGGTGACCCAGGGGTGCTCTCAGAGCCACCGTGCACCTCTCCTGAACCCTTCTGGGGCTGGGTGTGAACAGCCAGCAGTGTTTTGTGCAGCTCAGATCTGCGAGGTTCAGATCCTCCCACCCACCAGGTACTTGGTGTTCAGATTATTTTCCTTCTTACATTTTAGGTTACACGTGTCCAGTCTGGCTCTCAAGCACAGTATTTCTTTCTCGCTTGTGTGTCTTCCCTCAGTCCTGGTTTTCATTTGTTCACACTGGTTGTTCGTTGCCATTTTACAATCTGTTTATGTGCAGGAAAGTCAACGGGATTTTTTAGGGGCTTGGTCTGAGCCTTGCTGGACTGAAGACCCAAGGACACATCTGATTGCTACAGGAGACTTTTCTCTGATGATAGCAGTGGAATTTGAGGCAATCATCAACTCTGAGCCATCTGCAACCATTCTCTCTTGTGGAGGCTTTGATCACAGCAGACTTGTCCCATCCAGCTTCCATTTGCTGGGTCCAACGTGTCACCACTGAGGTAAGCTGGTCTCCAAGCAAGTACCAGCCAAGCTCAGAGGGATGAGGAACAGCTGAGGGAGGTGGAGTTGTTTAGGCTGGAGAAGAGGAGGCTCAGAGGTGACCTTATTGCAGTCTACAACTACCTGAAGGGAGGTTGTAGTGAAGTGGGAGTCGGCCTCTTCTCCCAGGCAACTAGTGATAGGACAAGAGGACACAGCCTCAAGCTTCGCCAGGGGAGGTTCAGGTTGGACATTAGGAAGAATTTCTTCTCAGCAAGGGTCATTAGCCATTGGAAGGGGCTGCCCAGGGAGGTGGTGGAGTCACCATCTCTGGATGTGTTTAAGAAAAGCCTGGCCATGGCACTTAGTGCCATGGTCTAGTTGACATGGTGGTGTCAGGGCAACGGTTGGACTCGATGATCCCAGAGGGCTCTTCCAACCTCATTGATTCTGTGATTCTGTGATTTAGCATCTAAAAGCAGATGAGATGGCACATGTGGATGGGATAAGGGTGAGCAGTGATCATAGCCACCATTCAGTTATCTCCATGAACACATGAACAGGTGAATCCACTCCCCCCAGGGTACTCCCCCTAGAGTGCTGACCACTGTATAATGGACAACACAGCCCTGAATGAGGGTGGCTGCTCTGAGATAGCCCTCAGCTAAGTGGCCCCAGGTCTAATGGGACTACAGGCTGAACAAGAAAGTGTCCAGTGTAGGGCTGTTGAATTGGATTTGTAGTTGCAATAAACAATTGCTTTTCTTGGCTTCTCAGGCAAGTTTTACCGACAGGCAGGCAATAACCAGGCCAGAGGAGATACTCTTCTCCAGGAGAGAGATGAGCAGTTGATAAATCCTGCTCCACGGAGGCATACGCTGAGGCTGAGGGTCTCCTGCACAACGCTGAAGAGTGAGACATGGTTGAGATAGCACTGCTTGGGTGCTCCTGGCCCACCAGGTCCCCTGGGCCTCTAACAGCAGTGATAAACGAGGGGATAACTTCAGGCAAAGGGGGGCAAGCCCAGGTTCTCCCATGAACTGTCTCTCTAACAACTCACTCACTCACTTGTCTAAGATTAGCTCCTTCTGGCAGCTCCAGCAGATGCAGCTGCTGGGTAAATTTAGCTCCCTAGTGAATGGGTTATTTTCTTTCCTGGAGTACCCAAGTCAGGAGGACAGTGCAGAGTCACTGGGCTTTGCCATGCGAGTCACCCACTTCGACACAGGGAGGTGGGTGACTCTGTCCTCCTGGGCAGCCAGGGACCTGAGCTGAGCCACCTGCAGATAGAGAGACCTTGGTCTCAGCAGCTCAGGGTGACTTCAGCTGTGCGAGGACACCCATATGGAGATAAAGAGCTGAATTTTACGCTGGGAGAAAGCACATAATCTCATAGCTGTTTTGGTGGTAAAGAGTAAATCTGAGCTAATGGAGAGGCCAAGAAACATCTACCAAAGGTCCAGCAGCAGACCTGTGTTAAAAAGGGATGTGCCTGGCAGCTGAAGGGGCTTTGGGATGTGACCAGAGGAGCCACCAAGGCACAATACCTGCCCTTAGTTCCAACATTTTGGGTCGGGCTCCCAGAAGTAAAACCAACGTGGCTTCTAACTCCAATACTACATGGATGACAGTTTGATGGCAGTAGGCTCGTGATATTTCACCAGTACGAAGGTGGAGTCAAAATAAAGGTGAATATGAGTCAAGTTGCAGACAAACCTCCAATCTGGTGATGCCTCTAAGGTGGGTTTCTATCAAACTCAACAATCATAGAATCACAGAATCGTTTTGGTTGGAAAGGACCTTTAAGATCATCAAGTCCAACTATCAACCCAACACTACCAATGCTTGTCTTGTGTCACAATTAGGGATGGGAGGTGAGGACTTGCAAACAGATCCTTGTATCTCTCAGCTCTGATGGCAGGGCATTGCCCAGCGTGTCACCTGCGTTACAGCAGCATAACAGTGATGAGCAGCAGGCACCATAGATGTCCAACATTTATTTACTACATAAATAAATTACATTTATCAGGGACTTCACAAATTACTTTGGCAGAGCTGAAAGCTGGCTAGGAACTGATCCTGTTTCATCCACAGGGAAGCCAGAACACACCAGCACCGAGCATCTCAACCCACATTGCAAAATGGTCCAGATTCTGACCTCACCAACCATCGACATAACTCAGACATAAGGCCACTGAAAGTTACTCTAAAGTGCAAGAGAGTCAGAGCTATTTTTCAGTTATAAACCCACCTTTTCCCCAAGGCACCATTTTTCACACAGGTACATTTATTCGATGCACTCCCTATGCAGTGTCCCGAAGCCTGCTTCTTCAAGGAGTCTACCATGGGCTTCCCCTCTGCCACCCAGCCCCAAATCACTGCTCTTCATTCAGAGACTTTCTCCTCTGGTTGTATATATGTGTGTGTGCTCATTCAGCCATGCAGTCATGGGGTTAGGCTGTGTGCACCAAAGTCAGTTGAGTAAAGGGCTGGATGGTGGGAGATGAGCAAGAGCTGGCTACAGCATCTTCTGTTCCTCAGCTGTGGGCAGGAGTATGAGCGTAAACCTTTGTCCCTGGTGTGCAAAAAGTGTGAGTGGGATTTGGTTTGAGTCCCAGGACACGTATCACAGCAGGATGGTCGTGGTGGCCACATCGGTCTCAGATCCAGCAGTGGAGGGTGCTTTGGGTCTGAGTTGGGGCCTGGGAACGGAGCAGTCACAAGCCATGTGTTGTGTTTCTTTGGCATGTCCACTCCCCAGGCAACTTGTACATGCCTGTGAAGCAGGTATGTCTCCCGTATTCTCATTAACTATGCCTGATGTTGGCACTAGATCTTTTTTTTCAAGACATTTTGCACTGAAGGAACCTGTTTTGCAGAGAATTCAAGATCATAATATCTGTCACTCTGCACCACTGATGATGGTGGGGAGATAATTACCCTTCAGTGTGCCTGGTCCCCCTTCCCTTCGCTATAAAGACTGTACCATTTATTTATTAGCCTCTTGGTAAGTGTAGATAGTGCTGAGCCATAGATGCCAAACAGCTGACAGGAGATGCTGACCATCTCTTGTAGTGAAAGAAACATGGGATGCTTGGGCTGGAAGCAACCTGGAGATGGTCTGCTCAGAGCAGGCTCAGCACCAGCTAATCCCTTTCTCATAGCTGTGTGTCTGGCCCACCCTAAAACCTCCAGCTGTGGGATTTGGAGAGTCTCCTCTGGGAAACATGGGCTACAGATCCTGTGGGAGAGCCGAGTGCTGGTGGACCAAGTGTTATGGGAAGCAGGATGTGAAATCTCTAGGCCTGCACAATGTCAGAGGGTCAGAAAATGACAGGGATGGCTCTTACTTGCATTAAAGAAATGTCCTGGGAGCCTACCTCAGCAGTCTGCCACACATGGGGAGCCCGTGAAACGCCCGCTGTGTCTTATAGAAAATCTGTCCTGCAGCAAGAGGGTGACCTGTGCCTTCCAGGTGACTTCTACATGGATGAGCTACAACAGTCTGATTGCCAGGAGTGCTTGGAGAGCCCTTGCCAGTGGCTGGCCCAGCAGCGGTGGCTGGAGGGGAGACGAGACTTTGGGACAAGCCTGTGGATGCCTCCCTCTACTCCACCTTTGCTTTGTCACACTTCTCCTCCTCGATGGCCAGGATGCGCTCACGCTCTTTAATCAACTGCACTCCACAGTACGTGATGAACCAGATGGACAAGGTGCTGACAGGGAAACCTAGAAGATGTAGGGAGACATGGTCATCCTGGTGTAGCTGCTTGCCTAACGGGGCCAGCTCTTCTCCAGCACTGCTGCCTCTCGAGTGGGTTAGGGAGGTCCTACAAGTTCATGATGGCCAACAACATTTTCCATTGTGGATCCAGCCCTACAGCTTCACTGAGAGGAGAGAAATCCCCAGGATCAGATTTTAGATGAAGCTGTGCCTGAGCCCACCAAGACACCATGGACCACAGTTAATGTGGGGACACGGTGGAGTGGTTTTGAGCACTCCCTTACCCCTAAACCTCCTTCTGATCCCCAAGTTCAGACTCAGTGGTTGACTTTCTGCCCATTCAGCCTGCCCATGGCCATCATTGTTCAGCACTGTGACCTTCTGGAAGCTTTGGGCCCTGCTGATACTGAGGATCAACACCAGCCTTGTCCCATACCTAGTGGGACACAGTGTGCACCATGTGTGACACATGTTTTTGTCACCTAGGTAAGTGACTGAGAGCCGGGAGCTCTCCTTCCACTTAGGAAGGGTCTGACAACATTGTAACCATGAGTCTGGTATCCACAGCAGAGGCGAGACACAGGCTTTGTACCTGCTAAAACAGGACCTCTGAAATGAATAATGCAACCAGCAAAAGCCAGCTAGCTCAGCGGGAAGGCACTTCTGGCACACTGAGCCCAGAGCGTCACATTATCCATCTCCTACGCCAGCCCCGTCCCAGAGAGGGCTGGAGGACGTAGGCTCCCGATGGCTATTTATACCTTGGGCTGCTCAAGAAGGCTCCAAAATAGTGCCACCATCCACTGATCAGAAATGTACAGATAAGACTATAGCATGAGGATTTGTACCTGCCACCTTCAGGTTGACGCAGGAGTAACTGCTAAAGCAAAAGGAGATGAGGTAGGACAAGTAAATCCCTTTCTCCAGCAAAGGGACCATTTCGCAGCTCGCCTTGGTGGGGCAAATGTGACCTTTGTGTTGCTGCAAGGAATCTAAATCACAGCATCAAGGTGTGCTAGGAGCTGTGCAAGCACACCTGGGAGGCAGCTCATACCCCAGAGCTCACACAAGAAGGGTGGGAGCTAAGAAGCAGCTTCCTGCACTTTTTGAACAACAATTAAGCACATTGGGAGCAGCCACATAACAAGCCAATGGCCAGGCCACCAAGAGGACTCGGAAGTCCCAGTCCTCAGCTTCCTTACCCGTGTCCCCTCATCAAGACAAGGGTTCCTCGCTAGGGAAGGCTGGTAGCATCTTACCTGTCAGAAGGAGTCTCTTGGTGACCAGCAGTGCAAACTCCAGGCTGTTGAGGGCTAGGATGTTGTAGAGGACGATTGCCCAGAAATTTGCCGCCCCAAAAACTGCCCTAATCCGCCGAGACATGGCCGCCGACATTTTGGCCTGTGGAAGGGAGAGGAGCAGAGAGTGAGGACAAATGGGGCTTGTAAGGAAAGAGGATGCACTGGTTCAACTCCAGACAAACTCCTGCTGGGATCGCAGAGGGGCAGGCAAAAATTAGGGCAGCCTTTAGTGTCTTTGGGATGAAGAAACATAAGGACAAGGTAAAACTTCTGCTCTGCTGCTGGACTCAGATGCATTTGGGACTCTGGACTGATGTTTCAAGGGCTCACGGGTAGGTGCAATACGTTACACATGGTTTCATGCTAACTGTAATGGCTGAGGGCTGCTTTCTTCATCTGTTGGCTTGGGTAAGCCATTCCTCAAGGCAGATGAATGCTATTCTATACCAGGATTATTATTAGCCCTACGTGCAAATCATTCTGGGCCCCGCACTTCAAGAAAGATGTTGAGGTGTTGGAGCGAGTTCAGAGGAGGGCGACCAAGCTGGTGAAGGGTCTGGAGGGTCTGACCTATGAGGAACGGCTGAGGGAGCTGGGGGTGTTTAGCCTGGAGAAGAGGAGGCTCAGAGGTGACCTTATTGCAGTCTACACCTACCTGAAGGGAGGTTGTAGTGAAGTGGGAGTCGGCCTCTTCTCCCAGGCAACTAGCAATAGGACAAGAGGACACAGCCTCAAGCTTGGCCAGGGGAGGTTCAGGTTGGACATTAGGAAGCATTTCTTCTCAGCAAGGGTCATTAGACATTGGAAGGGGCTGCCCAGGGAGATGGTGGAGTCACCATCTCTGGATGTGTTTAAGACAAGACTGGACATGGCACTTAGTGCCATGGTCTAGTTGACATGGTGGTGTCAGGGCAATGGTTGGGCTCGATGATCCCAGAGGTCTCTTCCAACCTAATCGATTCTGTGATTCTGTGATTCCCAGCTCCTGGTAGAAATTTTTTCTTAGGAATTAAAAAAAAAGAGCTGAAAACTAGTGACAGCAGCTGAGTGAAATTGTCACTGGCATGTAAACCTCAGGAGCAGCTGCTGCGAGTGGAGCGGGGAAGTGGTTTATAGCAATCTTCAAAGAGCACGATGAATCCCCAGGCCACTCTGTGCTGAGAATTGCGGTGCCACTGGGAAGGAGATTTCACTGCCTGAGAGTGCTGTAATCTGATTAGAAGCTCAAGGAGGGGAGCAAACGGGAGGGTTGCTCTCTGAAGTTTTTACTCAAAAAGAGTCTTTACTGAACCAGTTTAGGACCTCCAGACTTTAGGTTGGGCAAAGCAAGCCACAGAATTGTTTCCAGGATGGCGTTTCCTAAGTTTTAGTTCCAACATGTCCCCAAGGCACCTTGGTCCCAAACAGAGACGGGGCACTAAGCTTTGGAGTGGTTGGAAAATGATTCATTTTAGTACCTAAACATTTGTTTTTATCAGAAATCAGATTAAAACCACTCAGAATGCCAAGATATTTTGCAGAACAAGAAGAACAAATGATTTCCGTATGGAAATGTATAAACATTTCCTCATGGACAGACCTCAGGTCTTGTGTCCATCTGTGGTACTTTGACGCCTTGTTGGGGCAGTCTTCCTGGTTCTCTTGGACCTCTGTTTTCCCTCTGAAAGCTCCACACCTAAATTTCCCAAGAAGCATCATAGGGGCAGGTGGGAATTTACTCTGAGTGGGTGACACAGTGCATGAAATGGAGGGATGCAGAGCACCAGGACAGTGCTTCCCTCGCACAGCTAAGTAGCTGATCACAAGGATGCTAAAGGAGAGAGCTTCAGGTCTCCAGGCAGGAGGCTTGGACATGGAGCTGCACGGCATCATCAGGGATGTTGCTCTTCAGTCTCAGCTGAAAATGGATCTGACTTGTATAAACAAGTTTGAGCTCCCTACAGTCATGGGTGTTTTCCAGCACCAGAGTGTGGCCAGCCCCAGACCCGCTGATCTTCCCCCCCATCCACTTGCAGCCCATCTCCTCACCTCCAGTTTGGCAAAGGGTTTCTGCTGGAAGAACTTCTGCACCCAGAGCTCAAAGTTGAGGCCAAAGCAGTTGAAGACAGACCAGATGTAAACGATCTCACAGGGCCCCAACCACAGGGTGGTGATGGCAAAGGTGGCGACTGTGGCCATGAGCTCCTTCATGATGTCATCATGGTTCTCTCCAATGTGGTCATACACATACCTAACGGCCAAGGGAAGTGGTCAGTGCTCCCCATAGTAAAGGAGACCCCTCTGGAGACCATTCTACCTCACCCACCCACCACAAGCTCCTCACAGGCAGGTCAATCTGGAGTGCTCTGGTGAGAGAGGAAGGATGTTTTGGCTGACACGTTCTGGCAATAAACTGATTTTCACTACAGTCCAGCTACATGTGGCTTGTTTTCCTCACAAACCCATAGCTCCTTACGGACAAAATACCACCCTTCCCCCCTCTTGTAGGTACAGGGTTGTTAAAATCAGGGAATCCGTAGAGCTGCAGGCTATCTCCTGCTTGCTGGTGCACAGGATTTCAGCACAGAGAAGCCACCACTTTTGGTACAGGTTTGCTTTTCTTCTCTCTCATGGCTGAAGAGAGATGAAGGGCTTAGGGCGATGTAGATGGAGCTCAGGCCACTCTTTTTACCAGGATATGGGAGACCTGAGCTCAATTCCCCTTTCCTCCTGGTGCAGTATGAACCTGTCTCTTCCTCCCTTGAGGGAACTCTAAACCCACCAGACTTGAAGGGCTTTCTGGGACAGGACTCTCTTATTCCCAACTTTGGAGGGGGCTGTTGCACTTTGTGGTGATTAATTCAATGGTCTTAGGAATAAACAGACAAAATATGACTTCATGCTGTAGTGGGATTCACCCAGAAGAGAGGACACCTCAGCTTTGGGAAGAACAGCATTTAATGCTTCATTGCTATGTTTGTGGCTGCCCCCTCCCTGGCAGTGTTCAAGGACAGGTTGGATGGGGCTTTGAGCAACCTGGTCTAGTGGAAAGTGTCCCTGCCCATGGCAGGGGCATTGGAACTAGATGATCTTTAAGGTCCCTTCCAACCCAAACCATTCTATGATATGATTGATATGATATGAGAAGACCCTGAACCAGACTAGAGATGGTTGATTAGACACTTACTTGCATAGCCAGTCATTAATCCCTCTGTCAAAATGCCTAAAATGCAGATGATAAAACTCATGTTAAAACACACAGTGTAATGACAACCTTCCATGCAGCAGTCAGCCAGAGAAGGCACCTGGTCCCCCAGTGAGGTACATCTTCAACCTTGTTCACAGCAGTTCTCCATGCTTCTTCCTTGTACAGGTCCCACTACTGATGTGGTTGTACCCTATCATCCATTGCTTCCTGCCCGAGAATATTTCCCTGGGCTATGGTGAGGTCTACACTATAGGTTCAGTATAGACTGTTCAATGTAGGTAGTCTCCAACTTAAAGGCCAGCTGCTCAGAAGCAGAGCCCAGACCTCTTTCCCTCCCCACGCACATTTCATTCAGGTCAAACATGTCTCTTTTCATCAATGCATGTGGAGTACTCACGTTTCTGCGAAGACATAGAGCATGGTGATGCATTTCGGGGGCTGGGGTGGGTCCAAGTGGTCCAGTCTGGCGATGGTGTTGATGACCCCAAACATGACAGCAGCTTTCACCCAGTCATACACCAAATTGGAGTAGGCCAAGCCAGCTGGAGCAAAAATGAGAGTTAAACATGTGAAGAGGAGCATGGGATGTATTGCCTTCAGGACTTTGGGGGGCTTTACCCAAAGCTGTCCAACATAGGCATTGACGTGACCTCTCAGTGGAGGTGGATGGAGATCTGAATCACTCACCACTGCCTTGAAGCTGAGTACAGGTGGGAGTGTGTCCAAGCATGGTCACTCACCCAAGGACCAGTCCGAGAGGCGGTTTATGAACTTCAGGTCAGAAGGAAGAGTAAGGATGTAGAAGAAGTGGAAGAAGATGTCCACAGCGATGATGGCCCCCACGTGGAGGAGAGCATGGACGCGGATGCTCCTCATCTCATCATCTTTGCGTCTCAGCTCTCGGGTGCTCACCTGCCGGGATGGCAAACCAGGAAAGGGCTAAGCTGAGAGACAGGGTATGCAGCATGTTCCTTCATCTGGAGAAATGGTCAAGGTCCAAATGGGGACATGAAGCTCTCCTTTAGCAATCACACCATGGACTATATTGCCCAAATCTCCATTGATTAAGGAAGACCCAAGGCACTAGCTCAGGTGAACATATCCACAAGGAGCAGGACATGTCCCACCCACAGCATCCCTCCAACACCCCCACCTCAGTGCTGAGCATGGCAGTGATGTGCTTCCTGCAAAGGCTGTTCCCATCCCTGGGGTTTCCAGCAGAGCAGACCCACAGTGTGACACAGCAGTGACAGGTCTGGCTGTATCTAAGGGACCCTATGTGGGGTGAAAACCATATCAACCAGGGAGCTGAGTTTTATGCCCTTTCTGCAGGGACGTGTTCAGAAAGTCAACTTTCCTTAAAGGTAGTCCCTTGCGCAGGTCACTAATGGGGAGCAAATGCCCGTGCCCATCGCATCTACGGGATACCACAGCCTGGAGGGAAGGACATCTGCACGCCCAGGAGAGGCTGGGAGCAGGGCTGGAATCCCACCTGACAGCTCTGCCAGGGCCAGATGCGTATTTTTGGCCAGGGTCATTTGGGAGGAGGAGGATGATGACTGATGATCTCTGGAGGTTCTGCTGCAGACACCTGCTGTAAATGAGAGTGAGACCTACTCAAGGGGCCACCCTGAATTTGTTGGGACCTGCTCAGCAGGGATTTTGTCTCTGACATGTCTTGTACAAACAGGGGCTGGGCTTTCCCTCCAGGAGCTGTCATATCTCGGGCCATTGTAATATAAAAACCATCAGAGCAAGCTTTGGGGATTACACTGGGCAGACCGATGTCCTCATTTCCCCGCATCGCCGTCAAAATTGCTGCTGTATTCAAAATCCTCTTATGTTCATGACTTTCCCTTTATTCCCTGATGGAGGTGGGAGCTCTCCCAACGTAATCCGGAGGCTGCTGCACCAGCCCCGTCATCAAATCCAGATGATTCCTGAGAATTAAAGCCTTTGCCAGATTTTTTTTGTGTCTGTTCTATGCCAAGTGCTTTAAGGACACAACGAGGCTGCTGGACCCTGAGCTGGAGAAGCCAAAGAAGGAGGGGCTCTGGCATGGAGATATGTGAGAGGACATGGAGCCCCCATTTCCCACCCATCCTCAGGTCTGTGCATGGTGGCAGCACTCTGCCACCATCCCTTTGGGATCAGGGCTCTGTTCCCCACATTTCCAGCCCTACAGAAATGATTTAGTCCCCCCAGTCCCAGTAAGGAAGATGCTTTTCAACTGGAATGTGGCTGGCCAAGCCCTGGTAGATGGGTTCCCACCACGCATGGGGGTGCAAGGGCTCCACCAGGACGTAGCACCAGTAGGAGCCAAAGAGACAGATCCATTCCCTAAGTGGGCCATACACCCCACCCTGGGGAAGGGACTCCATCTGCCTGCCCCCATCATTGCTGTTGGGTCATTAGAATTTCACCTCTGCAATTAGCTGCAGCTCCAGCAGTGCAGGGGGGGTGTCTAGCCAGGAGATGGCAGTGGTGGCCAGGCCAAGACAGGACCCCTGGCCGGGGCATGGAAAAGGGGTTGGGGACTTACTCTTTGTGCCTTTGGGGTGAGCACTTTAAGCAGAAGAGGGGAGAACTGCTCATTAAGTGGCTATAAACATCATGGGGCTGTGCAAAAGGCACAGGACCCTCCAGATCAAGCCTTGTAGGGGTGGTGGGAGTTCAGGTCTTGGAGACACCTGGCTGCAGTGCTAGAAGAAGCCAAGACTGCCCCTCCCAGAGGAAAGGTTGATGGAAACTGGGGAAGGAAGAGAAACAGGGGGTGAGGAGGGCACCCCAGGGCACTGCACCCCCTCCGGAGGGGCTTGGCCAGTGGGGCTGCTGGAGCTGTGCTTGCCTGGACTTCAGCCAGCCAGATAAGACACAACTGGAGAAATGAAGACTTAGGATGGAACATTTCTTCCAGCAGCCTGAGGAGAAGAGCCCAGCTGGGGCCTAGTCATCCCTGGTGCTTGTCTGCTGAGAATGGGCAGCTGGTAGACTCAGTGCACCGTGAGCATCCCTCATGGGGGACACCAGAGGTGACCTTATGATCTTCAGGGTCAAATGCTATAAAAGCCCTTTTAAACAGATCCTGCAAGACCCAAGGGATCCCAGTGCTGCACTCTCACCCTTTCAGCATGAGGTTGTTAATGCCCCAGGTGAACGAGCTAGCAAGGAGTAGGACTTGGATCAGGACTCATCCTGCTCACTGGAGGAAACAAGACCAGTGCAGACCCTTTCTTAGTCAACCACTACCAGCCCAACGTTGGAGAGAAGGTGCAGGGCTGGGTGGGTCTTTGGTCTCCTCCTCACCAGGGAGACTGTGGCTGCGCTCCCTTGCCCTGGGCTGTTTTTTCTTCTGAATTCACAAATGTTTTTCCAAAATGCTCTTGCACCCAGACATCACTTGGGGTCCAAAAATTCAGTGTAGCTGTTCTTCAGAAGGAAACAAAGGAGTGGTGGCAATCCTTCCCAACACCATTGCTGACCAAGCAAGAGGTCCCTCCCTTAGCAAGCAGTCCCAGTTTGCTTTGATGACCAAGGCTGATCGTTGGTGTAAAAGGACGTTGGGATGGGAAGAGTGAGGAGAGAGAGAGAGCACTGCCATTTTGCTTGATCTTTGGATGTGAAACAGCCCCAGAGGTCAGCTGGTCCCAGCCTAGGCTTCTGCTGGTGTTTTCCAGCACTGTTTGGAGTCTGCTCTTCAAAAAGTCCCCTTGGTTGTGTGTGATAGAGGCAAAGACTTGGGGCACCAGGGTATTTCAGGGGTAGCAGAGGAAGCCCCTGGTTGCTGAAACAGGGCCTTCCACCCAATCTTGCTTATTTCTAGAGAAATAATTTCATCTTAAGAAACACAGACCATCTCCAGAAATTCATGCTCCTTGGGTGAACCAGCTGGATGGAAACATGAGACTTCCCTTGCTCTCACAGCCACCAGCACGCAGAGGTCCCATGGATGGGCACCACATGGCTGGCTCTCACCGTGGCCTCCCAGCACCGCACAGTGGGACAGCATGGAGCAGCTGGGGTGACAGTGCATGGAAATAGAGGCACTGAGCAGTGCAAGTGCCCAGCAAGCAAGGACATGAGCTGAACCCTCCTCTCCTCATCCCAGCATGGTGTTTTCACCACAGCAATGTCTTCCCTCCTGTATTGATCAGTGGAAATGGCCAAACACTCAAAAGGGAAGGTTAAAAACTCATCAATTTATGTTCCTCCTCCCAAAAACCACAGCATCGTTGCACAGCCCAGACTATGGCCGCAGACTCTACGTGACCATGAGAAGCTCTACAACTATTTGCACCTTCACTGTGGCAAACAGTGTTTTTTTGTAGGCATTAAGCTCAAGCAAATAAACGCAGGGAGAGGTCCTCCTCCAGCCCGGCCTCAGGAGCACTCACCTGGGCATGGAACTGGTCAAACGTCATGACAGGCCCAAAGAAGAAGAAGGGGAGGTAGAAGTTGTACTTGAGGAGGTCGAAGATGGAGTAGATGCCCTCTTTCCTCTCCGAGCTCTCAAGTGCAAAGCTCATGCAGCGCATGATGGTGAAGCCGCTTCCTCCATAGAAGAGGACATCTTGAAGATCAAAAGCTCCCGTTACAAACCCACTCTGGATGAGAAACAGAGAGTTACCACCAGGAATGTGGCATCACTTCTGTGCTCCCTCGCTTTGTGGAGGACATCACTCCCAGGGCAGTAGGCAAAGCCTCTAATTATGCTCCAAAAGCCAATTGTCCCTGGAGTTAATGAGCCTTGCTGTTGGAAGGAGAAAACTGGGGCTTGATTTCCTAGCTGGCTCCTGCATCCTGGAGGAGCTGGAAAGTGGTAGATCTTTTTGTGGACCAAGCAGCTGTGGACCACACAGGCTTTGGTCTGGGGTGGGAATGTCATCCTGTCACAGGGACATAACCCGCCCCAGGAGGTGAAGGAAAGCCAGCACAAGCCTGATGGAGAAGGGGGAACACATTTCAGGAGGTAAGCAACAGGCAAGGACAGGCAGCATGGTCCTTCAGATGACTGAATAGTCTTACAAAGGTCCTTCCTGGGCTTCTCTCCACTCACCAGTGAAAGTCTTAATTGAGCAGAGACCTAAGAGACAGGGAATGCGTTCAGTGACACCTGCACCTATTACAGGTGGGGAAACTGAGGCACGGGGCAGGAACACATCTTGCTTGGCTGACAAGATGTTGCCTGAGCAGCAAGAAGGACTCGGGTGTCCTGAGCTCTGGCCCAGCATGAAACCACCAAAACACAACGTAGCCCCTGAGGAATTATTCCCAAGCTCAGTGGCACAACAGTCCCTTCCCTCTCAAACCCCATGGGAGCTCTGACACAGCCAGGAGAAGTGCCCAGGGTTTGGGGGTGCCCCAGGAGCCCTCCCTGGAGATAAACCCAAGGAGAGGGACACAAGTGGGCTGAGAACAAGGCAGATGGGTGGTCTGAGACAGCACCTACCTGCCAGGAGCTGAATGGCTCCACCTTGAAGGAGGCGAGACAGCAAAGCCCGGCCACATAGCAGAGCCACCTCTGCTTGGCCAGAGCGACAGAGTAGAGGACAAGGCAGTGGGAGAGGATGATCATCAGGTAGACGAGCCCCATGCTGCCCAGCACGGCCAGAACCCCATACAGCATGTACACCACGGCCCGGTGCTGCGAGAAGAGATCTGTGGTCAGCTTGGTGAAAGCCCAACCCTGCTCCCCCTATCCTAGAACATCCCCCCCATCCTAGAACATCCTTCAGGCCCCCTCCGCAGATCCCAGGTCACCCTGGTGCTTTCAAATCCATCCCACCACATCCCTGGCTCACCTGTGGCACCGTCATGGAGCAGATCTTGCCGAAGAGGACATGTCCCGAGAGGGCGAAGATGATGACGTTCCTGAACGAGGTGAACCACATCACCCACTCGAAATCGGCCACGTCCTGCGGGAGCAGCACCGGGTGCCTTACTGCCCCAGCCCCCACACCCCTGCCCCAACACCCATCTGGAGGGGAAACCACACAACTTTCAAAGCCTTTTCTTCCCATTTTCCACCCAAGGGCTCCCGAGCACTTTAGCTTGGTCATAAAACCCCAGGGGAGAGGCGCAGAGGTTGCTCGTCTCGGTGCACACAAAGCAGAGCATCCGCTGCGCTGCAGGGCTGATATTTTCCTCGCTACTTTAGGGAGAAAAATACATCACGGGGACTTCGCAAAAGTGCGTCAGCAGTGGAAAAACCAGCTCTGCTTCTCCAGTGCGAGCACCGACCGTGTCACCAGTAGCTAGAACAGACCGAGTCCTTCCTCCGCTTACCATCTTCCTGCCGAAGTAGTGCCAGCCCGGCTTTATGCCGTCCCGAAAGGCCTTTCTGTTCATGCTGTCTGCAAAAGAACCAGAGTTACGGGGCAAGGAACAGCTCTGGGAAAGGGAGACCAGGTTTTGGCAAGGCAGGGAGCTCAGACACCCCATCCCCAAAGCACCTAATTCCCATAGGAGTCAGGAACCTCAACTGTTTCTGTGAGAATTTCCAGCGAAGCCTTTTTGCGGTGCACGTCCCACAGACCCCCGGCTGGTCCCATGCGATTTTCAATTTTTTTTGGTCTTCCAGACAAAGAATTTGAGAACCAGCCCTTTGTAGGCAGGGTGGTTGCCTGGTCCAGGCACTGCCTGGAGAGCTGGTGAAGGGTCTGGAGGGTCTGACCTACGAGGAACGGCTGAGGGAGCTGGGGGTGTTTAGCCCGGAGAAGAGGAGGCTCAGAGGTGACCTTAGTGCAGTCTACAACTACCTGAAGGGAGGTTGTAGTGAAGTGGGAGTCGGCCTCTTCTCCCAGGCAACTAGTGATAGGACAAGAGGACACAGCCTCAAGCTTGGCCAGGGGAGGTTCAGGTTGGACATTAGGAAGCATTTCTTCTCAGCAAGGGTCATTAGCCATTGGAAGGGGCTGCCCAGGGAGGTGGTGGAGTCACCATCTCTGGATGTGTTTAAGAAAAGCCTGGACATGGCACTTAGTGCCATGGTCTAGTTGACAGGGTGGTGTCAGGGCAATGGTTGGACTCGATGATCCCAGAGGGCTCTTCCAACCTGATTGATTCTGTGATTCTGTGACGTGCCACAGCCTCTTGCTCTGAGCCGTGGAAATGGGGACGAGGGGGGGAAACCAGGCAAAAATCCTTTTTGATCCCTGCAAAGGATTACCACGCTGTTCTCTCAAAAAAAATTAAAGCCAGGGAGCAAATGTTGGTATCAGCAGCTGTAAAAGCAGCCACCTTACATCCACCCTCCCTCCCAGTGACGCGATGGGGAGCGATACCTCTGGATGCTTCGAAGATCCCGCTGCCGCTGTACACCACGGCGCACGTCACGGTGAGGGCGTAAAACCCCAGCTCATAGCTGGGGAGCATCGTTTTAACCCCCATGGCGACAGGTTATTGCCCCAGCTGGTGGGGGGGATCCAGACCTGGGAGAGGAGAGGAGAAGAGGGGGAAAAAAAAAACAGGGGTGAAATCTCACCAGCCCCCCAAACCCTCAAACACCCTAAATTGCTGCTGGTCCTCAGCGGCTTTGCTTTGTGGGCTTCCTTGAAGGCTGGGAGCTGAAGGAGGAAGGTCTCAGCTGGGGCTGAACCCTGGGACACAACTCAGGTGCAGGGAGAGTGGTTGCTGCTGAGCCCTGCTGCAAAACCACCCCCCAGGAGCCAGGCTTTGGGGGCAGCTCAGCCAAGTGGTCCCAGTAAAGGGTTTTTCCCAGTGAGTTGTGTCCATCCCAGTGTTCAGGGATGCTCCAGGATGGGGTTCCTCCAGCGCATCTCTGGTGCCCCCCCTAATTCCTGACTGGATCCTTGGAGGGGATCCAGGATAGAGCATGAAGATGCCCGTGCTGGAGGGGCCATGATGGGGTGCCCCTGTGCCCCTGCTCCCCTGCCCTGTGCCCCTGCTCGCCTTCCGCTGGGGTTTTGCCCAACCTCGAGCCCTCGGGGGGCTCCTAAAGCCCCGTGGTCCCAAACCGCTCCCCCCCACGAGCCTTCGGACCCCGCAGGGATGGTTGAGCTCCTCCCCAGCGCATCGGCAGGGCTCGGGGGATACCCACACCCAGCCCCGCAATTAGCCCCGGGCTAATTACTCCTGCCAAGGCTAATTAACCCCGGCGAGCTCTGCAGCCTCTCCGGCAGCTGCGAAAAACGCAGTTCAGGGTTGGAGTGAAGCGGTGTGCGGGGGGGGGGGAGAGAGCATCCTCCTCCCGCACCGCCACTGCCACCCCCCCCGCACCGCCAGCCACCCGCAAACACCCACCCGCGGGGGGGGGGGGGGATCCACCAGCAGCCGGGCACAGCCCCTGCGACGGCTCGGGGCGCTTCGAGGGGAATAAGGAGGAAATTTTAGGCTTTTAGGCAGCAATCAGAGGCGACCCGGCCCCGCAAAGCTTTTGCTGCGGGTGCCGGTTTAATTTCTATATTTTATTATTTTTTTTTTTAATCACTGAGTTGTTTAAGAGCTGGGGGGGGATCGCTGGCAGCGATGCGGGGTGACCCCAGCTTCCCCAGCGCTGCAGGAAAGGTTTTTCCCACAGCCCCGGTGCAGGGGGGGGGGTGTGCGGGGGTCTCCCCGCGGCCGCTCCCTGGTGCGGGGCCGCTGCCACCGCCCTGCGGTCCCGCTGCGGCGGGGGGGACACTCGCGGAGGTGGCTTTCAAGAGCTTTTTTTCCCTTCTTTCCACACTTTTCAAGGCTTTTTTTTTGGAGGGGGGGTGGGTACAAGGCCACCCTGCAAATGAGCTGGGGGGAGCCGGGTAACGGCCCCCGGTTGCTGTTGGGGCCCCTGCGGTGGGTCAGGGGTGCTGGCCGGGGACCCCTCGGACAATTTTAACTCATGGTGCATAGGGGGGTCCCCAGCACAGCCCCCCCCCCCTCCCCCTCCAGCTCCGATCCGACGTGGGGCAGCAGCATCCTCATCCCCCTACTCCCCTCCGCCGCCCCCCCGGACCCTTGGCCGGGCGGTGGGAGCAGATAGAAGTGACATAAAAGCCCCGGGGGCTGCGGGAACAGCGTGTCACCACCCCCGGAGTGACAACCCCCCCACTCCATCCCCACACCGCTCCCCGCTACTGACCTTGAACCCCGGGGACGCGGGTGGAGGCGGGCGAGGGTGCGGGTCCGGCACCACGACGGGGGGCACGGCACGACGGGGCGGGGGGAAACAACAGAGGGTTTTGGGGGCCGTTGGCCTGTCCTACAGCATCTCTCAGCCCGGCTTGGGGGGGCAGGCGGGTGTATTTTTGGGCTGCCGCCCCCCCCACCTTGCCCCTGGGGGAAGTTTGGCCGGGAGTGGAGCGGAGCAGGCGGGAGGTATTTTTATTTTAGAGCAGCACTGCAGAGGGGGGCTGGTTCAGGAGCTGTCTGTCACGGCAGCTGCTGGAGAGGACCTGTGCTGGCTGCCAAAGCTGTCCCCGGGCCAGGGAGCACGGCCCGGGGGTGGCCACGGAAGCCCCCATGCAGGGACCGGGTCCCTCCCAGGGGTGTTTCGGTTCCCCTCTTTGAGCCCTGCGAGGGAGGGGGTAGCCCCCATCACCTTGTGCGGGAGGGGAGGCAGCTGGCATTGCCTGGGCATGGGGAAACTGAGACACGGAGCCAAAAGGTGCGATTCCTGCCCCCGCTCAGGCAGTGTTTGAATGAGAGCTGGGCTCGGAGGTTGCAACATCTCTACAAACCATCTTTGGGGTCTCCTGCTCAGCTTTTGGCATCTGCAACCAAACCAGGGGATGGGAAGGGGCTGGGCTGGGTTGGGGTGTCCGTTATGATGGGGTGTGCAAACACAAGTCAGCCAAGAACAAGTCAACACAGCGTCAGGCCCATCTCCATGTCCGGCACCAAGCTCTTTCTACCAAACCCCTGTGAGATCTGGGGAGAGCTCACGCTGGGGCCGGCGTCCCCAAGCATCTCCTGGGCTGCCTGGAGGGTCAGGGGAGAGAAACAAGGCAGACAACTCTGGATTTTATAAATACCTCCGTGGGTTGTCTGCTTTGGGGTGAGACGAGTCACGTTCTGGGCTTAGGAGGGGCAGCCCTCGGGTCAGCCCAGCTTTGCCGTTGCACTGGCCACGAACAAAAAGGCTTTTTAGCAGCGTTTTTAACTCGGTGTGCACGCAGAGGTGCTCTCCACGGAGAGCCTTGGCCATGGCTGTATGGCCAACACTTTCAGCACCTAACGAATCGCTTTAATTTGCAGCAGCCGAGGCAGGATTTGGCTGCCTGCCCCTCGGATGCCCCCCTGGAGCCCCAGCCTTCGTCCTGCTGCGGCAGCTCCATCCCTGCCCAGGGACTTTGGGTCTTCAGACCTTGGCATAATTGACTGGGTGCTTAGAGGCGAAGTAATTAATAGATCAGTGCAGATAAGCACAGCGACACAATTGTCATGCTCCTGTGGAGGGCAGGGGTTTGTGGCCAGCCATGGCCATACATCACGGAGCCTCAGCATAGAATCACAGAATCACAGACTGGTTTGGGTTGGAAGGGACCTTAAAGACGATCCTGTTCCAACCCCCTGCCACAGGCAGGGACACCTTCCACTAGACCAGGTTGCTCCAAGCCCCATCCAACCTGACCTTGAACACTGCCAGGGAGGGGGCAGCCACAGCTTCTCTGGGCAACCTGGGCCAGGGTCTCACCACCCTCACAGGAAAGCATTTCTTCCTCATATCTCATCTCAATCTCCCCTCTTTCGTTTTAAAACCGTTCTCCCTCGTCCTCTCTCTCCATGCCCTTGTCAAAAGCCCCTCTCCAGCTTTCCTGTAGCCCCTTCAGGTACTGGAAGGTGCTAGGTCTCCCTGGAGCCTTCTCTTCTCCAGGCTGAACAGCCCCAACTCTCTCAGCCTGTCTCCAGAGCAGAGGTGCTCCAGCCCTCTGAGCATCTTCATGGCCTCCTCTGGACTCACTCCAACAGCTCCATGTCCACCGGGAGGGACAGTCGTGTCCGTCCCCCCACCAGCGGGTACAGACAGACATCGGCTTGCTGCGGTGGTGGGACAGTATAGGAAGGCAAGGAGCAAAGGGGCACTGGGGGACTGACAGTTCCCTGTCACCCTCCCTGGCTCCCAAACCCAATCACCTCCCATCCTGCTCCACGCAGAAACCAAACCCAGCCCCAAAATCCTTCTCTCTAAGCATCTGCTGCGTTGGAGGCACACAGGGCCCACGGGGCTGAAGGCTTTTAGGGGATGTGAGGGGTGCCAGGGGGGCTCCAGGGAGCGTGTCCCAGAGGGCAGGAGGGTCACGGCCCCATCGTGCTGCTCTCCCTGGGCACTGGCATCCGCAGAGTTTTGGGACGATGATAGATTTTAATTTTCTTTAATTTTTATCCTGAGTAATTTGTGATCTTGCTGGATTGAAAGTGCAACATAGGCGGAGGGCTGGGCGGCGGGTTTTATGAGGCTCTGGGAACTGTGGTGATAAAAATCATTTAGCTTTAATTTATAGATATTAATAAAATAAAAAAAAAAACTCTCTTGATTTCTAATATAAGAAGATTTATTTTTGATGTGACCAGCGCGCCCTTCCTTGGCACAGGAGACGCCTCTGTGTTTTATTGCCCCAGTGCTGCTGCTTTATGATGAAGGCTGTTTATGGCTTCGAGGTGATTTTAATGATAGTTTTCTCAAACATCTGGCGGGTGGCTGGAAGTTGTGGCGCACGAGCTGAGGCCAAGCCCCTCTTTAGTGTCCGAGAAAGTGAGTGAGAAGCTGGTGGGGTTCAGCGAAAGGCTGTAAACTCCGTCCCAGCCAGACATGGCGTGAATTGGAGAAGTTTGATGGGGACACCAAGGGAGCCTCCTCTTGGTTGCTTGCTCCTGCCTCATGCCCCTGTCTCCCTGCTGCTGGAGCAGCTCTTTGTGGGTTGATGGGGAAGGAGAGAGGGTTATAATAACCCATATGGGTTGTTTTATACTGCCTGAAGTTGCCCCATCAGGTTCCCCATGCAAACGTGTCGCTGGGAACATGCCAACCCCACCAGGCACCTCCCTGCTAGCAGGATGGCTCAGGAAAGGGGCATGTGTGCCTCATCCATCCATCCATCCACCCATCCATCCATAGATCAGAACCAGATCATTTTGTATCAGCACTAGTGTGGCCAGCAGGACTAGGGCAGGGATTGTCCCCCCTGTACTTGGTACTGGGGAGGCTGCACCTCGAATCCTGTGTTCAGTTTTGGGCCCCTCACTGCAAGAAAGACCTTGAGGTGCTGGAGTGAGTCCAGAGAAGGGCAACGAAGCTGGTGAAGGGTCTGGAGCACAAGTGTGATGAGGAGCAGCTGAGGGACCTGGGGGTGTTTAGTCTGGAGAAAAGGAGGCTGAGGGGAGACCTTATCACTGTCTACAACTACCTGAAAGGAGGGTGTAGCGAGGTGGGGGTCGGTCTCTTCGCCCAGGTAACAAGTGATAGGACGAGAGGAAACGGCCTCAAGTTGTGCCAGGGGAGGTTTAGATTGGAGATCAGGAACAATTTCATCACCAAAAGGCTTGTCAAGCATTGGAACAGGCTGCCCAGGGCAGTGGTGGAGTCCCCATCCCTGGAGGTATTTAAAAGCCATGTAGATGTGGTGCTGAGGGACATGGGTTAGTGGTGGGCTTGGCAGTGCTGGGTTAACTGTTGGACTTGATGATCTTGAAGGTCCTTTCCAACCAAAACGATTCCATTATTCTATGAATCTATGATCCACCAAGATCACCCCTAGGATCCCTCTCAGCACCCGCAGAACGGCTCTGCCTGTCCCCCATTGCACACACCACCACCATCAAAGGTCCCAGGACCTCCTTCTGCCCTGGGGAAGGACGCTGAAGAAGGCTCCCACCACCTGACGGGGACAAGCCAGCATTAGGTCAAAGCCCCCAGCCTTCAGCTCCTCTCCCCACGATCCCCTCCCGTTCCCCAGAAAATGTCCCAGTTAGGTCAATGACATGGTGGGATGACTCCACCTCCTCTTGCTGTCACGCTGTGCCCCACAGATAACTCTTCTCGCTGACAAACACACTGCTCTGAAGCCCAGGACTTCACCCCCTGCCTGCAGACGGGTTTCGGAGCTGTAAGCGGAGACGTGTGGGGATTGAGGTGGCATTT
This sequence comes from Nyctibius grandis, assembly GCF_013368605.1. Classification (NCBI taxonomy): domain Eukaryota; kingdom Metazoa; phylum Chordata; class Aves; order Nyctibiiformes; family Nyctibiidae; genus Nyctibius; species Nyctibius grandis. The sequence continues at coordinate 56,485,663 of NC_090664.1, forward strand.
GTTGAGCGAGGCCACCCCGTCCCATGGGAGCAGCCGGCTCGGAGCTGGGCTCAGAGGGGAGAGGATGAGGGGAGAAACCCAATACCCCTCTTGGCTCAGTCGTGGCTTAATTTAGAGCACGGGGGCTCTGCTGGAGTGTTTTTCCATTTAAAGCTGAACCTCACTCCTCTTGTCAGGCACGGGGTGAGGGCCCTGCGCCTTGCAGGGCAACAGCAGCTGCTGGGCTGCGGCTGCCGGAGGGGTCGGCAAAGCGGTTCCCAGCTTGGTTCCCCTTTGCCACCAGCTTCCTCCCCACTCCACCCATGGGAAGGATGGAAATCTGTCTCCTCCTCGCACCTCCGTCCTGCTTTGGAGCCTCAGGGAGGGCACAAGCCACCCGCAGCCCCAATCTACGGCGCTAAATTGGAGGTGTTACAGTGGGATCGGCTTTGACCTGCTGGCTGATCCTCTGCCACTTGGCCGAGCGGAGCCTGGGGCGGGGAGAGCTCGCCTGTGTCGATCCGGGCTATATTTAACTGCGTTAATGCAACTTAATTCATGTTCTGGTCAGTTTGGAAAGCTGCCCTCCTGCGATGCCTGTTCTTCACCTTGCAACGGGCCAAAAGGAAAACGATGACAATTCATCAAAGGTCATTTTGAAGGTCAAAGAAAGATGCTGAGGTGTTGGGAGCGAGTCCAGAGGAGGGCGACCAAGCTGGTGAAGGGTCTGGAGGGTCTGACCTATGAGGAATGGCTGAGGGAGCTGGGGGTGTTTAGCCTGGAGAAGAGGAGGCTCAGAGGTGACCTTGTTGCAGTCTACAACTACCTGAAGGGAGGTTGTAGTGAAGTGGGAGTCGGCCTCTTCTCCCAGGCAACCAGCGCTAGGACAAGAGGACACAGCCTCAAGCTTCGCCAGGGGAGGTTCAGGTTGGACATTAGGAAGCATTTCTTCTCAGCAAGGGTCATCAGCCATTGGAAGGGGCTGCCCAGGGAGGTGGTGGAGTCACCATCTCTGGAGGTGTTTAAGAAAAGCCTGGACATGGCACTTAGTGCCCTGGTCTAGTTGACAGGGTGGTGTAAGGGCAACGGTTGGACTCGATGATCCCAGAGGGCTCTTCCAACCTGATTGATTCTGTGATTCTGTGATTTTATTCCCAACAGTTCAGTTGTACTTTTACAATCGGATGCATCCGTCAGGCACTCTCTGGCTGCTTTGTGGAAGTGCTCTGCCCAGCTCCAGGGCAGGAGACAACCTTTGGCTCAGCCCAACTGTTTGGAGGACTCATATTCTTAGCACACATTGGCTAAAAGCTGGTCAAATCCTACCAAGGAGTGTCCTTAGCCTCGAATACTTGCAGCAAAATTAACCTTACGCTGTTCTTCGCAGCTTAACTCTATCCACCAGCCTGCGCCAGCGGTGCCAAGCGTTGTCACCACAAGCTTGTCACCACCATTAGCTACAACGAGAGACTGAAAAAACTCAGAGCTTATCAAAAAGCAGCCTGTGACATGACTTTACACCGAATGAAGGCTGTCCCGGGAGGAAATGCTGGGTACTCGCATCGCTTTTATCTAGTGAACCATGACTGGCTGCAAAGTGAAGCCAGAGAAATTCAAATGAGAATCGAAGCACAGGGTTTTAACGGGCTGGTCATTCTCCATGAGGACAAACTACCAAGGAAAGCAGGGGGTTGTGGAGGTTTCAGATCAAGCCCAGCTGCATTCCTAAAATAAATATCGTAGAATCATAGAATCACAGACTGGTTTGGGTTGAAAGGGACCTTAAAGATCATCTAGTTCCAACCCCCCTGCCACTGGCAGGGACACCGTCCACCAGACCAGGTTGCTCCAAGCCCCATCCAACCTGGCCTTGAACACTGCCAGGGAGGGGGCAGCCACAGCTTCTCTGGGCAACCTGGGCCAGTGTCTCACTACCCTCACAGCAAAGAATTTCTTCCTAATATCTAAGCTAAATCTCCCCTCTTTCAATTTAAAACCATTCCCTCTTGTCCTATCACTCCATGCCCTTGTAAAAAGCCCCTCTCCAGCTTTCCTGTAGCCCCTTCAGGTACTGGAAGGTGCTAGAAGGTCTCCCCGGAGCCTTCTCTTCTCCAGGCTGAACAGCCCCAACTCTCTCAGCCTGTCTCCATAGCAGAGGGGCTCCAGCCCTCTGAGCATCTTTGTGGCCTCCTCTGGACTCGCTCCAACAGCTCCGTGTCCTTCTTCTGTTGGGGGCCCCAGAGCTGGACGCAGCACTGCAGGGGGGGTCTCACAAGAGTGGAGCAGAGGGGCAGAATCCCCTCCCTCACCCTGCTGGCCACGCTGCTGGGGATGCAGCCCAGGATACGGTTGGGTTTCTGGGCTGCAATATTACAGCTCAAACAGCACATGAAGCGTGCTGGAGAAATTCTGTGGCTGAGGACCAGTGGTATGGGGTTTTTGCCAGCAGTGAGAAAAATATTTTCACTGTTTTTATTGTCTGAGTGATGGGTCGGGGGACACGGGGCTGCTGCAGCCAGCTGAACTACGGCTGCTGCTTCTAAGATCTGATGGGGTTTCTTATATTCAGTAACAACACATACTGCAAGAAAATTGGTCTCATACCTTGAAAACCAGGAAGAAGTTGCTACGAGAGTCAGCACGGGGAGAAATCAAAGACATGTCACTCTGTGGAAGTGCAAAAGGAATTTATTTCAAAACTAAGGTGAAAACTGACAAGATCTGGACAATTTGGCCTGTGTTCAGACCCCCCCGAACTGCTCTGTGATGGGAGACAGATTCCACATTTCCATGAGAAACAGTTACTTACAGGTACGAACTCTAAATAAACTATTTTATAGTGTCTTAGTTCCTTCTTTGTCAAGGCATCTGGTGGTGCTCTGTGTTTGTGCAGAAAAAAAAACAGAAAAAATGCTTCTGTGCAACCCCAAACAAGCATATGTTTAAAGACATGAGTGTTGTACCACTTCAGAAGAAGTTTGCACCACGTGCTAGTGAGCCATATGTGTTCTGTAACATACAGCACTCCCAGTTTCTTATCTGTGCTTCATGGGTTGATTCACAGCCACCCCAGAAAGAACTTTGGGTGAATGGTATGATCTTCACTGCCTTGGTCCTGCTCTTTGCGAGACGGACACCTGATGGCTTTGCTGAGCTGTAGGCCAGCGCTGGGGGAGCAGAGCAGGGCTTTTAAGTACAGGGAGAGTTAACTCCCAGGTGCTGAGCTCCGTGACCTCCTCCATCAGGGACTCCATGAACTGTTTGAAGAGACACATCTCTGCACCTAAGCAGGAAAAAGACAGGGACGACACCACCCTCACTGCACCTGCAGTAACTCCTGCTCTGCTCTCTTTTTCGCTCTGCCTTGTCTCAGCACAAGTGGAGTCAGGACACAATCCCCGTGCTGGGGAAGGGAGCCCCAGTTTGCTTGTCCAAGAGGCTGGCAAAGCAAAGCAGAAAAAGAAGAGCTTTCAAGACTTTCAACTGAGAAACAAAGCAGCATTATACAAAAATGACTGGCTCTCCATTTGCTTGTAATCCCCAAGGCTAGCTCGCTGCTGGCAGGCTGCATGGCAATGCCTTATTAGCTTGCGCTTGCTGTTCTCACCAAGGGGACAGATGCAAGGGGGTTCCAGCATCTCCAAAAGTCTCTCTGCTACTGCAGCAAGGACCTGCCTGCACTCTGTTAGCATTTCTTCCTAGTGAGAACATGACCTGCCTGATGGATGAACGCAGAGACCTAGAAATAGGGAATTCATAACCTGGATGGCACATTTGGTATGGAATGAGCTGAATTTAAGGTAGGTCTGACTGATTGCAGGGTCATCTGCACAGTCTACCTTTGCAGTGGAAACTTCACTGAGTTTCAGAAAACTCTGCTGCCAATATGTTCAAGCAAAGAAACAGGTTGGAATGGGGAGTGAAGCCCCCCAAAAGTTCACTTGCAGATATTCATAGGCCAGGCTAATCCACTCCATCAGCACTTAAGTACTACAGAAAGCCTGAGACAGACAGGTATCAGTGTGCTGATAAAAATGGAGCTCAGTTTGTTCTTGGCACGACTTTGGGAGGGAGCTGGCATAACTTCCGTACAGTAAATTCCTTTATGAGCTGATAAAGGCAGCAGCACACTGAATATCTAGCCCTCTCGAGGAAAATTCTGTTGAAACTAGGGAGGTGTTGCCTAAAATTGTACTGCAGAATTGCAGCCTCCTAAACTGCACCAATCTAAGGCATGTGCAGCCTGAGAGCCAGCTGCTTGCGAACTCTTACAACAGGATTTGCTGACATGCAAAACCTTCACTCTTTCTGTATTTCATCTCCATTTCTCATCCCCTTCTGCAAATGCTAAAGAAATGACATGAACTGAGGCTGCAAAACTACACTGCTGCTGCATTTCAATTCCTGGGCATGATGCCTGGGCTCTCTCCTTGCTTTGCAGTCCAAAGGACTCTCAATATCTCGCTTAACTCTTCTCTTATTTCCGCTGCTGAATGGCCTGTAGAAAGATATCCTTCACTTGGTCCGTTGTGTCTTGATACAGTTTAAAGTCTTCCTCTTTCTTTCTCACAGTAGTCTCCAAAGCAGCCTTGAGAGCTTCGTTCTCATGCAGCTGGATCACAAGCCTATGAGGAAACAAAAGGAAAACTTTCATGTGAGCTGTGGAGCTTCAAAGCAAATTAGAACAGTGCTTCAGCTCTAGGGAAGAAACCACTGAAACATGTGCTCTCTGCTAATTTTGAGAAGCATGAGAAAGAGCAGACTTAACACTTGTTCATTCTCTCTTTGAGGTAGAAAAGAATATTAGATGACCAAGATACTTTTCAGATCTGTTTTGTTAAAGATTAGAATTTTATTTTGCACTAATAAGCTTGTAATCAGTGCATAAGGAAAGAAAAAGAAAAAAAAAAGTGTGTTCCTTGCATGTCTTTTGTGTTGCTTAATGTTTGCATTAGCTTAACACTTCTGGGTATCTGTGTAATTATTAGGAAATTTGTGTAAGAATGACATAGACAAGCTCAAGCCAGAGGATCTGTGATTTCTACAGTTTGCTAGGTTTTGTCTTCTGATGACCTGGTGCACCTAATATCACTGCTAAGAGGACAGCAATGATTTTTTTCTTGTAACACAGTGAGGAGGAAGGGAAATTGTACCTAGTGCTCAGCTCCTCTGTCTGCAATTCTAGGGGCAACCTGGAAAGCTGGGACACAGATAGCTCCTTCCTATCACTCTCATTCAAGGTGAGTTTTGAGTGACTCACAGAATGGCCTGCAGATTTAATCACAAAATGGAGTTTTAGTAAAATAAGCAACCATTTTTGCTTGGTAGTATACTGAGTAAATCTCAGGAAATAGTGAATAAATCCTAAGGAATCTGTTCAGTTCTACATATACCCATGAAGATGCTGTAACTATATCGCACAGGCTTTTATTTTAATCTCCTTTCAGCAAAATTAAAACATGATGAGTTTGCATTTCTGGGCTAAATGCAGTAATATGTGTGCCTACCTATTTAGGGAAGAAAAAAATAATCCAAAATGTTTAAGTGGCCAAAACAATAGGTGATAGAAACAGTTGAAAAGGATTATTTTGGTGTTTATCTTGTCATTGTGTTTCACTTAAGATTATGGCAACTGTTGCTTTCTGAATGCCTGTGATAATGTTTGTGTGTGGCATGCACCAAACCAGCTTTTGTAAAGCACTTTGATCCTCAGCATAAACACAACATAGGTTAAATGCAATAAAGCACTTAAACATGTTCTTCAAACTAGGGTCCTAAATCAGGAACGCTCTCCTAAATAAAGGCCTACCCAAAACACGCAGCATTGCTCCTGTCATTTCAAAGGGCCACAAAAACTTTTTGTAGGGTTATAGAGAAAATATAATTCAAATTTACTACTGGGATTGGAAAAGCAAAAAACTGTGACCAACCAGTGGATCCCTACAATGGAAGAAGGCTCAGAGAAGACAGGCAAGGATGATGCGCTCAAGAAGCTCAGGAAGGAATGTAGGAAGTAACCACAGCTATCGTAGAGGATGCTGAACTTCTCCCACCACCAAGGGGACTGGAGCGTGGTCTTTGCTGTAGATAAAGGGCTGAATCAGTTGAGTAAATGTAAATGTCCTTCTCTAAAATGGCCAAGAGAAAGTACCACCTACCTTGAGCCAGCCAGACCAACGTGAGGGAAGCGTATACGTGGTTCAGCCCAACATAGAGTATAAAAATCAACCAACCATCTAAATGAACTTTGAAGAAAACAGGTTTGACCTGGTTTCAACCCATGTATTCCTTTCCAGCAACTGGGGACACCCAGCATCGTGTCAGTGAACATCTAGGCTGGTAATGGGAGTCATATTTGTGTTGTGATTCAACTGTATATTGCAATTGCTACATTGTGCTTCTGTCGTGATTTCATTACACTGCTGTATCACTTTTCCAAATTAAAATCCCACATAACATCAAATAGCTTCAAATAAGTAAATTTGATATTAAAACACTAAATCCTCCTCATGTGGAATATCTAAAAGAACCCGGTCAGAGAGTATTGGACTCTGACAAAAACATATGAGAAGAAAAGGCTATGTTGTATAACCAAGAAATGCTTTTGATCTTGAGGTTGTGTTTTACAGGACTGAGGAAAACCTGCTGTTACTTACCTATTCTCCTCTGGGATTATTTTTTGCTAATTAGAAATTTGGATAAGACAGAAAAAAACAAAAAGCATGAATAATTTTAAAAGACAACTGAGTTGTTTCTAGCTACTCAGCATCATTATCTACTTCCCTTGGATTGAAGAGACTAGAAACATTAGATTAGCAATTAGATCAGCTCTCTCCAATTTTGCACTTTCAGAAAGAAAAGAAATATTATGTTAATTAGTGGGTTCTCTAGTCTCTATATTCAAGCTTTTCATTCCTTCTTATTTCCTCAACTATCTGGCATGAAAGCATTTAGATAACCTACATGCTCTGCTGAAGAGGTGTATTACAGACTTGTAGACTCGTTTCTTGTACGAACTCCAGGGAGTTCGGGCACATCACAAGGGGCTGAGCTGTCTTCAAAGAAGGGTGGCGAAATAGTTTGTTACCTACTCATCTTACAGACTTAAGAGAGGATTTCTTCTTATCGGTCTTACTGCCAATCCTTTTCTACATTTGCTTTGAGTCCTTAAGCAGACAAGGCTAATGAATTAAATATTTAGTAAGAAGGAACCTGTCACACTGGTGAGAACAATCTGCTTCCTCCAGCTATGAAATGCCAGTCTCCCAGAGGTAAGTTCCCAAACCATTACTACAGCACAACAACTTGATCAAAATGGCTCAGGACCTGGAGAGTTTATCACTGTATCTCTTAGAGGTTGCAAGGGAAATCCAAGTGGAGCACATGCATGGTAACAGAACAACACATTGACACTTCACACTACCACGTTATATAAAAGTCTGAGCGCTGAAAATTCAGCTAAATTCTCCTCTAGAAGACAGCACCAAAATGCTCCCATACTATTTAAGGCACGGAGTCAGTAAAAAGTGTACCATTGAGAGCTGCATTCCCACCACTCTCACCTGGCTACTACCTGTCCCTACACACACCCTGATTTCTTCCTCTGGGCATCTGCAGAACCATATGAGGGCTCCAAAGCCTCTTACCTCCAAAGTCTCTTGGGAATCACAAAGGGCATCCCACGATACCACTTCTGTGAGGCCTAGCACTGCTTTCTGATCAAGATGAATGTCCTGTATCCTAAAGGCCAAAGGCTGCAACACTTTGTTTCTAAGCACTAGGTTTCTGTTAGGTTCTAAATCTTTCTGAACTACTTTTTCTGCTGTCAGGCTCTTGGTTAATACAGGTAAGACAGCTCTAAAAGTAAGTGCTCACAGAAAAACACATGAGAATGAGTCAGTGTTGGCTGGAGCCCTTTCTAAGGACACAACAATTGTGCTTTAAGGAACGGATCCATATTTTACAGAGAGGAGTAGGTTTGAAGCAATCATTCAGTCCCCATTTAGGATAAAGTCTCCTCTGAATCTTGTTCCTGTATACCTAATTCTCTCTGTACGCTGGATGGGTGACTGGCAGTGCTTCCCTTGAGGTCCTGAACACCGTGTAGATGTTACACTGGACACCCTAGCTCTCCTGTATGAATTGAGATCATAGTGAACAACAACATGCGATTTCTTGCATCATGGTCCTGCTCCAGAGAGAACTTATTGTCAAACAGGCATATGACCAAGAGCACTATGATGGGAGATGCAAAGAAATGCAATGCAGTTACAGTAGCGTTTCTTACCTCAGTCTGACCCATGCCTAAGGAGAAACAAGACACCAGTGCAGGTGGAAAAGGAGGTGACTGCTTATACAGGTCAGCTCTAAGGTGATGAGGTAGCATTAGTACACACTGTAGTGCTGGATGGAGTCGTGATGCAAAGCCATGCCATGCATCTGCTGAGCTGCAGGGCAGTTCCCCTAAGGCCTAAGATCATGCATTTCAGCTTGGGGCAGGCCAAGAGCTTGTACAAGATCTTCAATGAGGCCTGTGACCTCTATAATCACCATAACTCAGCCTGATGGCATCCTAGTATTTGCCAAATTGAAATTCCTGTTCCTACTGTTCATATCCTGGCATTTAAAGTCTTTTTACTTCATGAAAATACATATAAAAAGGGAAACCAGTGGAAAAGTTTCCTTAAGAATATGTGCCATTTTATTGGTTTAGACACTTTACAGAATCAGAGTCCTTAAGCAATAAAAGGATCTGATCAGGGAAATAAAAATTTAACATCCACCATGAATTCTTCTCCTTTAACTATGCAAGTGAGGCTTTCATATTTATAGCAGGAGATTATCATGTTCATGGGATAATAAATTACACCAGATCTAATTACTTCATCACCAGCAATAGTTTTTCATAGACACTGACAGGCCTTAAATTGGGATGCGTCCTTTAATTCTGCTCTTAACCTTCAGATGAATCTCTCAGGCAGCAGTGCAAAGAGAACACGGCAGTGGGCATGGTGGTGACACAGAGCAGTGTCAAGTTTTTTCTGTAGACTGTCATCCCCTGAAAACAACATATTGCAAAAGTTCTGGTCCCACTTAAATCTGTGGCAAAATCCTCTTGAATTAAGTGGGGCCAGGGTTTCGCCTTCTGTATTGGTTCACTGGTCTGAGTAGGTCCAAATCGCCATGTGTAAGGTCAAGCACTTATGTAGGTTTGATAGATAAGAGTCCAAATGTTGTTGCTGCCTATTAACCACAGAGGTGGGACAGGGGACATAGTTGTAGATAAGTGCTCCACCTCACCCGTTTTGCTTCTCAGGGGAGGTTTCTGGGCACTTGTGTTCCTCCCTGTATCCATTTGGAGTTTTTCAAGCTGCTGTTCCAAAATGACACATCGCCACCGCTCTTCTTGAAGCCTCTTCTCAGCTTCCAAGACTTTATCGCTGCTGTCCTCCACCCTGATGTGCAAAAAAGGTAGTTCAGTTTATCTGTCATGACTATTAAGGATCAGTCAGTCTGGATACTGAATCCTGCTTCATGCTGCATAGCTCCCAACAGAGGGAAAAGGAGAATTTCCCATGCATCCAAAGGCAGAAATCCCAGTGCAATTGTTCCAGAATACATCCTCCAAATTTGCAAAATAGAATTAACTAATGAGTAGAGTTGGAAATAATGGGTTCATTAATGGAGGCTGCCTAGATCCCTTAACACTGGCTACTCGTGTGAATTTGCCACTCAGATGGGCAGGCAAGCTGCAGATTATGAGGAGAGATCTTTTGTTAGAGGAAAAATAAAATGCCTTTTTTTAAACACACTGGGAAAATTTGGAAGGAAAATAGTTTATAAAAACACTGTCTAGCATTTAGCTGGTTTGCGTCAGTTATCTGCAAGGAAGAAGAGAAACTTGATGTTGCTTTTAATAAACTTGGCCATTGGACAGTGAGTGGAAAAAGAAAGTGATGGTTCACTCTGCAGTACAGAAGGGAAGAGCAAAGTGCCTCGCTATTCACCTCGCACAGCAACTTAGAAAATTAACTACAAAAATTTGCTGTGAGCCCACAGATGCAGTCAGTGGTGCATCTCATGTGGGGCAGCGCCTGACACCAAATGATTTAAAGGAGTTTAAAGCCAGAGAGAAACCTGACTTGACTCACTGTATCGTGTAGTGCAGAATAAAATCATTTCTTTCTTGACCCCACAGGTAATAGCTGATTACTCCCCGAATCAAGAGACTTGATTAGTCTTATTTCCCTTCTAGCTGGCATAACTAAAAATATATTACAACTATAATAAAATTATATCACTGTCTTAAAGATCTAGCTACAGGCAACACTCTGACCTCCTGTGGCAGTGAATTACCAGGCGGGTGACATGCTATGAGAAATTATATTTCTCTCAGTGGTTCTGAATTCAATAAACTTTCATGTGACCAGGTGTTCCCCTGGCATCCGCGTTAGACAAACAGTGGACGAAAAATGACAAGATTCGTCAGTTTTTATTACATCTTCTGCCAATATGAATAACTTAAACTAAAATGTTGCTCTAGCTCTTCCCCTTCCCCCAGCAGGGCCCAATCCTACAAACTGTTTACAAGGAAGTAGCTTCTGACAGTATATTCTCACAGAATCACAGAATCAATCAGGTTGGAAGAGACCTCTGGGATCATCAAGTCCAACCATTGCCCTGACACCACCATGGCAACTAGACCAGGGCACTAAGTGCCATGTCCAGTCTTTTCTTAAACACATCCAGAGATGGTGACTCCACCACCTCCCTGGGCAGCCCCTTCCAATGGCTAATGACCCTTGCTGAGAAGAAATGCTTCCTAATGTCCAACCTGAACTTCCCCTGGTGAAGCTTGAGGCTGTGTCCTCTTGTCCTATCGCTACTTGCCTGGGAGAAGAGGCCGACTCCCACTCCACTCCAACCTCCCTTCAGGTAGTTGTAGACTGCAATAAGGTCACCTCTGAGCCTCCTCTTCTCCAGGCTAAACACCCCCAGCTCCCTCAGCCATTCCTCATAGGTCAGACCCTCCAGACCCTTCACCAGCTTGGTCGCCCTCCTCTGGACTCGCTCCAACACCTCAACATCTTTCTTGAAGTGCGGGGCCCAGAACTGGACACAGGATTCAAGGTGCGGCCTCACCAGTGCCGAGTACAGAGGGACCATCACTTCCCCAGACCGGCTGGCTACACTGTTCCTAATAGAGGCCAGGATGCCATTGGCCTTCTCGGCCACCTGGGCACACTGCTGGCTCATGTTTAGCCGGCTGTCTGCTCCGCAGTAAGTGATTGTGAAACACAGTCCTAAATTCTGTCAGCTGCGGTAGAAAAATCCCACTCATGTAACCATTCCCAGTGCTCCTCTCTTGACTTACGCATCATATGTGTTATCCAACAGGGGAAGGGGAGGAATGTCTGATTTTTTTACATACATTCATCTTGATATATGACTGGATGCTATATTATCCTGAGGTCTTCCAAGAGTTATTGCGCACAATCTCACAAAATTTACTTTACCTGCAGGAGCTCTTGATAAATGTGTGATAACTGTGGAGATGCTGAATCATCAATCTATGGTACATTTTACAGGCCACTGTGCATTTCATTGACTCTGTGTTCTTCATTATCCCATATTCCTGATGGCCCCATTTCAGCTATCACTCACACCTCCATCCTTATCTAATTGCAAAGCTCCATTAAAGTCCCTGGGCTTACAAACAGGAATAAGATTTTCCCAGTGTGGATTTCCAGGATTTAGCCCTTAAAAGCACCTTTACCACAGTTATAAAAAACTGTTTGTCTCACAGCGATTAATCGTACAGGAGAAAAGTTAGACAAGTGAGAAATGGTAACTATTGTAAAATAAAGCAAGCAAATAGTGTCTATTGTATTCAAAACCACACAGACAAAAGTATATCTTCCTGCAAGCTGGAATACAAATTTGGGAGTCAAATAATACACATTCTCTACCTGAGAAAAAAAGCAGTAGCTGAAAGGTGTCCAAAGAGAAAAGACTTTGCTTCCCTGCCATCCTAAAACATAGTTGGCTTTTAACATAATCTTAAATTGAATTGAATAATAGGAAAAAAAATCACTGTTATGCTTCAATTAAACCATAAGAAATTCATTTAGAAGAGGATACAGAGAAACTTAAGAGAATGTGAAAAGCTTTTGGAACAGAAGCCAGATTATAACTATAATTACAGTATTTACTACAGATGAATAATATTGCTGCTTAAATAACACCACACATATAAATACATGAATTCTAGTTTTATCTAGGTGCAGCAAGCTTGAAGATGACTCCATTTTTTCTGCCCTTTGTTCTAAAAGAATAATAAGAAAAATGAATCATCAACTAGGCAAGGAAATTGAGCAGAAAAATTTGAAAAGCCCCTATTTAAGGGAAGGATCACACTGGCAGCGTAGGGCGTACTGCACTGCGTGCTGTAGGCTCTGACACGTCTCGAGCACTCCGTAATCGCAGCATCCCACAAAGGACACTGGCAGAATCAGCCGCTACCTTTTCTGCAGCACAGTGACCAGTTCCAGGAGCCGGTCTCTTTCCACTTCAGCAGCCTGGCAGGGAGCCTTGTGCTCTGTGATGTGTGTCTGCGGCACTTTCAAATCCGGGCTGTCAGCGCCAGCGAGCCTAAAAGCAGCAGAAACGTAGAGAGTCTGTTTCTCATTTCACAAATGAAAGAAATGAAACAAAGACAGCATTTGAAAAACATATCAAAATGCACTTGTCTGAAGACAGTCAGAATGCACAGCCAGGCTCACAACCTCCCGCCAGCATTAACCTCTCTACTGCAATAAATGAAATAGAAATATTTCGAAATAAAGACACTGAGAGTTTCACTAGAAAGCTCTTTTCCTTCACAAGGATGCTTTCCCTTCCCATCACCCCTGAAAAGAAACTTCCACCTCTGATCAATTCACTGTCACTGACTCTCCTCTCATTGCTACTGCCAAAGTAAAAGAAGCCTATACGTGGACTCTCCAAAGTGCTACACTAAGCTATTAAATGGCAGACTATTGATTTTCTCCCACTGAAAGGCTTCAGGCAGCATTAGTACAACGGCCATTCTTGTGCCTAACACGTGATGAAAGGAAGGGGCAGTTTTCCCATGTATCCCATTATTATGTACTTCATTGCTTCTCCGACCTCTCCGCATTGGAGTATTCAGGAATATCTCCTTTAGAGCAAAAAGCAGGAGAAATCTTGGTGGTTGGGGGTGAAAAGGGAAAAATGGGATTAATGGGGCTTAAAACGAGCAATCAATTAAAAAATTAAGATAGCAAGAAGGTGCTAGAGCCTGTGTCAGAGCTCTTTGGCAGTATCGGGTAGAAAGGATGGTGAAAGGATCTATTCATTACAGAAACAAGGCAGACAAGGACAAGGCTTAGCAGCTTGAGGAGTGTGGCAGGACACCTCCCTTGTTTATGATGAAGTTTATGTACGTACCTTCCAGGTGTGATGTTATTACTGAGAAGGGAAGGCTGAGTAGCTGCCGACTCTACAAGCATGTGGCCCATCTTGGACACTGGGCTGAGAAGAAGAAAGCTTTGTTAGGTACTGAGCTCTACAGAGGGCAGTTGGCCAAGAACTCCAGTCTTTTTCCAATGTCTGTGTTTATTGCTGCCTTGTAGGGAAAAGCTTCCCAGAGCCTCTAAGTTGGTATCACACAGGCTCTGCATACACAATAGCTCAGCTTGCTCCCCGACTCCAAAACACACTGCAAAAACACCTTGTGTCTTCGTTATGCAAAAAACTAAAGAACTTTGTGGAGACCCTCAGAAAGATCTGTCAGGCTTACTGTTGTGAGAGGAGGAGTCACCTGATAACACTAGAGTAACACTTCCAGTCTGGATGAGTTTTATGTGTAATGATACGTGTGCTTGGGACATAAAATGTTTGTTTTCTGAACGTCAGCTCAGCCACCTAAAGGTAAGTCCCTGTAGACTTAGCCCATGTTTCCTTCTCTTTAGGCTGCAGCTGACCTACGAGGAACAGCTGAGGGAGATGGGGTTGTTTAGCCTGGAGAAGAGGAGGCTCAGAGGTGACCTTATTGCAGTCTACAACTACCTGAAGGGAGGTTGTAGTGAAGTGGGAGTCGGCCTCTTCTCCTGGGCGACTAGCGATAGGACAAGAGGACACAGCCTCAAGCTTCGCCAGGGGAGGTTCAGGTTGGACATTAGGAAGCATTTCTTCTCAGCAAGGGTCATTAGCCATTGGAAGGGGCTGCCCAGGGAGGTGGTGGAGTCACCATCTCTGGAGGTGTTTAAGAAAGGACTGGACATGGCACTTAGTGCCATGGTCTAGTTGCCATGGTGGTGTCAGGGCAATGGTTGGACTCGATGATCCCAGAGGGCTCTTCCAACCTGATTGATTCTGTGATTCTGTAACAGAGGATAAAGCCTTAATATTGTGGAACAGGCAGAGCTGCCTTCTAGGCTAGGAGAGGTTAATCCTAAAATCAAGTTAAGGTTGATAATGACAGAAGTGGCCCAGTCTAACAATGCAGATTTTTACTTCGACATCTCCAAGGGGTTTTAGTTCCTATTTATAGCATTTCTCATTTCATCTTTCCTGGTAGGAAAAGACGATTCACTAAAGTAAAACGGAATAGAGAGTTCATCAGCATATTAAAGTTAATGGAATGAGTGAGCTCTGCTGACCAAGTTATTAATGGCTCTTGCAGTTCTCAGACTCATTCATTGCCCACTTGACATGTCAGCTATTTTCATGACAGAGCTATGTTAGCCATGCATACAAGTAATAATTTATGCACTGCACTTAGTGGCTTCTACAAAGCCATTACCCAACCTCATTTTCCTGCTTGCCTTCCTGCTTACCATCAGCAGACACGTGAAGTAAAAAAGTGGATAAAATATAGATTTTCTCCATGAGAGCACAACTTCTGCAGAGCTAGAAGTGGGGGAATAAAGTCAGTCAGAAAGGTATAACCATGGAGATGCGGAAACTTTCAAATTAAGGATGTTTTAATTCTAACTCGAAAACACTGAGAAGAACTTTTCTTAAATTTTGTAGTAATGCTCTGCTTAGACTCAGGGATACACCTGACAATTTTAAAGCCAAAGTCAGCGTCTAAAGTAACGTGGCACGTGCGTTCAAATTACATAGAAGAAACCAGTTGCAACTTTAACTTGATGAAAAATTTCCTCCTTCCTCTCAGTCTCAAATCCTCATTGTCAATTACACCACAAACTCATTAGCAACAAAACCAGCATTTTAACAGGAAAGGATATGTCTCTCTTGGAGAGACATGGACTTGATGGAGGCACCACTCGGTGGATAAAGAATTGGCTGGATGGTCGCACTCAAAGAGTTACGGTCAACGGCTCGATGGCCAAGTGGACACCAGTGACGAGTGGCGTTCCTCAGGGGTCGGTATTGGGACTGGTCCTGTTTAACATCTTTGTCGGTGACATGGACAGTGGGATTGATGCGCCCTCAGCAAGTTTGGGATGACACCAAGCTGTGCGGTGTGGTCGATGTGCTGGAGGGAAGGGATGCCATCCAGAGGGACCTTGACAGGCTGGAGAGCTGGGCCTGTGTCCTGGTTTGGCTCAAACCAGGCCAAATAGTCTTAGAGAACCCAAGGTCACTGCTTACATGTAAAGAGCTGAAGGGGGTTGTACCTGCAGGGAGGAGTGGACGGGGCAGGTGACCCAGGATTGACCAACGAGGTATTCCATCCCATACATGTCATTCTCACTTTCCTGTTTATCACTAACCCACTGCCTCCTGGAGGTGGGGCCCAGGAGGGAGGGGCCCTCCTGTCTCCCACTGATTGGTACCAGCTTTGCCAAATCTCCAGTTAAAAGCCTGCAGGTGTGATGGCAGGAGGGCTTTTGCATTTTGCCCTCTGCCCGTGCTGGGGGGAGCTACTGCCTTTTCCCCTCTGCCTGTACTGGGGGGAGCAATTCTGCCTGAGGAGGATTTCCAAGCTCTTGATCTTGGTTTTGTACATATTTGTATATATTTGGTTATTTCTATTATTATTGTTATTATATTCTTTTTCATTATTATAGTTTATTAAAACTGTTTTAACTTTCCAACCCATAAGTCTCTCTCCCTTTTCCCTTTCCCTTTCCCTTAGGTGGGGGGGAGAGGGTTAACAGAGAGCATCTGCCACCTGGTTAATAGCCGGCCCAGCTTTAAACTGTGACAGATTAATTGGAGCCCAACGTGGGGCTCGAGAGAAGCTCCAACAGGTTACTCTGATAAGTTGAATCCTGGCTCTGGTGTGAGGAGACCCGGAGAGCTCAGCTGAGAGAATATCAGATTTCTTCCTTTGAGATTTACGAGGGGTTGGAAAGTTAAAACAGATAGTGAAGATGGTGATGTCATTTTTGAATGCTGTGTTATCTCATCTTTTTATGGAATTTCTTTCACAATTGAGTATTGTAATGATGCCTTACCTGCCGTGGGCACTGTGTTATTGCTTGCTTCTTATGAATGTTTACATGCAGTTTAGCAGTGGGCGCTGGTCGAAATGTATTGTTTTGGTATGGGGTTTGATACTGATTTATGCTGTGATAAACTGGGCAGTTAATATTCCGATCTCTTATCTCTATGACACAATGATGGGCAGCTTTAATCGCGAATCAGTAGCAGCGACTTCATCTGCACGCTCCAGGCGTCCTTTAGCTGATTCTGTTAATGATTACACTTCCAGTTTTACTTTGGGAAATAGTACCTTCTCCTTTTCTGCCAAGCTGATTCCACTAGATTTTGCGAAATTAGGATGGTGCTGTCTAGGTGGCATGTTTTTATTTTTGGTTGTCCTGAATGTGTTTCTGATGTGGGATAAGATTAAATATCGGTGCAGGGACAGTTGTAGGTGTTATGCAGCCACCTCAGATCCTACAGTGTGTACTGCTGCTACAGCCACTCAACCCACTGAAACCTTGGCAGCCTGTACCACAGCTGCTACACCCCCCAAGATGGCCACTGCAGCTACTCAGACTCTCAGCACTCCCACGACAGCCACTGCATCTACTCAGACCCCAGCATCTATCGAATCTGTACCAATTGCTCCTGTAACCAGGAAGAAATACCAAAAGAAATCAGCTCGTGAAGTGAAGGATGATGACTCGGAGCCCTCTAAGGCAGAGCCATCATATGACCCAGGTGAGGGCCCTTCTCAGGCAGAGTTAGGGCCTGACACAGATGGGGGTTTCCTCGATCGTCCTTTTAAAGCAGACCCATCACAGAAGAAAGGCCCTTCTAAAGCAGAACTATCACAAGAGGACTCGGACGTAGAGATAACCTACCACTCCTTATCCCTGAAGGACCTGAGAAATATAAGGAAAGACTTCAGCCGTTATGACAGTGAACCTATTATTACCTGGTTGCTCCGATGCTGGGATAATGGGGCAGACAGCATGCAACTGGATGGCAGAGAAGCCAGACAGTTGGGATCCCTGTCCAGAGATGGTGGTATTGATAAGGCGCTCGCAAGAAAGTCAAACACTGTCAGTCTCTGGAGGCGACTCTTGTCAGCTGTAAAGAGCAGGTATCCCTATAAAGATGATGTTATGAGTCACCTAAGCAAATGGACCACTATAGAAAAAGGTATTAACTACCTTAGAGAACTGGCTGTGCAAGAGATCATTTATAGACACCCACGGAACATTGTAGATCCTGTAGATCCTGATGAAGTGGAATGCAACCGATCCATGTTCCGGAAGGTTGTGAAGAATGCTCCACCGACATATACCCATACATTGTCAATATTAGTATGGGGAGAAGATGCTATGGCACGATCTAGTGTGGGCGAAATGGCTAACTGTATGCGACAGTATGAAGATAGTATTTCTTCCCCACTGCAGGCACGCATCTCGGCTGTGGAAAAACTGACTAAGGAGAACAAGGACTCATTTAAACAACTGTCAGACAAACTGTCCATGATAGAGAATAAACTTGACTCTCTACCTACACAGGCGCGCGTTGCAGCCGTTAAGAGAAAACGTTCTCCTACAGGACCAGCTCAAAGGAAACAGAACACATCACGAGGTATCCTGTGGTTTGCCCTGCGTGGTTATGGGGAGGACATGAACAGATGGCATGGACAACCTACCAGTACCCTACAGGCACGAATATGTGAGTTGCAAGCTAACAGAAATACCAGAGAGAATTTTTCTAGGAGGATGGCTGCTCCAGTTACCAGTGAGCAGGACCCCAGTCAGGGGAGATGGGCCTCAAATCACTTTTTCCCAAGTGGAGAAATGAAGGTCCAGTCCCTGTGAGCAGCATGAATCCATTTCTTAATTAGGGGGGCCCTGCCTCCAGCCAGGTGGAGGAGAGGGACAACCGGATTTATTGGACTGTGTGGATTCGATGGCCTGGCACATTAAAACCACAAAGGTATCGAGCCCTGGTAGACACTGGTGCACAGTGCACCCTAATGCCATCGGATCATAAAGGGGCAGAATCTATCAGCATTTCAGGAGTAACAGGAGGATCTCAAGTGTTATCTGTATTGGAGGCCGAAGTGAGCCTAACTAAAAATGAATGGAAAAAGCACCCCATTGTGACTGGCCCAGATGCTCCGTGCATCCTTGGCATAGACTACCTCAAGAGAGGGTATTTTAAGGACCCAAAAGGGTACAGATGGGCCTTTGGTATAGCAGCTGTAGAGACTGAGGACATTAAACAGCTGTCTACCTTGCCTGGCCTCTCAGAAGATCCTTCTGTTGTGGGGTTGCTGAAGGTTGAAGAACAACAGGTGCCAATTGCTACTACCACGGTGCACCGACGACAATATCGCACCAATCGAGACTCCCTGATCCCCATTCATAAACTGATTAGACAATTAGAAAATCAAGGAGTGATTACCAAGACTCGCTCACCCTTTAATAGTCCTATATGGCCAGTGCGAAAGTCTGATGGAGAATGGAGATTAACTGTGGACTATCGTGGCCTAAATGAAGTTACGCCACCGCTGAGTGCTGCTGTGCCAGACATGCTAGAACTTCAATACGAACTGGAGTCAAAGGCAGCCAAGTGGTACGCCACCATAGACATTGCTAATGCATTTTTCTCTATTCCTTTGGCACCAAAGTGCAGGCCACAGTTTGCTTTTACCTGGAGAGGTATCCAGTACACCTGGAATCGACTGCCCCAGGGGTGGAAACACAGTCCTACTATTTGCCATGGACTGATCCAGACTGCACTAGAAAAGGGTGGAGCTCCAGAACATTTGCAATACATTGATGACATCATTGTGTGGGGTGATACATCAGCAGAAGTTTTTGACAAAGGGGAGAAAATAATCCAAATTCTTCTGAAAGCTGGTTTTGCCATAAAAAGGGGCAAGGTCAAGGGACCTGCCCGGGAGATCCAGTTTTTAGGGATTAAATGGCAAGATGGGCGTCGCCAGATCCCGATAGAGGTGATCAACAAAATAACAGCAATGTCCGCACCAACTAACAAAAAGGAAACACAAGCCTTCTTAGGCGTTGTGGGTTTCTGGAGAATGCATATTCCAGATTACAGCCAGATTGTACGCCCTCTTTATCAAGTGACCAGAAAGAAGAATGATTTTCAGTGGGGCCCTGAACAACGACAGGCTTTTGAACAGATTAAACAAGAGATTGTGCATGCAGTAGCCCTTGGACCAGTCCGTACGGGACAAGATGTTAAAAATGTGCTCTACACCTCAGCTGGGGACAATGGTCCTACCTGGAGCCTTTGGCAGAAAGTGCCAGGGGAGACTCGAGGTCGACCCCTAGGATTTTGGAGTCGAGGATACAAGGGCTCCGAGGCCAATTACACTCCAACTGAAAAAGAGATACTGGCAGCATATGAAGGAGTTAGAGCTGCTTCAGAGGTAATTGGTACTGAAGCACAACTTCTCCTAGCACCTCGACTACCAGTACTAGGCTGGATGTTCAAGGGTAAGGTTCCCACTACCCATCATGCAACTGATGCAACGTGGAGTAAATGGATTGCATTAATTACGCAGAGGGCTCGAATAGGAAACCCTAATCGCCCAGGAATCTTAGAAGTGATCATGGACTGGCCAGAAGGCAAAGACTTCGGAATGCCACCAGAAAAGGAGGTGACACGTGCTGAAGAAGCCCCACCATATAATGAACTACCAGAGGATGAGAAGCAGTATGCGCTGTTCACCGATGGATCCTGCCGTCTTGTAGGAAAGCATCGGAAGTGGAAAGCTGCTGTATGGAGTCCCATACGACGAGTCACAGAAGCCACAGAAGGACAAGGTGAATCAAGTCAATTTGCAGAAGTAAAAGCCATCCAGCTGGCTTTAGACATTGCTAAACGAGAAAAGTGGCCAAGGCTGTATGTTTATACTGACTCATGGATGGTGGCAAATGCCTTGTGGGGGTGGTTAAAGCAGTGGAAGCAAAGCAACTGGCAGCGCAAAGGGAAACCTATTTGGGCTGCTAAATTGTGGCAAGATATTGCTGCTCGGCTAGAGAAACTAGTCGTGAAGGCACGTCATGTAGATGCTCACGTACCTAAAAGTCGGGCAACTGAGGAACATCGAAACAACCAACAAGCGGATCAAGCTGCTAAAGTGTTCCAAATAGATTTGGACTGGGAACACAAAGGTGAACTATTTTTAGCTCGGTGGGCTCATGACACTTCAGGTCATCAAGGGAGAGATGCAACATACAGATGGGCTCGTGACCGAGGGGTGGACTTAACCATGGACTCTATTGCACAGGTTATCCATGATTGTGAAACATGCGCCGCAATTAAGCAAGCCAAACGGTTAAAACCTTTGTGGTATGGGGGACGGTGGTTGAAATATAAATATGGGGAGGCCTGGCAAATTGACTACATCACACTCCCTCAAACCCGCCAGGGTAAACGTTATGTGCTTACCATGGTGGAGGCGACCACCGGATGGTTGGAAACATACGCTGTGCCCCATGCCACTGCCCGGAACACTATTCTAGGCCTCGAAAAGCAAATCTTGTGGCGACACGGCACGCCAGAGAGAATTGAGTCGGACAATGGGACTCATTTCAAAAACAGTCTCACAGACAACTGGGCCAAAGAGCATGGCATTGAATGGGTATATCACATCCCCTATCATGCACCAGCCTCTGGGAAAATTGAACGGTATAATGGGCTGTTAAAAACTACCCTGAAAGCAATGGGGGGTGGAACCTTTAAAAACTGGGATAAACATCTGGCACAAGCTACCTGGTTAGTTAACACCAGGGGATCTATCAATCGAGCTGGCCCTGCTCAGTCGGACCTTCTACATACAGTAGAAGGAGATAAAGTCCCGGTGGTGCATGAAAGGAATCTATTGGGAAAAACTGTCTGGATTCTTCCTGTAACGGGCAAAGGTAAACCCATTCGTGGGATTGCTTTTGCTCAGGGACCTGGATGTACTTGGTGGGTGATGTTGCAAGATGGTGAAGTCCGATGTGTCCCTGAAGGTGATCTGATTCTGGGTGAGACTACTTAATTCTGAACTGTATGTTGTTACTGCATAAGTGTCTTTTAGGTTAAGACAGTGGTGATGAGACCGGAGCTAGCTTCATCAAGTGGCGTCCAGTAACCTCCTCGAGTCTGACATCTTTAACCTGCAACCCGTGGGCACGAACCATGACAAAAGAGAGACTGCTAGCCAGAAAGACTGCTGAGAGACTGCTAACCAGATGGAAACCCACAATCCTGAACCAAATGAACTTGATGGACTTTTCGCATAAAGATGAATCATAGACTAGTGATATGTATATATATATTTGAAAATGAAAAGGTACTGGTGATCTGAGTATGACATGAATGGTATGGAATAAGGGGTGGAATGTCCTGGTTTGGCTCAAACCAGGCCAAATAGTCTTAGAGAACCCAAGGTCACTGCTTACATGTAAAGAGCTGAAGGGGGTTGTACCTGCAGGGAGGAGTGGACGGGGCAGGTGACCCAGGATTGACCAACGAGGTATTCCATCCCATACATGTCATTCTCACTTTCCTGTTTATCACTAACCCACTGCCTCCTGGAGGTGGGGCCCAGGAGGGAGGGGCCCTCCTGTCTCCCACTGATTGGTACCAGCTTTGCCAAATCTCCAGTTAAAAGCCTGCAGGTGTGATGGCAGGAGGGCTTTTGCATTTTGCCCTCTGCCCGTGCTGGGGGGAGCTACTGCCTTTTCCCCTCTGCCTGTACTGGGGGGAGCAATTCTGCCTGAGGAGGATTTCCAAGCTCTTGATCTTGGTTTTGTACATATTTGTATATATTTGGTTATTTCTATTATTATTGTTATTATATTCTTTTTCATTATTATAGTTTATTAAAACTGTTTTAACTTTCCAACCCATAAGTCTCTCTCCCTTTTCCCTTTCCCTTTCCCTTAGGTGGGGGGGAGAGGGTTAACAGAGAGCATCTGCCACCTGGTTAATAGCTGGCCCAGCTTTAAACCGTGACAGCCTGTGCGAACCGCATGAAGTTCAACAAGGCCAAGTGCAAGGTCCTGCACGTGGGTCAGGGCAATCCCAAGCACAAATACAGGCTGGGCAGAGAATGGATTGAGAGCAGCCCTGAGGAGAAGGACTTGGGGGTGATGGTTGACCAGAAGCTCACCATGAGCCAGCAATGTGCGCTTGCAGCCCAGAAAGCCAACAGTATCCTGGGCTGCATCCCCAGCAGCGTGGCCAGCAGGGCGAGGGAGGGGATTCTGCCCCTCTGCTCCGCTCTTGGGAGACCCCCCTGCAGTGCTGCATCCAGCTCTGGGGCCCCCAACATCAGAAGGACATGGAGCTGTTGGAGCGAGTCCAGAGGAGGCCACAGAGATGCTCAGAGGGCTGGAGCACCTCTGCTATGGAGACAGGCTGAGAGAGTTGGGGCTGTTCAGCCTGGAGAAGAGAAGGCTCCGGGGAGACCTTCTAGCAGCCTGCCAGTACCTGATGAGGCTACAGGAAAGCTGGAGAGGGACTTTTTACAAGGGCAAGCAGTGACAGGATGAGGGGGAACAGTTTTAAACTGAAAGAGGGGAGATTTAGATGAGGTATTAGGAAGAAATTCTTTGCAGTGAGGGTGGTGAGACACTGGCCCAGGTTGCCCAGAGAAGCTGTGGCTGCCCCCTCCCTGGCAGTGATCAAGGCCAGGCTGGATGGGGCTTGGAGCAACCTGGTCTGGTGGAAAGGTGTCCCTGCCCGTGGCAGGGGTTTGGAACTAGATGATCTTTAAGGTCCCTTCCAACCCAAACCATTCTATGAATCTATGATATAACTTCCTCTGGTATTCAGGTCCCTTTCCACAGTCAGAGTGACCCAGAGTCCCATCAGTGTAAACAAAAATCAGATTTACTGCTGTATTAAGATTAGTGTTATTTACATGGTCCTTAGTGAGGCTTTAATAAGGGTGTTTAAGAACAGATGATGTGGTGTGTTTTCAACATTTCTGCAAGTAAATCCTACTCAAAGCATATTTATTGATTTAAATAATGCGCCAGTGATTCAGTGCTTACCTAAAATGGCATTATGTATTAATTCACCACCTTGCTTTCAGAAGTCTGCTCATTAGAAGCCCCGTTTCTCATAAGACAGAAGAATCACAGGCACTTAAGCTAACCACATAAACATTATCTGAGCTGGAGAAAGAGAATTAGCTGCACTACCATCATGCCAAATGTAGTAATGTCTGCAAGTCTGTATATCTTTCTCTGTTCCAGGACGCAAGTCCAAGAGATAATGTGATTAGAGATTCTCATATACTGTAAACAGGCTGCCACAGCTGTTGGCACATAGCACTTGTGGTTTGATACAATTGTCTGGGAAAACCATGCTTCTGAATAACTCACAACAATTTTAAACATTGACATTAGGGTCTTCTTACCGAGCAGATCCAATCCTTCCAACCTGACTGCTGCCTGATGCCAGAGGCTTAAGCAGAGTAAAACCTGGGTCTCCTGAGTGCTCAGAAGGTGGTGTGTCAGCAGCTCCTGAACCGTCCCCTTGACGGGCAGATTTCTTCTGTTAATGTTGGAGCAGGTTATAAAACCAATTACACAGTTCAAAGGAAAATAGCTGCATCAATGCCTAATCAGCAGCTTACGATTATTGCTACAAGCCTGCCAGAACTTTTGATTCACAGGACCTCCTCAGAAACTTTTCTTTAGTTTCTGTCCATTTCAGGATGGAAACAAAGCAAAAGTCTGTAAAATGTGCAGTTTCATATGAAATCACAGGGTGCACACAGTGTCGTTAGAGAACCCACAGCGCAGCACCACCACTACCAGTCCCTAACCCAAGTTTTATCTTAGGTTCAATGCTCTAGCCCCCATTACTGTGGTATCTGACAGATTCACAATCTCACCACAACGCCATCAGGGTTTTATATCAATGGGAATTGGATGTCTAAATACTCCAACAAAACCTGACTGTAAGATACCAGACCACACGAGAAGCCTTTGGCAGGTTACTGGACTGCCTCTCAATTCCTATGCCTGCGCTCTGGCAACAGCACCACTTTGCTTATGTTAGTTTGCAACACCAGACCATAACAGCTGAAAACATTTTTAACATACTAGTCCATAAGGGGCCAACTTTCCCAGTTCTTTCATCTATACAATGAGATTTCCATATGCCTGAGACCCATCAGACTCATATCAATAGCCTGGAAATCTGAGAGAGAGGAAATTTTTGAAGTGATTTAGAAGTGGGAGATGAGAATAACTTACTATGGGTCCCATCAGTCCATGAGGGGATGTAGCTGGGTACCATGGCAGCCTGCTGATGTTGGCCTCACCTATGTTTGTTTGCCTGCTTCCTTCAGCAGCCAAGGATGCTGAATACTGAGAAGTCCCCATACGTGGATTTGATTGATATTTCTATGGTTTCTGCTGCTTAAGCAGCTTGAAGAAAAGTTACATATAAACAGGAAAGAAACTTAAGAGTTACAAGAGAGAATTCCTGCTTTATCATTGCATCAGGAGAGACTGTCAGTAGGACAGGTATTAGTCTCTCAAGTTAGCAACCATCTCAGACAACAAGGGAGAAGGAAGTGGAAGAGCAGATCTAAATTGATTACAAAGTGTGCCCTTTTAGTTTATTTCTTCTGACTGTATACCTGAAGTGTGAGCTGCTCAATCTCCTCTTCCAGCTCTTTAACCTTTGCTTCTCGTTCAGCCACCATCTGTCTGAGCTGCTCTATAAGGCAGTTTTGTTTCTGAACCTCACTGTTCACGTGCAGCCCTAGCATCTGCTGGGGTTCCTTGTTCTTCTCGTCCTGCTGGCTCAGGTGCTTTAAGATCTCCTGCATTTGCTTCTGTTGGCTCTGATAAAATAGAAACAATGAGTGAGATCTTCACTTTTGTACACAATGATTATTAAGACTCCCTGGGTGTTTGACACCCTCCAAGACAAATACCCATTTAGGAATGCTAGGGGAAACCACTGCCCTGCCAAACCCATTCCTTGCTGTGAGCACACTGATGTCGCTAGCGCTACTCCAAGAATTTGGTCCGTTATATTTTAAGTGTGAGGTCACATTGTCTTGTTCTCAGCATCTATCCCTTGAAAAGCCTGCAGGGCACATCTACTACACAGGTGGCTGGGTAAGGACAGTCAGTCCCCATTGGCCCCTGTTAGTCATATCAAGACTTCAGTGACTGGATGGTGCAAGTCGAAAAGACCCGAGCAACTCAGCGACTCAGTTTGCTGGCAGCTTTGCTCCTGAGTGTAGCAGAAAAGACAGCAAGAGAGACTGGCCTTTGACAAAGAAGGTGACTTGTTCATAAACTGGATGAAAGTAAAGATTTCAATTTGCTTTTGTGTGAAATTAGAACACGATCAGATTGTGTGATAGTGACATTAAAAGATGAGGGTAGTCATGAGGTGACAGCTAGGAGGCCAGGCTGTTTTACCCATGGGTTTTGGAGTTTTTCTCGCACTGACAAATCTAATACTTGTCAGGCAGTTTGTTCTGTCAGGCCAACAAACTGCAAGCAAGGTGCTTCTTTGATGTAAGGGGTAAAAGAGGTTAACCATTCCTTCTCAAGTAAACTCGCATCTTTCTGTAATAATTTTAGTGAGAATGCTCAGACTTGGCAAAAGTGACAAGACTTATTTGACTCCTCTGGAATCTGCCTAACGTGCTGGTCAGCACCGATATTCCCCACGGCTGCCTGGTGTGCAGAAAGGTGGATGCCAGCTAAGTCATAAGCATGTCTTAGCCAAACCCTACGTACAGAAGCAAGGAAATGTAATTGATTTGAAACTTGTGAGGGGCTTGCTCAGGAAAAACCCTGCTAAGAAGTGGCATATTTCCTAGTTTTTTTTTCATTATTGTAATTGGGGAAGACCATTTAGAACCCCAAAAGGGTCCTGCAAGACCATGACAGCAGCCATTTATTTCTGCATAAGTGCATCTTGAGTCTCTGCTTATACTGTTGGTTTTGAAGGGGCCAAGTCCTCTCAGCTCCAGCTACTGCAAGTGAATGTCCACATGGCTTAGTACTCACGGTTCAGCTTGTGTGTTTTGGGCTGTGTAACACAAAAATGAAGTGCAAGATTGCAGATATCCTCAGAAAAAATATTACCAATGGAGCTGAAAGCAGAACAGAGAATACAGTCCAGCTTCATGGGTCGGGAAAGAAGCCCTTCCTCTACCTTCTAGACAATCCTATTCCAATCCTTCTGCAAAATGTTTCATACAACACTTGCAGCTTAGAGCCTCTTGACTGCAACTGTGTCATGTCTGGTGCTGTCTTGCAGCCCTTACATGATCTGATCCAAAATGAAGGGCTTTAGCTGACTATGAAACCTCTGGCTGTCACAGTTTGATTAATCAGGCCCCTGTATACCTTAAGGCTGTCTGTGTCATCGTGTCATTAAGTGACATCATGTTTCTTCACTTATAGAAAGAGGGCTGATCTGCAGGAGCTGGGACCAACAATAATAGTCAGACTGTACCAGTAAGGCGTCTATGAGCTCATCGTCGTGCTTTCCTTTCTCCAGCAAGGTTGTGATCTGTCCCTTCAGGGTTTTCACTTCGCTGCACAATACTTTGTTCCTGGCTTTTGATGCATCAAGTTTTTTTTTCACTTCCTCGTGATTTTTTTGGAGAGCATCATGTTCCCCAGTGAGTTTCTGCAGTGATGCAAACACATCATAGGAAATGACAGTTATAGCCTATCACCAAGCCCCAGGTCCTCTGGTGAGCTAAAGAAATCACACATTACCTGGTAGAATCCAAAAAATGGAACGGGCATACCATATCATCCCTAAGTAAGTAGAAATTATAAATGCTACTACTCACTGCCTGCTTGTCAGCATCAAAAAAGGTCTGTCTGCTCAGGAATACAAGTGGACTAGGTTGATCCAGTATGTGCCAGAAAGCAAATGATA
The DNA here is from genome assembly GCF_013368605.1 of Nyctibius grandis. Taxonomy (NCBI): domain Eukaryota; kingdom Metazoa; phylum Chordata; class Aves; order Nyctibiiformes; family Nyctibiidae; genus Nyctibius; species Nyctibius grandis. Next base: position 56,513,005 of record NC_090664.1, read on the forward strand.
GTTTTGTGTTAAAATCTAGTTCTCTACGCTCCTGCTTTTTTATTTGCCTCATCATTCTCCATGGGGAAACTCCCTTCCAGATATAGGGTGGTGATGCCACACTATCTACTAGAAGCTGTATAGCAGACCACCACCCCCCATGTTTCTTTTGGGCACAGGCCTGTGTGTTCTTTCCACCTCACAGTTTGCTACATGTGTCACTAGCTACAGCCTCTCTTAACCTCTAAACACTGGATGCCTGTTTATTTTTGTAGCAACTACATGTGATAGATGGCCACATTTCAGGTCAAGTGGATGCATCGGACACATGAATCATGCAGCAGAGGGGAAGACCAAATCTTGTACTGCAGAAGTGTGCCTGGCCACACAAGATTGCAATACAGAAAACAAGTGTGGAAACCTTTTGCTCAGTCTGTGAACTGGGGCAGGACTTCCTCCAGCAGATCGGGTGAGTTTCTGAAATGGTCTCCTGGTAGGGTGTAACATATACCCTGGTAGGTAACCTACACCCTGAAGGTAAGGAAAGTTTTTACACACTGTATACCCAAACAGGACTCTGTCAGCTTACAGGTTTTTACCTCCAAGGCTTCTTTCTTTTCTTTTTCCAAGCTGCGAATCTTCAACAAGGCCTTCTCTTGGGCTGACAACTTCCTTGGATCAGTAAGTGCCAGAAATTCCTCATCAATCTCACTCAGTGACGTTCTGGTCTTGTTTTGACCCAACAAATTCTCCAGCTCTCGAACCTAGGGGACAATAATGACAATTCATCCAGAGCCTTTACCAGGAGTACAGTGGTCCAGCATCAAAGAGGACATAACCAAAGGGAGCTCCGAGCGTAGCATCATATTACTTCTTGACATTATCATGGTTAACTACCACAGAGCAGTGTCTGTTCTTTCAAATTCAAATTTGTTAGCTGCTAACAAACACGCAGATGTCTAGGGCATTTGTGCAGGGAGGAGATATGACACCAGACCTCCAGGAGACTCAGGACGCATGGGAGATCTGTGCCTTACTGGAGCCACATGTGGAGGCCAGGCAGACACTCCACAGCATCTTGAATGCCACTAGACACACGTGTGGGCAACAGAACAATATCTCAGATCTCCTTTAAAAGGGCAGGCACCCACTCACCCATATACATTTAAGCATCTTGGTCTTTAGCAGAATCACCATCCAGGCTGTCCACAATGTAAACGTCTAAGGCCCAGTTCACTAGCCTGACCACAGGTACCTAGCGCTGTTTGAGATGCCCTGGGATACCGGAGACACATGACACGGGATCTACATGACATCCATACTCCTCTGGAGAGATGATCAGAGGTCAGAGGGACACCCTACGGCATCTCAGCTGGCATTAGACACCTATGTGTGGTCAAGTGAACTCAGCCCCTGCATCTCAGCTATTCACAGAATCACAGAATCAATGAGGTTGGAAGAGCCCTCTGGGATCATCGAGTCCAACCATTGCCCTGACACCACCATGGCAACTAGACCATGGCACTAAGTGCCATGTCCAGGCTTTTCTTAAACACATCCAGAGATGGTGACTCCACCACCTCCCTGGCCAGCCCCTTCCAATGGCTAATGACCCTTGCTGAGAAGAAATTCTTCCTAATGTCCAACCTGAACCTCCCCTGGCAAAGCTTGAGGCTGTGTCCTCTTGTCCTATCGCTAGTTGCCTGGGAGAAGAGGCCGACTCCCACTTCACTACAACCTCCCTTCAGGTAGTTGTAGACTGCAATAAGGTCACCTCTGAGCCTCCTCTTCTCCAGGCTAAACAACCCCAGCTCCCTCAGCCGTTCCTCATAGGTCATATCCTCCACACCCTGTCTCACTACAGACTTCTTTTATAGACAGTAAAAGGAAATGGGCACTGCTACAGCACAGTTCCTCTGCCCTGTTCTGGAGGTGTCTTCTAAGATAAGATGCACCTACCTCACTTTTGATCCAGTGACTGTATTTACAAGATCCCCACTGACAACAGAAGGGGCCTGAGGAGACTGGCTCAGAAAAGAAATTTCTACATTACAGTAGAGTACAGTATGTACAGTCTTCAGATGAATCCCAGCCAGGGGGTCTAATGGAAGAAAAATTTAATTTGCTCACGGGAAAGTAGAGGTTAACCATTTCAGTCAATCCGAGTGCAAAAATCAGAGTTCGTTGGCAGAAAAAGAAAGGAAAAATACCTATCAAATTGCCTGAGAGAAGTTTTATTTAAGATGCAGATAAAACTGCCTCCCTGCCTTAAGCTGACATTTCAGCTAGACTGTGCCCTTCAGAAGATTCAAGAGTTAAAGATTTTACTGAAGTCCCCAGGGGAACAACCTGAAAATCTTATCTGGCCTCAATTCTTCCCATCTGACTATAGGCACTGAACAATGGTGTCTAAGAGCACAGACACTGACAGGGCTCCTTCTGTACTCAGTGGAGAAAGGCACCTTCAAAACATCCTGGGATTTTAACTAGGCTGCTGTATCTCTCCAAGGTCACTGAACTTTCTCCTTTGACACAGATGCGAAAGATTCCCAGCTTAAATACTGAACATTGCATGCTTGCAGTAGACTAATTAATAATGTTTGCAGGAAGTCTGAAAGACCCTGCATACATCAACGCATACGTCAAATTTAACCCCCCACCACCATACGTGCACATGTGCACACAGAATCACAGAATGGTTAAGGGTTGGAAGGGACCTCTGGAGATCATCTAGTCCAACCCCCTGCCCAAGCAGGGTCACCCAGAGCATGTTGCACAGGGTCACGTCCAGGTGGGGTTTGAATATCTCCAGAGAAGGAGACTCCCCCCCTCCCTGGGCAGCCTGTGCCAGGGCTCTGGCACCCTCAAAATAAAGAAGTTCCTCCTCATATTCAGATGGAACTTCCCATGTTTCAGCTTGTGCCCATTGCCCCTTGTCCTGTCACTGGGCACCACTGAGAAGAGTCTGGCCCCATCCCCTTGACACCCACCCCTAAGGTATTTGTAAGTGTTGATAAGATCCCCCCTCAGTCTGCTCTTCTCCAGGCTGAACAGACCCAGCTCCCTCAGCCTCTCCTCATAGGAGAGATGCTCCAGTCCTCTGATCATCTTTGTAGCTTTCGCTGGACTCTCTCCAGTAATTCCTTATCTTTCTTGAACTGGGGGGCCCAGAACTAGACACAGTACTCCAGTACTCCACACATACATGTGAATGCAAACATGCTAAAAACTATTAGAAAAGTTACCATAAAGTGTTTTATTCTAACAGTTGCTTTCCTCAATCCAGAAAAAAACTGGCCACGTATTTGCATTAAACATTGTTTGTACTGGGACACACCCTATAAGCAGGTATAGATGTTAAGAACTTCTTAATGAAGAACTAACAGTATCTTTACCTTAAACTGAGGTAATATCTATACTTAGAAAGAGCATCCCAGCACCCAGCTTACATGGCACTATTCAGGATCTTAACTCACCTTGCTTTGGAGAACAAGAATTTGCTGGGCTCGTCCACGCCAGCTGCTAGAATTGGTCAAGAGACTTTGAATATTCACATCTTCACCAACTTCATTTGCTAAAAGCTATGAAAAAGAGATTAACATCAACAATAAGGCTATATGAGGGGTCTGGATAACATTAATTATTTCACTTTGTGAGGTGTGTAATTCAGTATTTTGATGTTTGAGTAACATTCTTTGCTTTTTTTAAAGATGTGAATCTGTGTTTTGCTGCCTGCCTATGGAGAGTGTCAAATTGCACTATTTAGCTGTATGGCTGGGTGTCCAGCTGTGCTACTTCTGTAAAAAGAGGATTTCAAATTCATCACCAAGGTTCACTAAGCATTACTAACAGTTTTCAAAATACGTAGCTGTTTTTTGATATTATGAATACAGAACTAAACAGGAACAGAGGAGATATTGCCTTCATACACACCCTTGCAATCAGGAATCAAGCCAATCTCTCTTGCACAATTCCAACACAGTCACATTAACGAGAGCTAAAGTTAGTATGAAGAGCATTTAAATTATTTATAAAAAGGTCAGCAGAGTTCTATTTTTAGGACCATATTCTCTACTCTGATCTGCATTGCAGGTCTCTAACGCAAAGTAATGAAACCAGAGGAAACAGAGCACACAGTAACGCATTAAAATCCATCATGAATCAAAGAGGAAAAGGTTACTCTGGATGTCACTCCAACAAACTCTTTAAATATGTGCTTTAGTTCAAGCATGGTCTTTAATCCCATTGATTTCCATAGGACTGAAGCCTATATTAAAAGTAAATACATAATTAAATGCTTTGGAAAGGAGGAATGGGCCTGAACGTATGCTTCAAGTCAATCACAAACCTATTTTGCCGAACTGGGACTTTCAAACCTTGAAGAATCTGTACCCAACACAGCAATTGAAATAGTGGATACAGTCATCCAGCTGTGGTGGCAAAGCATGAAATCTGTGTGTCCATGTGCACATCTTTCCAATGCATCCACTACACCCTTATCTTTTCTTACCTCCTTACAGTTCACTGGAATACTTCATGGAGGCTAAACAAAGCTCAGAAGAAGCCTCCTTCTCATTTCACAAGAATATACCTCTTGCCCAGGATCCCAGCCCCAGACTGCATCCTGCAACAGTACCTTTTGGGTCATCTTCAGTTCCTGTTTTGCAAATTGGAGTTGGTTACGATACTCCATCACTTTGAAGTTGGCTGCAGTTAGCTTTTCTTGCAGTGCTTTCACCTCTGGATTTTCAGCCTTTGAAGAAAAGAATGTACTTGGTAAGAACAGAATCCTCAAGGAAAACTGAAGTGATTAAGATCCACAGATCCATCAGGATCACAGAATCTTTTTTTCCCAGACCCATGCAAATGCCTTCCCTAATTTGGGAAGGCATTCCCTAATGGGACAGAGTCCAGTTGGAGGCCTGTATCTAGCGGAGTCCCTCAAGGGTCGGTACTGGGACCAGTACTATTCAATATATTCATTAATGACTTGGATGAGGGAATAGAGTGCACTGTCAGCAAGTTCCCTGATGACACAAAACTGGGAGGAGTGGCTGACGCACCAGAAGGCTGCGCAGCCATTGAGAGAGACCTGGACAGGCTGGAGAGTTGGGCGGGGAGAAATTTAATGAAATGTAACAAGGGCAAGTGTAGAGTCCTGCATCTGGGCAAGAACAACCCCATGTACCAGTACAAGTTGGGGACAGACCTGTTGGAGAGCAGCGTAGGGGAAAGGGACCTGGGGGTCCTAGTGGACAGCAGGATGACCATGAGCCAGCAGTGTGCCCTTGTGGCCAAGAAGGCCAATGGCATCCTGGGGTGTATTAGAAGGGGTGTGGTTAGCAGGTCGAGAGAGGTTCTCCTCCCCCTCTACTCTGCCCTGGTGAGGCCGCATCTGGAATATTGTGTCCAGTTCTGGGCCCCTCAGTTCAAGAAGGACAGGGAACTGCTAGAGAGAGTCCAGCGCAGAGCCACGAAGATGATTAAGGGGGTGGAACATCTCCCTTATGAGGAGAGGCTGAGGGAGCTGGGTCTCTTTAGCTTGGAGAAGAGGAGACTGAGGGGTGACCTCATTAATGTTTATAAATATGTAAAGGGCAAGTGTCATGAGGATGGAGCCAGGCTCTTCTCAGTGACATCCATTGACAGGACAAGGGGCAATGGGTGCAAGCTGGAACACAGGAGGTTCTGCATAAATATGAGGAAAAACTTCTTTACGGTGAGGGTGACTGAGCACTGGCACAGGCTGCCCAGAGAGGTTGTGGAGTCTCCTTCTCTGGAGACATTCAAAACCCGCCTGGACACGTTCCTGTGTGATATGATCTAGGCAATCCTGCTCCGGCAGGCGGATTGGACTAGATGATCTTTCGAGGTCCCTTCCAATCCCTACCATTCTGTGATTCTGTGTAATTTTTGGGGTCACAGAGAAAGTACAAGCAGAGCAATCTGGTCACAAAACTAGTGACAGGGATATATCCTTGTCAAAAGGAAAGGACTGCCCAATAGAAGAGAACTAAGTATCAGCTTCTGATTTCCTCTCTTCAGTTACAATTCATACCAAGTTTCCTTCTATCATCTTCAGAGTTGATTGCTTGATCCCTTTATCACCACCACCAAGAGAATGTATTTTTTCTATGGCTGTCTGTAGCTGGAAAAAAAATGCATTGTTATTATAGAATGAATACAGTCAAGAGCATACCTCCATGGAATATTAATTAACAAAAAAGTACAACATGGAGGTTTATTTACTCTAGAAAAAAATTTACTTCATTTTCCCTTGTTTTTTAAGCACAATCAGTAGGAAAGCACACATTTTTTTCCTGAAATGCTTTCCAAAACATGTTATTTTACCGTGGAATAACTTCAGTGAAAATGCCTCTGACTTGCTGAGATGGGATCAGTTATCAAGTATGGAGACTTCCGGGGAATTTCATCACCATAGGTTCACAAAATAAGTGTTTATATACGTAAATGCAAATCCAGTACAGTACAGATCAGGATGTTGTCTCTAGATTCTGGATACCAATTTACTCACTTTTCAAGAATATCACAGGATATTTCATTAAAAGCACATAGTTCTACTCACCAGAGGAATTTAAAAGGAGAATGACTACCTAATGCCCTGTAGCTGAGATTTAGTAATGGTGTTAAGGCTCTTTTACTTTAGCTGGCAGATCTAAGGTAGTATTTCTCAACTCATGGAGAATATGTCTCCTATTACTTGCCACAGCAAAGGCAGGCAGACATATAGACCCTCCTGCTCTGAATCACCTCCTATGCTGAGGTTGCAAAGACTTCTTACTGGATGGGAGTGCAGTGAATTTGGAGCTGGAAAGGCTGGGAAGTGTTGCTTTAAAGGGCTGAGACGCCATTCTTTGAGGTGGATGGAAAATCTGATTATTTGCCTGAATAAAAGAAGGCTCTAAGGAACAGCTTCTTCATTAAAGTGATATCTGGCGGAAAACAGAGTGTAGCTCAGAGCCAGCTCTAACATCACCCCTTCTTTGCAAGTAAATCAATGCTTAGGCCACCCCTTCTATCCAGTTCATAAATTCATTTAGTCAATGGACCGCAAATGACAAATTTCAGCTAGTGTTGGCAGCTGTCAGGTCAAACTCAAAGGGAATTTTCTGCAAACATCCGTTTTCAGTCTTTGTTTACACATACCACCCTTTGCTCAATTGCTCAATGGCCACACATTCTATTTTGTTTGTGGGAACACAGTCATGTTAAAACACTTATGATTTACATGTTTTTCAGTTTTCATACAAGCAAAAAGCTAACAATTATGTAAAATAACAGTGTTTTCCACTGTACATATTGTGATGCATTTGTAAGGTACCATCACCACAATTCATTTAGAGTTTAAGGTGTCTAAAAGTAGGCACAGAGGATGAGACTCAACTCATAACACGTTCCTTGTTTTCAGTGTGGGTGTCTCTATAAAGAATGGAGTCTAGTCAATGCAGTCAGGGAAGTCTGATCTTCAGCTCACTCTACAGCAGACACCTACATTACATCAAGTGGATGCATTGACTGCAGACTCGGTTTTGTTGCCCACCCACAGCTGTCTGGTCCCATTTAAGGCATCCGAGGGCATCCAGCAGGCCTTCAGCTGCTGCACCAGGACTGCCAGCCCTGTCATGTCTAACAGCCCTGCAGGGATGTCAAGTGGCATCTCAGATTGTACTTCCACGCTTAAGCGTGGGCAACTGAATTGCACTTTAGATGTCTTGGTTCTTTCTACAATCAATGGAAAAAGATGAGTGTGTCTAGACAGTGATCCAGCTTAGCTTAAGAGTTACTAAGGAGATGTGAATCGCTGCAGGTTCTTGTCTGTGACAGCTGTTCTCTTTCATCACTCAACATTTTTCATCGATACCTCCCACTGTCAAACACTGCTTTAATTTTACCCATTTTTACACCATCATATAGCTCTGCTGAACAAGTACAATCCACAAACTCAGCCAGGGACTCTTAGTTTAGATAAGAACCATCTCTCAAACGAGGCTGCGAGAAAATACAGACCACTGACCAGGGCATGGTTTCATGTTGTGGTTCATCTTTACCTCAGATGAGACAGGTTGCTGTGTTTGGGTTTGATTTTGATGGTGCTGGTGTCTAAGGACAGGTTAGTTCATATCTAAAGTGTCCATCTCTGCTTTGACCAGCAATTACTATTTCTTGAAAATTTCTGTTTGCTTTGAGTTTGATTTCCTTTCCTGAAATGTCCGTGGTCCTTTCTTTCGTGTCAATGTCTGACAAATTTTAAGTTTCTGTTTGAATAATGGTCATTACCCTTCTGCAGTAGGGGATTATTAGCAAGTTGATTTTTCTTGAAATTATTCATGTCTTGCTCCCCTACTTGTGTGATTTTGTAGGTCCCCAGCTACACCTGATATTTCTTAGTCAGCCTACCAACTGTTTGACAAGACTCCTCCAACAAGATCGCTCTGGATTTATGCAGGAGTTCTCAAAAATTTAATCTACCATTTCTTGATCTTTCAGGTAACTGAGGTACAATTCAGATACGTGCATGATTCATGATAATAAGTGGTTGTGAAAGAAGGACTGAAAATGCATTTGTCAGATAGAATGATAAATGTTATCAATCCATTTAAATGCTGTCTTCTAAGGAAGTAAAGCATTAAAAATTATCCAAAATTCTACCAGCATTGTGTAAGGGAGTGCACTAGTAGCCAATGAACAAAGTAAACATTGACATCAGGGCATCTAATTTTCATTTCAGCAGTCACCTCAGGAAAATTATTCCTGTGAAAGGTTAGCACATATAAAAAAGTTGTACTAAATCACAAAAATAACATTGAGTGAAGATTGCTAAGTGATATAGCTTGTTACTGTCTCAATTCTGGAAGTACTTACGGCAGAAAACAGCTTTCATTATGTGGATGAATAAAGCTTAGAAGAATAGAGTGCTAATTCATGACTGGTATTAACGAGGTGGGAATGTAAGACATAATGGTATGAAATTTGCTCCTCCTCACAGAAAAATCAGAAAAATATCATTGCCATACTGCTAGAAAAGCCTCTGTGCTTCAAATACAAGTGAACATTCCTAATTGGTATTTCATAAATCTTTCTCTCATTACAACTTATGAATATCCTTTCCTAGCTCCTCCTTTCTGCAGAGGGGGAAACAGCTGAGGGCACACATCCCTCTCTCCTAGCATGGACAGAAATTACAAGGACTCCACGCAAGCATGGATGCAGGAGCAATTTCAAAATGGGAACATGAATTAAACCCAGTTTCTACAGCTCCTCTGGGAGAGTATTTCTGAATTTCTATGTTTTAGCATGCAAAAAGATAACGAGAAAAATGCCTCACTTCTTTCTCCAGCTCTTTGACTTTGTTATTCAGTTGCTTCACTTTGGCTTTCTCACTCTCACTCTCGGCGGTTATCTCACGGTTCTTTTTGGCCAGTTCAACTATTTTAGTAGCTGCAACATCTCCAGCTAAACCAGACGCCCCTGAAAAGTACACGTAAAAGCAAAGGACATATCTTACAGGCAAGATTCAGAATAGATGGTGCTTTTGTTCTCTGTCCAGTGCACAATGTACTTTTATTGTCTAATCCATTTCTCTCAGAGCTGTGCCAGGCACTTAAATGAACAAGCGAGGGAAAAGAGGCATCAGTGATTCCAGCTGGACTGCTTGGTCCTTTGAGTCAGCATCACATTGTGGCTAGCAAAGCCCCATTTCACACTTCAGCAACAGCCACATGTCAGAAGGCCACAACAGCACTCGCATGTAGAAAGGGCAGAGGTGTTTTCTGCTCACTGCTGTGAAGGACTGTTACGAACAGGTTTTTGTGGCATATTACACAAAAAGACAACGCTCTATTTTGCACTTCTTGTTTACTACTGGAGGAGTTGCTGAAACAGAGGTGTGAACTTTTCTAGACATCTGTCCTAAAAGGTCAGGCACACTATTACAGTTGGGTCCTGGATAACATCCAGGAAATTTCATTGTGCCTATTTATATGACCCTTGTTATTATACATGGAGCCTTACTGTATTACTCATTTAATTGCTCTTTTAAACAGACAATTAATTCACCTTCTCATCAGAGAGGGTTTGGTTAGTGTCACGCATAAAGTAATCCCCAGGACTGGCTTGTGTATCACTTGGCCTTTGCTAACATCCCATAGGTGAAGGAAAGTTCTCACACAAGTGCAAAATCAGTATGATTGTGTACAATGTCCGTGGAAATCTCTAGCTCAGCAATGAATACGAGCCTGCAATAACAAATCCTTGGTGGGATATATGAAGATTGAACATGGCTGTTGTCATTCTTTTTAACTCTTTCACCCTCCTTCAGTGCTCTGAAGTAATGACTTTTGTACTGACATCTGTGAAGATTATATTCAAGAACTGGGGTGAGATGCAAGGATAAGATCACTCTCAAGTGAATTCTGAGTCCCATGAAACACCTAGAAATATTAAAGGGACTATGCAGAATATAGGAGAGAACATAATATGACCCCATGTCACTATTTAAAAATGATGTAAAGAAAATAATAAATTCATTATTTTTAAAAGCATTTCCACTGTTCTTACTCCTTTATCTGTGTGTTCAAGCTGCCACAAGCTGGCATATGAGTCAGCCAAAGAAGCTGCAACAGCACATCTGGCTCCTGGTCCTGACCCAGTAATAGCTTATCATCTCTCCTAAATACAAGCTACAGATAGCTTTTAAGAATTAAAGTGTAATTTAAACGTTATTTAGTTCTGCTTATTGCTGGTTTCTCCCTTCTCTACCAGCCTGGTCGTCACTGCTGTCCTGAACAACAGTGGCACCCAGTGGAGGAGGTGCAGCCTACACAGTTCAATTTTCAAAGGACACCCAAGCCACTTTAGAAGCTGGACTTTGCATTCAGCCAGCATCCTGCATGTGCCCTGTTCAGGCAAACAAAAGGAGCCTGAATGAAGAATTTAACACTACATAGCAGAGAAAGCTGCAACACTGCTCTTTGACATTGATAGAAAGATTTCCAATATATGGTTTCTACAAATCATGATTTTTTGAGCCAATAATAGCAAGTTTGCAGAAGATCTGTGAGGAACAGAGATCGCTGTGTACCCCCAAAGAGCATTATACATATATTAAGGGACATATAATTATCAATAACAATATTTTGCACCTTAGGTCTGACCTGTCTGACTACCAGAAGTCATTTGGTCCTTTCAATAGCACTCTAAGTAGTAGTATTCATATTTTGCAGCTCGTGAAACTGAAGGAGAGAGTAAGACACAGATCTCTAAGCATACATGTTGTTCCACATGTAAGTGCTATCATGTCAAACCATTGCGAGGCACTTCCCTCTGCAAATAAAGCAATGAGAGTCCTTACATGGGAGAGACATCGATGTTTAGGAAACTCTGGAAATGCTGAAGTGTCAGTTTAGACCCTTGCAAGTTTAGGTAGTCAAGCGTTGACTAAAACTACTAAATCCATACCCATGTGTCTAAGTATTTTCAAAGTTCAGAGCCAAATGGTTTCACTGCTATTGCAAATTACTGCAAGCTCAACAACAACTCTCTCTCAGTTGAGAGCTGGATTTTGGTTCTTCCTAGCAGAAGCTTGTTACAGGAGTGGAAACAGAGGCAACCACAACATGACTGAAATACTCCTTTTTCACACAAAGCAGGTAAAGAGATGTCACATGAATATTTCACTGCCAGGAGCTCACAATGAATCTGTTATCCTACCTCTATTGTCATCAGCACCAAGCAAACACTGGAACTAACATAGTGAGAATACAAAGTTACTGTGTTTACCTGACAAAGCCAATCTGTCCTCCTGTATTTTTTTCTCGAGTTGTTTTATTTCCAGATCTTTCTCTGACAGCACTTTGCACAGTCTACAGTTCTCATCTCGGACCTCTCGAAGCTGATCTTGAAGCTGCTCGTTCTCAACCTCAAGCAACCTGTGAAAAAATAAGCCATAATGGCAAATGTCACTGTAATGTGCTTCAAATAGATGCTTCCAGAAATAAAATAATGAAACTACTGTATGCTGGATGAGCTGAGCTTACCAGGAGTGAGTTTACTGAATTAAGCAGAATGTCCTGAACCTCAAATCAGAACACAAGCTAACGATCTGATCTATTCAGTTAACTTATTTCTTCAAAAATTCTGCATTTCCTTGTGTTATCTGGGGCAAAACATCACAGAACAGGTATCTTTTCAGGGCTCCTGAGGTTACTGAATAGCCTCATCTCACTAAGTCTTCCTTATCTGGTTCTTCAGAGGAAACCAGGCAAGCTCACCATTCCGCTTCCGTGACATTCAGGCTTTACTTTCTATACTTACCGAAGCCAATAGAAGCCAACAGAGCATCAAAAGCTGCTGCTGAGGTTCTTTCATTAAAAATAAATGCTTTATAGCAATTCACAAAAGACCAATTTCCATTGTCCTCATCTGATTTTTCTCAGAACCCCACCAGGATGGACAGGCATCAGTTTGTATTGTTAATGTTGCTTTTTGGAATTAATTTAGAAACAAAGACTATCAAAAAAGCCCTCTGAACGGGAGGAAATAGCCTTGCTTCTCGTATTCTTCAGTACATTTAGTAACATTTATGGGTTTCATCTCTCTAAGACATCCAGAGAATTAATAACATTAATCTCTTTGCTGTCCTTACACAATGGTTACTCCAAATGTCAAAACTAGAAGCTAAGGCCTCAGGGGCTCAATTCAATCGTGGGCACTCAGACATCTCAAATAGATGCCCCGGGATTATCTGAGCTCCACACGTGAGGCCAGCAGCTACAATGCAGAGTCCTTGGGAAAACTCCTGGGGCCCAGTCAGAAGATCGAGAGCATCTCAGAGAGCACTTGCCACCCAATACCCTACAGCATCTCAGATGTCCATAGACACCTAAGCCAGCCAGATAAATTGATCCCTAGATTCTTATAATCTACAGTGTGACCCTGAATGTCTACATTTTGGTGACTTAATCTGGAATAGTGTCCCACCCCTTTGGCCTATAGACAGGTTGCTCCAGACTACAACAGAAGTAGGTAGCTTGGATGATCACAGAGATTTGGATAAAGCCCAGAAGTTGTTACAATATATACCTGTGGCTATAGACACATCCACAGCCAGTCAGCTATCTCAATAGTCACCTAAATCGTTTCTATTCAAAAGTTTTAGCAATCTTTTTGCTCCAAGTGGACTTTGGAGCTTTTAAATGCATGCTCCATCTGTACATGTCAGAATAAATGACCCCTTAGAGCACTGCCATAAACAGCACAGTCAATTTATGAGACGATTCACAATCCATAATTAAGCAATGCACTTCTGTTTCAAAGCTGCAAATCAAAGGGAGATCAAAGGCAGCTGTTTACAAAGGAGAAGAAAGCAAGCAGCAATCTGAGCAGAGAAGAGGCAAAACTAAGTTATTCCCACATGTACCACTCATGGAAGTGAGCAACAAAACCGTGCAGATTTAATTAGAGACACATAGACAAAAATATTTTTAACATTTAGGGAATTAACATGAAAAAAAGTTCTAAGCTCTCAACACACCTGATCAGTGGTGTCTTCCTCAGAGCTGGCTTCCAAGTCTCGACAAAAAGCACTTACAGTAGGATGGACAGAAATCCCAACTGCACGGAGCTGGAGTCTCCTCCGAGAACCTTCTCCATCCCATTCCAGGCTGACTCTACATGTTACAAAGGAGGTAGCAGGTTCCACCCAAGTGGCCCAGCTACAGAAAGTCAGCCAAAAGAAACAGGCTGGAGAAACGTAACCCTTTTCACTCCAGTTCAAGGAAACAGAGCCAGGGGAAGCTTGTGAGCAAGGCCTACGACTGAAATTCAGGTGTCTTTCCCAACTCTTGTTAGAGATTCTCCATGTGACAGGGAGAATCACTGAATCTTAAATACACCAAACAGAACAGGAAGGATACAGTTACAGAAAGAACAAAACAGAAAGACAGAAATGTCAGCTAAACACTCGCCTAAACAAAATTTGGGAGTAGGACTGGAGGGAGGAAGGAAAAATGAACTCCCAAGGCTCAGAGGAAGGGAGACTTCTGAGAGGGGAATGTTTTCCAAGCGCTGCTATAAACATCACTGACGTGCTGAAATCACTGCCACTGCAGACCATATGGAGTCCTGTTATTCTGGAACAAGTTTCTAACGTGTTGTAATGGGAATACTGCAAAGTACATCCTGGTGAATCCCTTCCAGAAGCAGCTCCTGCCCAGATTTGATACACTCATAACTGCTCTTTGGCTGAACAGAGATGTACATAAGCAAAGGACAATCCAGATAAATCTGCTACACCTGCCATGTCAAATGGGGACTTTTAACAGAAAACAGAGGTAAGTAATAGCTCCTGAATTACTCAGACCTATACTACTGATCCATAAATGGCAGAGAACTGCTGGGACTCCTCTGTACTCTGCACCTCAGTGAATGCACACTGCACCAGGCTGTGCTCTGGGAGCGCCTAAGCCCCTCTCCTCCACCAGACAAATCCACATGTGAACTGTGGGAATCAGTCTCCCTCTCCATTAAAAAAAAAAATTAAAAAATCAGCTTTTCATAGTAATCTTCTATATACTATCAGAACAAAATGTTGAAGGGAAAAGGACAGCTGGCAGAGGTCAGATCAGAAGAATACATTGGCAAATCAGACAGTTGTGGTGAGGGACCTATGGGTAATGAAGACAATGTATGATGCAACGGTGAGAGCATTAGTTCCCAGGTCAGCTCCCTGACTCCACACAGACGTCCTTTGCAGCCTGAACACCACATTCCCAGAAGCACCTGAAAGTTGCGGTGGTTTGCTCCTGGGTTCCCTGCAACTCCACAGAAGCTCTGCTGCAGCTTATGCACTTGGGCATTTAAGGAAGCAATTTCAGAAACAAGGTGAGCAGGGAGTTGCCCAGAGTAACACAGAGGGGAAGATCAGCATTTAGGGACTAATAAACCTCGGTTAGTGGCTTGATAAACTTTGGTAGAGGTGCCCTTCCCCACTCCGGACTCTGGGAGGGGAAACTGTCTCAAAGGTACATGCCTAACTGTGGTTTTCCACCCATGATCTGCTGGTTTTGGCAAAGCTGCCAGTTCCTCCTTCCTGCCCCTGTATCACAGTATATCACCTCATCATGGTGCCAATAAAACAGTCTGTGGGGCTTAAGCTTTAAACTGGATCACTGAAATGACTTGAGATAAAAGCACCCTTGCCCCAGAAAGTGAACCCAGTTTCCAGCAAACAGCTGTATCAGCACTGTTGCAAGTGGTGAGCAGAAGCAGGACTTTCTTCAGGTGGCTTCACCACTAACACTGAGCAAATCCCTGAATAGCCGATGCTGCAGTAACTGCAGACATCTTTGGGGTGTGTCCAACTTCAGACCTGTTCTAGTTTGTAAAAAAAAAATATTAATTGGGTCAGAAAGAGAGACTGACTATATCCTAGGAGGAAGATCAATGATCTGAGCTGGGGTTTCAAATATCTGCTCCAGTAAATTGAATTATGCACTCAGCTCCAAAAACAAGATCGAGGGAGATCCACACCAGAACGTCCAATGTCCTGGTAATCCAGATACTACCCCAATGGGTGAGGTAAGACCCAAACCCCTGTCCCCAGTAAGATTTAAAACCCTACCTTGTATAACTCTGCCAAGTATCTTAGCCAGGAGGCAACGCTGCCTATGAGACCCTCCTATAGAGGTGGCTGTCTTTTGAGCTACTAAATCAGGTTATATTGCACAGCTTGCCAGGGGAACACTTTTCTGCACTGCAGGCCTTTGGTTTGCACCTATTAGCTGCTTTGCCCTCATCTGTCTTTGGAAATTATTCATGTAGGGAACCTGTTTGTTTACAAGGCTGGGCAGGAACTAACCAACAGTTCTGAGGATGTTAGTGATCCTGAACGACTGGATTTTGTCAGACAGTACCGAGCTGCCCTTAGCATGTCAGCTTTAACCCCTCTGTCGTTCTGCTCTTCATTTGTGAAACACTGATAATAAAGAGCATATCACAGTGCTCTGAGAATAATCACATTAGGGACAGCAAGAGTCTTCTCAGGATAATGAAAGTTCAATATGTGAAGACAGAAAGTGCTTTGTCAACTTATAACGAGTTTCATAAGATCATATGCACAATAGACTGCTGTGACTTCCTGAAGGAACGGTGCTGCTACACCTTTACCTTTTGCTGTCATCTTCATTTACAGGTTGACCTGTTTCAAATGGCTTTAGATCATTCGGGATTCTGAAAGTCTCCTCTGTGTTGCCATTATCACCCTTCTGGCTGTTCTGCTTTTCTTTCTTCCTCTCCATTAGATTTTGCAGTCGCCTTTGCTGTTGCTCTTGATAAGCCTTAAACTGGCTTTTAAAATGTTCATTCACTTTTATGTCTGACTCCATTGTTTACTAAAAGCATAACAAGAAGAAAATAAAAAGTGACAGAGAGCAGAGACCAACATCGCTTTGAAAAACATCCTCTTCTAGCAGCTGCTTCGCAGTTTTTCCTCACTGACCTCTGCACAGTCTCCCTGCCACCTCCTCCTCTCAGCCACTCTGCTCTACAGCCCCACTGCCTTGCTTCAAGTGCTTTTTTCCATAAACAGCTTTCAAACAGACTTCAAAAAAAAGTTTTTGGGTCTTTTTCACGCTAGCATTCAAAAAGCAATGTTTTAAAATGCTTTTAAAGAGATGTGTTTAAATAAACATTTTTACAGAAGAGCAAGTTGGGGTCAAATCCAAGGGAACGTGGCAACCACGTTGTACTGACTAAAGGGAACACCAACTGCTTATATCCATCCAGCCTTCCTTCCCACAAAGAAAGGTGCAGATCCCCCCAATTTTGGTTAATGTGGGACGACAGAGGAAGAAAGATCTCTATTTATCCTAGCGCTCCCTTTGGGCACTAGACACCAAAAGTGTGGCTTACATCTTCCCCCCAAATTTCTATACATTAAGTGATAACATTAAAGTGATAATATGACTACTCATTTAAATGTCTAGAGCTTTACTTAGTATGACTAAAGACGATCAGTTTTCTGACGTATTCCAGCCCCCTCTCCTTCTGTTTGACATTTGCTGTCAGTAAAAAATCTAGTGCACCTTTGGTCTAGGAAAAACAATCAGTAAAAACTTTCAAAGGCACACCCTCCACTGAGTAACGAACGCAGGCCCTTTCTCACACTAAGGCAGCAATCATCCCGATAAAGTGCTAAAATACACGCTATGTCCCTTTGTGCCTGCATGTACTGTGTGGGCAGAGCCGCACTGCGAGCACCTTTACCTCCACGCCTGCCTCTGGACACCGCGGGTGTGGACAAGGTGCGTTAGGGACTGACAAGTGCAAAGGGCGGAGTCCGGTGCCTCCGCACAGCCCACGGGCCTCGAGGGGTGATGTGACATGGGGGGAGAGATAGCCCGCGGGCAACCTTTAGCCCTCCAGCCTACCTGGGTACCGACTCCAAACGTGGCACGGAGGCACCTGCCACAGAGCTGCTGTGTGGGGACACGGGCTTCCCTCTCCTCCCCGCCCAACGCCCGCCTCGTCCTGCGGCCTGACAGGGCCTGACAGGGCCGCACCGCCTCCCCCACCCCCCTGCCTACCGAAACCGCCTTCCCCGGCCCCGAGGGCAACGGGAGGGTCCCCCCGGCCGCCCGCTCCCGCCTCGGCAGGGCCGGGCCCGGCTGCTCCGGTTCCGCTCCCGGCGCGGCCGCGGCCCCACGCGGTTCCCACAGCAACGGCGCCAAGGGCAGGGGAAGGGCAGGGCCGCGCACGCGCCGAGCGCGGGAGGGCGCCGCCGGCGGGGCGGGGCGCGCGCCCGTCCCCTCAGGGCCGCCGCCATGACGGCTCCGCTCGGCCGCGGGTCCCGGCCGCAGGGCCTGAGACCGGCCCCTCGGGGTTACGGCGGTGACGGGAGCGGGGCTGCCCCAGCTCCACCCCGGTGAGGGAGACCTGTGAGAGCCAGCAGCCAAGGGCAGCTGGGAGTGCCCTTTCCAGTAGCATTGCACGCTCTCAGGTGGTTTTTATTCATGTATATAAGCTCACTCCATCCCTCCGCAGGAGGCTGCACGTACAAGGGGAACCCAAACAAATCCATAGCCAAACACTCGTTATCTCCAGTGCTCACACATTTATTCATATCCCACTGCTCTGTACAACGTCACAGTCGGAGATGCAGTATGTACCCTGCGGTATTTATTACAAAGAGACATCATACTGTCACCATGGAATGTAAGCTAAGAGGAGAAAATGAGTTTTCTACAAATTGGCTTTATCAACACATTTATTTTTGTGACTGCTGTTGGAGGTACAAGGGGTTCGAGTGTAAAACAACAGTGGCAAATCAGACAAGGGTTTTAACACCTCATCAAGGACAACAGGGGCTTTTCAGATTTAAATGTTTTAAAATTTCTATGGCAAATGATACTCCAGAAATCAGATCTAGATCATACACTTTTAAGAGCATCAGAACACCAAATCAAACTTTAGTTTTCACAATATGTATTTTAAATGTTACATTTAAATGTTATTCAGAAGAACACTGTAAATAAAGTTACAAAATATAGTAATCCAAGAGTCTGAAAATCTATAGTAAAAATAGGGAGCCTGTGTCTTCATTAACAATGAATAAATATAACATTTAAATAGCTGCAACATACCAAATACTTATGCCTTAAATAAAAAAATAGATGTTTATATCTCTCTTAATATTTTATAAGTCATTTAGTGCTACTGGAAGCTTCTAAATTACAAGCTGGAGGCTGACAAATACACAGGATAGAAAACGACAACAAAGAATTCACAACATGATCTTACCGATGTGGCCTCTGCATTCTGCCTGAGGCCTAACAGAAGCTGGTTCAGACTTTGTGGTTTTGGGCAACGGCAGCAAAAAGTAGTCAGAATTTTAGGACTGAGTAGAGGGGAAGATAAAGGGATTGTAGTCTACTATATCCCCTAAAAACTGGGATATGGTAGTGTCAATCAGAAAGAACCAGCCCCTGATACCCGCTCCCCCAGTGCGCAATCATTTCGGGTGCCAGCTTCAAGACACTGTACCACACACAAAATAGATATCGGGCAATTCTCTAATACCATGTTGTTACTTTTTTCCTCAAGAACCCCTCGATGTGAGGTTTGTAGCTGCAATACACAGGCCATCATCGAGAGAGAGATTTCAGACAGCTTTCCATTACTCCTTGGGCTTCACCACGTACTCCTTAAACATTGAATACAGCACACCTACAAGGCAGAAATACAAGCACAATTAGGAAGCTGGGTTAAATAGGAAATAATGGGTTTCAAAATCTGAACAGTAAGAGACATTCTCAACAATAATGTTTCCCCTCCTCTTCTGCTGTCTGTATTATTTTTTTTTAATAGCAGTGATGAACACTACAAAATTCTTCATATATAGGGAAACTGGATAGGAAAAGATACTGATATGAAAATATACTGGATATGAAAATGCAGATGCTCAGCCAATTCTAGTTTGCTTTGCAGCCAAAGTCAAGCTTCTCTGTTTTACCTTCTGGGAATACACTATAGACAAACAGTATTTCACAGGATATACATTTACACAAATGCACAGCTGCAATACTTAGATGAGACCTGGGATGTACAAATCCCTCAGTATGTTCAGGGACACAATTCCAGTCCTGGAAAAATATATATATATAAATATATATAATACCACAGTCCACACAAGCTGATTTTCCAATGGATTAAATTCAGGGAAATTTGCTACAGGCAGGTACAGTGGAACTCCCTACTACAGATATATATCCCAGAGCTTCAGGGATATGCATTATAGCAGAGCTTTGCTGGATGGAGGAGGCTGATCTGCAGCTTCCCCTCTCCAAGCACTGAGGAACTGCAGCTATTGCCCTCTGAGGTCTGTGAATGTATCCCTTAGTCCTCAACCCCCTCCAGCCTTGCCCAACATCCCTCCCTCTCGGAAGAAGACACCATTTAGCATACCCCTCTCTTCAGAGTCCTTTTCTGTAGGGGAAACCATCTGCCTCCGCAGTCTTCCCTTGCCCCCTTGGCTGTCATTTTGGGTCCCAGCCATTTCATGTTATTCCAAACTCTTGCTCAGAAATGCTCTACTCTCCTTACAGAAGCTTTCATGTGTAAGCTAGTGAACCAGAGCTGAGAGTCCTTGCCGTGACAGCTGAGCAGCAAGTGTGACATACTAACCCACTTCACAGGTTGTGGTGTGTAAATTGCTGGGTATTCCCTTGGGGGTCTGCCAAGAGGACGCCCCCTCCCAGAAAAAACAATCACCCTCCCGGAGAGACAATTAACCACATCAGAGCTGCACATTGTGAGCAATGACATGCTGAAGTTTAAGTCTGAGCCGAGGGAGACGTGCTGATAAGGGCTGTCTCGTGGAAATCGAGTGTCTGCACAGCCCAATTCAGAAACAGCAACATATTTACAAGGGAAAATATTAATGTCCAATAGTTGGGTTTTTTTTTCTTTGCCTCTAATTTAAACATCTGCAAAACCTCACATGCTTCCCACGTCTAAAAGCAGTCAAAATTTCTACTCAAAGTTAGTTCAGTTTAATATTAAATACGTGTACTTAAACATCACGTTACTCCAGAAAGGCTGAGCAAACACCAGTAACAACCATAAACATCCTGAAATATGATGGCCTGGACACTCCCACCTGAGGATATTTCACGCACACTGTATTATCCACTGGGAGAAGAGACACCAGAGGTTCTCTGTGGTTTGCCAGTGCCGAGGACGGCCTCCAACTCGGTACGTACCACACGTTATCGCTCCCACGACGAAGCCCTGGGCTGCCACGCGCATGTGAATCAGGTGAAGAGACATTTTCATGTCACCTCTGTGCTTCAGTCTGTACAGCCCGTAGCCAACCACCACGGCGAAGCCAGCCATCCCTGCAAGGCAAGGAAAGCATCGCTCTGAGTCGAGATCCAAGTCTTGGAGATGTGTGAAGTGACCCACCTCAACAAGATAACCTGGGAATAACCATGTTTTGATCTAATCACTCTGGTTTGTCTAAGTCCTGGCCACAGCAGTAACCCACGGTGTTTCTCACATATTTTTCAGAAAGCACATGTACTGCTGCTCTTGTACCTCTTTCCTGGAAGGAAGCTCACACCCTGAGAACACCGCTCAGCTGCAGCTCGGACCCTCGGTGTGTGGATGCACCCTGACGTACCCACCAGCCTGCTGATATTGCTGTTTTGGGTGTTGTCACATTTGGCCAGCTTTCACTGGGACAGGACATGTCATATGTTACTTGTCCTGTGCTGGGGAAGAGAGGTTCAGCAAGGTCTCTTTCACGGGGCTGGAGTTCACTTTTAGGCCTATGACAGACCAAACGCAGCCCCGGCTGTGCCATCTCCAACCTGTGCGCACTGACGCTCTCACAGAACACACAGCAGCAATGCACAAAATTCCCCAATTCCATCCACTTTATACCACATTTAGGATGATTATTTACATAGTTCAAAGGAGGCTGCCAAGTTTTAAGTGTTGTTTATATTTTACTGACGAGAGCCCAGACAGCTTGGCTCCCCGAACACGAGTATTACCAGTTCCACTTGTGAAGCTGTAAACCCTTAGTTCATTGCTGCATGAGCCACGTGGTAGAATCATAGAATCGTTTTGGTTGGAAAGGACCTTTAAGATCATCAAGTCCAACCGTTAACCCAGCACTGCCAAGCCCACCACTAACCCATGTCCCTCAGCACCACATCTACACAGCTTTTAAATCCCCCCAGGGATGGTGATTCCACCACTGCCCTGGGCAGTCTGTTCCAGTGCTTGACAACCCTTTTGGTGATGAAATTGTTCCTGATCTCCAATCTAAACCTCCCCTGGCACAACTTGAGGCCATTTCCTTTCTTCCTATCACTTGTTACTTGGGAGAAGAGACTAACACCCACCTTGCTACAACCTCCTTTCAGGCAGTTGTAGAGAGAGAGAAGGTCTCCCCTCAGCCTCCTTTTCTCCATACTAAACACCCCCAGGTCCCTCAGCCGCTCCTCATCACACTTGTGCTCCAGACCCTTCACCAGCTTCGTTGCCCTTCTCTGGGCCCGCTCCAGCACCTCAAGGTCTTTCTTGTAGTGAGGGGCCCAAAACTGAACACAGGATTCGAGGTGCGGCCTCACCAGTGCGAAGTACAGGGGGATGATCCCTGCCCTAGTCGTGCTGGCCACACTATTTGTGGTAGCTTCATTAAATACTAATTAAGAGTTTCAGGACCTTCAAACTAGCTCTGACACAGGCTGAAGTTAAGTTCTGCTAACCTGCTTGGGAGAACCAGAACTCGAGGAGTTCATAGTACACACTAGTTCGTAGTACACTCTAGTGAGCTGGAAAGCAAAGTCCTGTGACCAGAGGAACCAGGGATGGATATCTGTTGGCAAACACTTGGAACAGTTCACCCCAAGTGACCCGACTGCTCTCCATTTAAAGTGCCTGGAAATGAAAACGTGTCTCGTGTCAGAGGCAGTTCCTGATTGGAGAAAAGCTCTCAGGATGACCATGATTGATCCTCTCCCTCCTCAGAGGCTTTTTCAAGGTCTCGGGAGAGAGGCTGAGAACTTTAACAACCTCCTCAAACTGGGGTACCCCAAAACCTACTAAGAAAATGCATTTTAAACTAAGGGATGGAAGCAGAGAAGGGTGAAATGTTTAGCAGTTGGGCTGTATTTTAGGTACTTCTGTTTTGTATTTTGTTAGCTTTAAAGTCACTTCGTAGTGATCACGTAATTCCCACTAACTGTACTCCAGACCACACTCCTTACCACATAACAGGATCACTCGAACACCTTTAAGCTCACCTAAACAGTCTTTCAGGGTTTGTTGGGTTTGTTTTTTTCCTTGTAATTGTAGGTTCTGGACAAATACCAGAACAAATACCATTCCGGGCAGAAGAGTACTGCTGTCACCACACAAAAAGCCTACAGGAGGAAGTGAATTCAAAGTAACTTCCTGTTCACAGGGAAACGGTGAGCAGTGACGGTGTTTACCCATGAAGAGAACGATCTACGTAACCACATTTCTTCATCTTTAAACTTACCGATGGGTACAAATGGCGTCTCTTTAAATTTTCTTAACAGCTTCGATGTCTGGCTGCTGTCAGTCTCATACTCAGAGAAAACAGGTTCCTGATTGGGTGACATGGTGGCTGCGAAGACAAAGAGTCTCTCTTCAGGTTTTAGAAACACCAAGTTAAGCGAACGTTTAGAAAAAGAAAATCCCTTGTGTATTCCACTAGTCACAAATGTCCACGTGGTGAGGTACAAGCACAAGAGCTAGACTCGAGCTGATGAGGTACACACAGATGATTTAATTCAAGTGAAGTCTTAGGAAGCAAGATCGTTGCATACTAGAACACATAAGGACAGGACAAAAAAAAAGGTAGTGAAGCAACAATTTTCTGCCATCCCTTTGCACACCGTTACAGATCCCAGCGGCCCCCTACACGCTCACAGGCAGCGAGAAGCCACTGAAAGCTTTGGTCACTGCCTGCGTTTCCTTTTCGGGCTTCCATCCTCCACCACACTGCTTTGTTTTCACAGGCTATTCCTGAGCTCAGAGAAGTTCTTTCCTCCCCTGTTGCTCCCTGCCAAGAACAGCCACCGAAGCGCTCCGGGTGGGAAGCGTGAGCTGCTGCGGAAGGTCAGCCCTACCTGGCTGCTCATCAGTCACTCCTACTGCCTACCCACCTCCGTCACCACTTCAACAGTTTCAAACTCCCGCTAGAGAACACAGGAGTGTAAAATGGCAGCTGCTGAGGAGCCGGAGCGAGTCTTGAAGCCCTTGAGAGGCACAGACTCCTGCGGGGACGCATCAGGAATATGAGCGGAGTTCCCATTGCAGCACAGATGATTTCTCACCTGGCCCCAAGGGGGTAAAAAAGTGGCAGCAAGAAGGTCTCTACTCACTGAGCCGTCATCACCCAGCCAGTGCGACCATCCGCCAAAACTTCCAGCTTGTCATGCCGGCCCCGTCACACATTACACCAAGACCTGTCCCATCTCCAGTGCTCAGCATAAGCATCATCCTTCAATTAGTGCCTATTTCTGTTAGCACAATTAGCTCAGCAACATCACAAAGGTCTCTGCTAGAAAAATCACTGCCGGTATTGTTCCAGTTTTGCCATCAACATGCTCAGCAGCAAAATACAGCTCGGCCTCACGTGGAAGTACTCCAAGCTATTGAAATAAGCCAACAGGAATTTAATTTAAGCACAGGCTAGCAAACACATGCAAAAAAATACATTTCCACCATGGATGAATTCCCTGGTTAAGCAGCATTTTGTGCACATCCATCTCAGCAGACTGACTTTTTTGAACTAAACGCGCAAACCATTTCCTCTGCAGGCCGAAGGATTTGGTCTCTCTGCACCTGCTACAGCTACCCTTGTTTGCTAAATAGAAGTTATATTTTAGGCTAACTCATTCGGAGAAGGAAACGTGAGTGCATCCCGTCACTCAGGAGAGGTGCAGACAGCCAAAGGTGAGATTTACACGAGAAAAGGGTATCGAGAAGTGAATCAGTTTGTCCACTGTGAGAGGTTTCCACGACCTTCAGCTCAGGCAGAGGCCGGGGTGGGCATGGGGCAGAGGACACCGGCCGGAACACGCGTCCCGGCTGCCCTGACCTTGCAACACCCGCAGCGGGGAGGCGCGGGGCACCTGCGCGGCCCCCCACGGGGGACAGCTCTGACACGGGCGGGACCGCGACAGGTTCCAGCGCCCCTCCCGGCAAGGGCGCGACCCTGGGCACCACCACGTTGCCTTCCCCTTGCCCAGACCCACACCGGGCTCCTGCCTTGCCTCAGCCCCAGCTCCCCGCACCCCACGCCGGGCTCCTGCCCTACTCCAGGCCCAGGCGCCTCCACCCACAGAGGGCCTCTGCCCCAGATGCCACCCCCCACAGCTCCCCCGCGCCCCAGCTTATCCCCCATCTCCCCGTGGCCCCGGGTCCCCCCCACCCCGATCCGATCCGATCCGATCCGATCCGCCCCGGCCCTCACCACGCGGCCGCCGTTGCCCCTCACCGCTCCCGGTACCGGCCGGCGTCTGCCGCGCCTGGCCCCGCCCCCCGCCTCTTATTGGCCGGCTCCGCCCCGCCCTCTCCCCCGCCGGGCGCTCGCCGGCCGAGAACCACAGCTCCCAGCGTGCCGCGCGGCAAGCCCGCCCGCCGCCAGCCAATCCAGAGCGCGACCAGTGACGCCGCGTCCTTACGCGGGCGGGGAGGCGGGGCGGGCCGTGACGTCAGCGCGGGGCTCGCCGCATTGCGGCGGGAGCGGAGTCACGGGGGAGGCGGTGGCGCCTGGCCCGCCGCTAGGGGGCGCTGTGGGGCGGGGTCACAGGCAGCCCCTGTCCGGCTCGGCCCGGCCCTGCCCGCAGCCCCAGCCCGCTCCTGCCAGCCCCTGTCTGCCCCTGCCTGCTCCTGCCCGCACCTGGAACCTGCGAAATGTGGCAGCTGGGTGCGGCCCTGCCGGAAACTGAGCGTTTCCCTGTGCCCCGGGGCAGGGCTGGGCAGGAGCAGCCGGGGTTTGTAAAACCTGGAGACTTTGGGTTCAACTTGGTGACATGTTTCACCCCAACAAGGGGAGGTTTAGGCTGTCGTTTTGAGGATGGAAAAGCAGGCTGCAGCTTTTTCTGCAACTTGGTGGCTTTTGGCTTTGAAAGCTTCTCAGAATCACAGAATCAATCAGGTTGGAAGAGCCCTCTGAGATCATCAAGTCCAACCGTTGCCCTGACACCACCATGGCAACTAGACCATGGCACTAAGTGCCATGTCCGGTCTTTTCTTAAACCCCTCCAGAGATGGTGACTCCACCACCTCCCTGGGCAGCCCCTTCCAATGGCTAATGACCCTTGCTGAGAAGAAATGCTTCCTAATGTCCAACCTGAACCTCCCCTGGTGAAGCTTAAGGCTGTGTCCTCTTGTCCTATCGCTGGTTGCCTGGGAGAAAAGGCCGACTCCCACTCTGCTACAACCTCCCTTCAGGTAGTTATAGACTGCAATAAGGTCACCTCTGAGCCTCCTCTTCTCCAGGCTAAACACCCCCAGCTCCCTCAGCTGTTCCTCATAGGTCAGACCCTCCAGACCTGTCAGTATAAACTCACACTTTGACATCAAGCGGAAGTTCTTCAGCAAAGTCAGAGCCCAGCTTCCTCTTGGTCTGATTTTCTTTGTCCTGCCAGTGAGTTGACTTATTGACTACTTTTTCCTGAATTTCAGCCTTCAGGCAGAGCTCGCTCCGTCCCCACTGTATGCCAGGAGTGGATTTTGAAGCCCAAAGACAACTTAGAAATTGCTCCTGAGTTTGAACTGAACTCCAGAGCAGGAGGAAAAACCTCTGGGATCCTGAAGGTGCCTAAAACCTTCCCCTAAACCCAGGGGTAGCTCATAAGAGCAAAACAGCACAGAAAAGTCCTTCTCTCCCAAAACCATGCCCTGTTTTGCAGTGCTCCGGTGCGCTGTTCGTGACTCCCCATCTCCGAGCACGGGGGGAAGCAGAGCTGCTGCTCCCACGGGGCCACTCCACAGCTGACACGCGGCATTTTCGGCAGCATAAAAGAAAGTAGCTCGGATAACCATTTGTTAGTACCGCTGTGTCACTCTAAATGTCCTTCTCATTGTGGGTAATCTGGTTACTTTAATTGCCAAAGCCATTAGGGCTCTGCAATTTGAAAGAAAAAAAAAATCTATGCAATTACCAGCTCCGGAATTGAGTTAAAATCTTGTGATAAATTACAGTGAAAGCTACTTTCTCCGGTGACTCTCAGAGGCACATTTAATTCCCTGCAGCTCTCGCTTCAGGGGAGAAACTCAATTAAAAACAAAAACTTATTTCATTTTAATTGCTGGGCTAATGAATCTGCTGTAACCTGTAGCCTCCCTGTGTGCGTGTCCAGCACCTTGGCTTTATGACCAGCTTCTTGCTCCCTCCTAATGTGTATGTTGCCCATATATATTTTTTATAGGATATCTTTTAAATGCAAGCACGTGTGTACACCAGCTGATGGTGGCGAACATGGGAAGGGGTAAAAATAATGTATTTCTCTCTGTGGATCCGCCTGGGTTTATAAAGTGCAACCAGGGTTGGTCCAGGGGATGGCCTTGTCATGGGCAGGGTGTTCCCCATGGTCCTGTTTGGTGGTGAGATGAGGGAAATGAACCAGAGGGTGACCACTCACCGATGGCGGTGTTCTAAAACCTCTCCAATAAACCCATTTATCAAAGACACCTTTGGCAGATGAGTGACGGGTCATGCCATGAAGCTGTCTCCAAAACGTCCCTGTGGCAGTATCAGGAGCCTGGCACATCTCTGCTGTGGTTGATCTCTGCATGTTCAACCATGGCAATAAGCTATTTATTCCACTACCACTTGCAAGGCTTCGCTTCTGCCTGCAAAGACATGTGATTGACCCCATGGAGCCACCAGCACTCACCGACGCTGACCGTGTCCCTGCCAGTAGCTGTTTCTGCTCTTGCAGGGGGTGAGGATCCTGCAGCAGATCCAAGTAGCACGTGGCTGGTTCAGATTTACTGGAAAAAATGCAGTTTTCTGTACCAGGGCCTCAGCCTCAGGAGCTTCATGGTGCAGAGAGAAAGCAGGTCCAGTCCTGCCCAGGGGAGCTGGGAGGTGAGCGAGGTGAACATCATCTCAATATCCATCTCTCAGGCAATGGCAGATATTTCCATTCATTAAAGCTTTTAGAAAACAAAATAACAAGAGGGAGCTTGTTGCCACATCTGGGGTTGGGATGCAGCAAACCCAGGTCCAACAGGGAAAAAGGAATTAGGGACAGATTGCTTGTTTGGGAGGAGATGAGGTGGAGAAAAGGGAATGATCAAGATGGACGGGGAAAAGCATGCATGGAGAAATGGAGAGAAGGAGGGCAAAAGGAACTGGTTATGTTTAAGCAAGTGGCTGGTCTGTGTGCTTGTCTGGGTGACCCTGGTCTAGCACATCCCAGAAAAACCTACTTCAGACTATTTTGTGGGTTATCTCTCTCACCTGTACATGCTGGCATGCACGGGATCCACCAGCCATCCTCATGTTGTGCTGACGTGGGTCCTTGGTCCCAGCAGCTCTGGCCATCCCTAGCATGGTGCCTGACTTGAGCTATACAAGAGCAGGTTGTATTTCTCAAGGAGGGGTGCTGAGTCGCCACAGCACCCGTGACAGGAGGCACTGCGGTCCTGATGGGTATCTCAAGGGGCAAAGCCCAACTCTGGGTGCAGGCGCCAGCTGTAGATGTTGTAGAGGGACACGTGCTCGGACATGGTGCTGAGATGATTCCTCCAGTGCTGTCGCCCACTGATCAACCCAGGTGTGGCAGATGCACCCACCCTCACAAAGACCTGACAAAGGCCTGATAAAGACGTAACAAAGACCTCAAAAAGACCTGGCGAAAGCCCGCGAAAACTTCCTGCCACAGCTCTCGTCACACCCATGCGGTGGTGGTCAGCACCTGCATGTTTCAGTTGGAAGGCGAGGAAGTCGGGGTCCTCAGCCAACGGGGGTCTACATGACCATATTTGCCCGCAGATCAGATTCAACCAGGGTATAAATGGAGCCCTGCCAGAGAGCCGTTTTGAGTCGATCCTCCTCGGAGCAGTGGGTCTGCAGTCGGGGACTCTCCCCTTGGGTCAGGACACACCTAAGGAAACTCCTCAAGGTTGGGAACCCTCCCTTTATTAGGTGAGTGGTGGAGCGTTTTGGATTATCGTCCATAAAACCTTAAGAATTCTTAAGTCAATTGTGTAGTATTAACTCCCAAATGACATTCTGAACCTGTGGATTGTTAATGTTCATCAGTCTCAAAGTGGGTTTGGTTAGAGTAAAGCTTAGTTTGATTTTGTTATCATTTTGTAAAGTAAATCCTGTTTTTAGTTTCTTAATCAGTCTGGCTTGGTTTTGTGAGGTTCCGTGACACCAGGAAAGGCAAAACAAAAAGCAGGGAGGTCACACTGAACTCAGATTTCCTGCCAATGCTCTTACACAAGTAAAAGAGGTTCCTAAAAGCCTGATTCAAGCCTCTGGCAGGATGGGAACTGCCCACGGTGAAGCAGCAGCTCCAGTAAGTGCATTTTCTGCTTCTTAACTTCTAGGTAAAGCTCCACGAGAAACCTGGAGAGGTTCTCATTTCTTCTTGGAAGTTAGCCAGCTTGTAAGCCCCGGTGTTCCATCGGGTGTGGGATTAATTTCTGAGCTCAGCCCACGTTGCATTCGTCAGCTCTCTGCTATGAGCTACGGGATGGGGAGGTGAATGTCAGTGCCAGCGTGATACGGAGGGAGGAAGACACGGCAGAGGGAGAAAAGGCATCTCAGCAGGCTGGAAGAGACCCAGAAATGGAAATTTTGGGCATGGCTTCTCCTGATGTGGGTGCAAAGGGTGGGGTGGGGGGAGGCGCTTAGGAGTCTTGCTGGGTGTTGCTGCTATCAGAAGAGTGGGCAGCTTTGATTTCCTCTTGAAGGTGTACAGTATATGGCTAAGGATGAATTTCCTCCAAAATGGGGAGGGGGGGAAGCTAATTCCTAGAAAAGCCTTTTTCTGGCCCTCTCCTGTGGCAGATCTCTGCTCTCCGTGGCTGCTCTGTCTGAAGTGCCCTGCGGGACTCACCAAAGAACTGCAAGACAGCAAGAAAACATTTCAATCCAGCCCCAACCAAATTTTATTTTCTTTTCAGCCACCTGGAATTGCCTGGAATGGGTATTTAAGCAATTTTAGACATGGGACCGCAACAGGTATGTCCTCAGCTTCGCTCCTTACAGCTGCACACCCACAGGCATCCTCAGCATCCCACTCCAAGCCTTGGGTGCTTTGCTTAACCTGCTCGGGATGGACAGGCTCCCCTTTCCCAGGGTGTTTGTGGGGAGGGAGCCATCCCTAGAAGTTGCAGAACCACCATGGGATATGTCCTACTTGGGATGCGTAGCACAACCGGGGACCAACAGCTTCATTTTCTCATTACTAGGTGGCTGCAGATCTCTTGAGCAATGGGAGAAACAGGTCCTTGAGGAGAGCAAGGCAGGAGTGACTGCAGGCGGGGAACTACACAGCCATGCCTGTTTGGGGATAGGTGGAAAAATGAGCCCCAGGGGAAAGGTGGGCAGCTTTGGCCATGGCTGAAAAATGGTGTGTTTTAGGGGTGGAAGGGTGTTTGTGTTATTTTTTTCCTGTGACAGCCCTGGTTTGCTGTCAGAGCCTGGAGATTAGTCTTGATTTTTAAAACCCACATTAACCTTCATGGTACCAACGGGAGGTGGTTCAGGCAGATCCCATATCCCACCGTGGGAGATGGGCTCTTCAGCGACAGCCATTGCTCGGTTCAGGTGGCTTCTGGAAGGTGAAGCCCTTGTTTTTGTGTGGGGGTTCTTTTCTGAAAATCAGACTCCAAAAGTAGGAAGCTCTCCAAGTCAGCCAACACTTCCTGAAATCTGCGCTGCAGCTGTTTAAACACTGGAGCCAGCCTGCAGTCCTGGGAGTGGCCGACCGCAGAGCCCTCGCCCTCCTCAGTCAGCAGGGTTTCAACCCATGCCTCGTCTCACACAGGATCGACTCCAGCAACGTCCTTCCAGCTAAATCTCTACCTCTTCCTCTAACCTTGGTTCAGGAGTTGATTCTGGTGCCGACCTTGGATGAGGCTTTGAGAAACCTGATCTAGTGGGCAGTATCTCTGCCCCT
Organism: Nyctibius grandis; assembly: GCF_013368605.1. Classification (NCBI taxonomy): domain Eukaryota; kingdom Metazoa; phylum Chordata; class Aves; order Nyctibiiformes; family Nyctibiidae; genus Nyctibius; species Nyctibius grandis. The sequence continues at coordinate 56,543,688 of NC_090664.1, forward strand.
TGCAGGGGGGTTGGAACTAGATGATCTTTAAGGTCCCTTCCAACCCAAACTGTCCTATGATTCTATGATTCTATATTTTCCACTTACTAATACCTTTTACAGTAATCCACAGTTTGGTGCCCTAGAGTTGGCACGGAGAGGGGTCAATGTCCTACCAGGAGCAGTAGGATGTTCAGCATTTCACCTCTGGGAGCAGCCCCACCAACGTGAAGGTGCTGGTGGCAGGTTCTGCTTCACCAAGAACAGAGATGCCACTTTCTCAGTAGTGACCTGGGTAAATCTAAAGCAGCTCACAGCAAGATGTGGCGGTGGATTTCCCGTAATTTAGAGCAGAAACTTCCTCAAAAGCTTGCAGTGGTGTTAGGAGGAAGTAGTGAGTTATGTCAGAGGAGACCATGCTCATTTACTTTCAGGTTTTAATGTGTTAGAGTAAGGAAATCAGAATTATTTTTTTTTTTAATGTATGTATGTGTAGACAGCTGTGCCCATGCTGTAGGCAAAGGCCAAGGAGTGCAGGGCACTAAATACTTATCAGAAGGTGACAGAAAAAACTATGAACTAGAGGAAAACCCTCTGTGATGCGATGTTTGCCTTTCCCATGTGGATCGGAACAACATTTTGATCCCCTTCATTTGTCTTTTGTTCCTAGGCAGCCACTTCTCAAACACAACTTCAAAAGTGACAACAACAACCGCTGCCACCTCGCTGGATGCTGCCAATTCGAGTGAATACCTGTATGAGTACTTGGATGAGGAGGATTACAAGCAGTATGGCCTCTGCACAAAAGAAGAGGTACTGTCCTTTAGCAGAGTATTCTTGCCATCTTTTTACACCGTGGTCTTCCTGGTCGGGTTGGCTGGGAATATCCTCCTGTTTATTGTCCTCTTAATGTACATCAAGAAGAAAACCAAGATGACCGAGGTGTATCTGCTGAACCTGGTGGTTTCAGACTTCTTTTTGCTACTAACCCTTCCTTTTTGGGCTCTGTACATTTCTCAGCAGGTGACCTGGGACATACTGTGCCCGGTCTTAAATGCCATGTACACTGTGAATTTCTACAGTGGTATCTTTTTTGTGAGCTGCATGAGTCTGGACATGTATCTGCAGATTGTTCATGCTTGCTCTCCTCGCAGCTCCACGACACAGAGGAAGTCCATCCTCATCTTGGTGGTGGTATGGGTCCTTTCCATACTTCTCTCCATTCCTGATGGCCTCTTCACCAGCACAAGGCAAATCCGCAACAAAACCATCATGTGCGCCCATGATTATGGGCAGAATCACTTATTTTGGAAAGTTGTCTTTCGGGTCATCCAAAACATCCTGGGTTTCCTTTTTCCCTTCCTCTTCATGATATTCTGCTATTCCCGCATAGCGTGTGTCCTCACCAAGTCTCGGATGCCTGGCTCAAGGAGAGCACTCTGCTTAGTCTTTACTCTGGTGGGTGTCTTCTTTGTCCTGTGGTCCCCTTACAACATCGTCCTCATCCTTCACTCCCTGCAAGATGCCGGTGTGATCAGGAGCTGTGAAAGCAGTAGGCAATTGGACTACGCCATGCAGATCACGGAGAGTTTGTCCTTTGTCCACTGCTGTCTCAACCCCTTGCTCTATGCTTTTGTGAAAAAACGATTCAGGTTGTATTTGCAGAAGATCCCTCAGGCCATTTTCAGGAGAAGCGCTTTCTTTGACATCCAGCCCTCAGAGACAAGCCAGTCTTGCAGCAGATATGCAGCTGAGATAGAGATGTTGAGTATCACAAACACATTATAAATATTTACATTATTTACGTTCCGTGTATGCCCTCTGTGCTGGCCATGCGATGGAGTTGGTGTGAGCCCGCAGCACTGCACAACCAGATATTTCATCCTAGCACCAGCATCAAGATGAGGATTTTCCACGTTGCGACTGGAAAAGTACGTGTGGGATTTGTTTCTGTTGTAACTGGAATTATTGTAAAAGGATTGTCCTGGGTTTATGCTCATGGAAGAAGCCCAGCTCCTGTCTGGGGTATGTGAGGCATTAGTAGATGAAGGAGCAGCTTATCTAGATGTTGTCCTCTTAAAAATGCAAACTGAAACTTGTGCAGAACTTCTCCCCCATAGATCCCAAAGGGTCTGGTGGAGGAGAGCTATCCCTTTATCCCTCCAGCTCCTGGTGTGGACTTGGGAATGGATTTGCCACGCTCATCCATCAGGCCAGACATGGGTGGCCAGAAGCCCAGCCTGGGGGGTGGCTTTGCTTCTCCTGGCTTTTGCCATCTGCCAGGTAGATGTGTTCAACCGGGCTCATCCCTTTGTCTACCAGGAGAGACAACGGGAGGAATTAGCACCTTTGAATTGGGTTGTCTGACCAATGAAGGGTTTCTCTGTTATGATGAGCTGTGCCACACTCGGGTCTGCTGAGCAGGAAACTGTCTTTCTGAGGGACAGATCCTTGGTTAGAGATCAGTTCGATCATCAACTGGTTTGAGATCAATCTCAATTCAATCAGCAACAAACTTCAAACCAGTACCAACCAGTGAGAAAGAGAAAAAAAAATCGACTCATCAGCACAGTGGTGGAGGTATTCACATTCCTGAATATGTTTTAACAAGATAAAAAAGATCCATGGATGCTGTCTTTAACATAAATATTGGCTTTGCAACACCACAGAGTGACCCTTGAATGGAAGAGCACGCAGAGCTGTTGGCCAATCCTTATTACCCGGTGTAGCTTTAAAGTCCAAGGTTATTAGTTTGCTGACCTTTATTTAAAGGTACTATTCACCCCAAATACTCTCGAACCTTAAATGGGCCCTTTCCAGCCTGGAAACCTATTGAGCATGGGAGTTGCCTAGAATTTAAGAGAGAGAATTTAAGAGAATTTAAGAGAAAACACTCATCAGCTTAATTTTATTGCTAGACAAGGATACTGAACCGAGAAGGGCTTTGAGTTGTCCTAGAAAGGTGGATTTGTTTTCACTGCTGTTATTTTTCTTGCCGATATTGCTACAGTGTGTTTTCAAAACAGCAAGGCTGGGAGCTTTCCTTAAAGAAAAAAAAACCAACAATAAATATTTAGCTGATGCTATTATGTGGCCTTCACTCCCTGGGTCAGGTCACTGGGAGGGAATGTGGAGGGGGAGAGCAGCTGGGAAGCAAAAACTAAGCAGGTTGTGATCCCGTACAGAGCAGGGCTTGTGGGACTGTGCAAAACTTATGATGGGATGCTCAGGGGAAGGGCAAAAGGGGGGGCAATGGGGCAGGGGGGGGTCTAAAAGGGGCTGGTTGTGGGTAAGCAGCGTGCCCTGCGCCTGCTCGCGGCAGTTTGTCCTATCACCTTATTAAATACTTTTTCTTAACTCTTTCTGTATAATGTCACTCTCTATCCTACGTGAGGGTGCTGGCGAGGTCCAAGCGCCAGCAGCTGGGGCAGAGGCTGCGGTGACTGGCTGCATAGACTAGGGTGGCAGCACCCAGAGGCGTAGTGCCAGATGGGGCACAGGGTCTCTGGGATCCCCCCCAAACCCCATCCAGAGAATGGGGAGCAGGACAGAGCGAGAAGCAGGAGGGAAAGTGGGTAAAACCGCCAGTTACAGGGGTAGAGGGTTGGGGGTGCTCTACTGGCTGGAGGGGACACGACCGATTTGCAGCTGCCGAGCATGGGGTGCGCGTGCATCGGCACAGAAGAAAGTGCTGTCGTCCCTCTGGGCGCCGGTGCTCTCCAGCCAGGGGGTGAGCTTGGCCGCTTGCAGACTCCGGACTCATCTGGTGCAAAGCAAACGCAGCTGATTCAAGCCCTCATCGCTCAGCTTAGCAGTGCTTGCACTGTTCATTGACAAAGCACTATGCATTGGAGAACATCAAAACGTTGGAGACCTTTCCTTCTCTTAGCTTTTGAGACCAAAGTAGCTCAGCTGTAATCCCCTTCCCTCAGTCCTGAGTTCAGGAGGGAGACCAAGCTGGTGAAGGGTCTGGAGGGTCTGACCTGCGAGGAAGAGCTGAGGGAGCTGGGGGTGTTTAGCCTGGAGAAGAGGAGGCTCAGAGGTGACCTTAGTGCAGTCTACAACTACCTGAAGGGAGGTTGTAGTGAAGTGGGAGTCGGCCTCTTCTCCCAGGCAACCAGCGATAGGACAAGAGGATACAGCCTCAAACTTGGCCAGGGGAGGTTCAGGTTGGACATTAGGAAGCATTTCTTCTCAGCAAGGGTCATTAGACATTGGAAGGGGCTGCCCAGGGAGGTGGTGGAGTCACCGTCTCTGGAGATGTTTAAGAAAACTTAAACCAAAGCACTTAGTGCTATGGTCTAGTTGACATGGTGGTGTCAGGGCAATGGTTGGACTCGATGATCCCAGAGGTCTCTTCCAACCTGATTGATTCTGTGATTTCCAGTAGCATCTCCAACATCCACCCTTCCTCTCATTTTTTCAGCCTGCAGCATGTGTCCATAGCCTGGTCTTAAGGCAGAAATCACTGAGTGAAATTCTCTGAACCCTCTTTTTCAAAAAGTGGTCTCCATGCAGCCTAGAAAAGGGAATTTGCTTAAGCTTCTGCAGAGCGTATGCCAGAACCCATCTGCCTTACACAGCAGCCCAGTAACCCCAGTTTGATTACAACGGACCTTCCACCTTAAAAACCTCTGTCTGTTCATCAAGGGAGAAGTACACACTGGGGTGCTCCACAGGGGAAAGGCAAACACTTGCTGCCAATGGGGACAGAGGTTGTTAGCTGTGCATCTGCATATCAGCCGCTGGAGGGGAATAAAAAGCCTGTTCCAGCCCCAGCCTAGCTCCAGTCCAAGCTCCCGGGCGGGCGCGGAGCTCTCATGGCGCTCTGGGTGATTCTCCTCTGTACCTTGTTAGCGTTGCTGCTCGGTGGACTTTACCTCTTGGGCATGTTTCGGAGACGGAGACCCGGTGAACCGCCTCTGGACAAAGGTACTGTTCCCTGGATGGGTTACATGCTGGATTTCAGAAAGGACAGTTCAGAGTTTCTAAAAAGGATGCAGAGAAAACACGGGGATATTTTCACGGTGCTGATTGGAGGCTATTACTTCACGTTTGTGATGGACCCCTTCTGCTTTGGAGCCATCGTGAAGGAAGCACGATCTAAACTAGACTTTAGGCCTTTTGCATCTAAACTGGTCATGCAGGTTTTTGGCTACAATCCCATCAAAGCCAACCATAGCATAATTCATGCAGCGAGTGCGAAGCATCTGATGGGAGATGGACTCACTGTCATGACACAGTCCACCATGGAGAACTTTCAGAAGCTGATGCTTTTCAATCTGAGCTCAGGAGAGGAGAAGCGAGTGTGGCAAGAGGATAACCTCTTCCACCACTGCTACAACATCGTCTTCAGGGCTGGGTACCTGGCTCTGTATGGATCCACACCACACCAAGGGGCAGATAACAAGAAGAAAGCTAATGAGCAAGATCGCGTCCACTCCAACGAGGTGTTCCAGGAGTTTCGGAAGTACGACCGCCTCTTCCCTCGCCTGGCCTATTCCGTGTTGCCTCCCAAGGACAAAATAGAAGCTGAACGGCTGAAGAGGCTCTTTTGGAGCATACTGTCTGTGAAGAAGAGCTGGCAGAAGGACAATATCAGTGGGTGGATAAGTGATCAAGACCAACTTCTGGCAGAAAACGGTGCCCCCGAGTACATGCGGGATCGTTTCATGTTTATGCTACTCTGGGCATCCCAAGGCAATACGGGCCCAACTGCCTTCTGGCTCCTCTTGTATCTAATGAAACATCCAGAAGCTATGAAGGCTGTCAAGGATGAGGTAGATAAAGTCTCAAGGGAGAACGGCCAGGAAGTGAAGCCGGGGAGCCCACCAATTAACATCACCAAGGACATGTTAAACCAGACTCCTCTTCTGGACAGTGCTCTGGAGGAGACCCTAAGGCTGGTTGCAGCCCCAATGCTAATCAGAGCTATTGTTGAGGACACCAGCCTTAAGACGAGCAGTGGGACAGAGTACACCCTCCGCAAAGGAGACAGGGTGGCTCTGTTCCCGCACCTTTCTGTGCAGATGAACCCAGAAATTCACCCTGAGCCTCACGAATTTAAGTATGACCGCTTTGTAAACCCAGACGGCACCAAAAAAGATTTCTACAAAAATGGGAAAAAGCTGAAATACTTCAACATGCCTTGGGGGGCAGGAGTATCCATCTGTCCTGGGCGGTTCTTCGCTACCGCCGAAATTAAACTGTTTGTGTTCTTGATGCTGACTTATTATGACCTGGAGCTGGTCAATGGAGAAGAGGAGATCCCAGCGATAGACGTCAGCCGCTGGGGATTTGGGACGATGCAGCCTGTTCGTGACGTTCGGTTCAGATACCGGCAACGCTTTTAACTCGGGAAGTCCTTGCTGCGTTGTTTGTTCTGGTGTTATTTGCGAAATAAATTGCATGCTCCCATGGTTATCAGGTCCATGTGGCACTAACACTGATGTGACCTTGTCTGCTTAACAGTTATTGTGGCTTTTCTCTTTACCTCCTTCACATGCATCTTCGCTCTGCATCTCCCGTTATTGTGTTGGTTACGGAATAAAAGCTCATCTGCACACCCACCAAGAAGCACAGAGAAACAAATAGTACCCTGCCAGGCTACTCCCAGCCCCATCCCAGGGGCCATCAGCCCATCAAAAGCCCATCTACACAAGCCCAGAGGAGCACAGGGGCATATTGGCAGGTGGGAACTCAAATTAAGGACTTCCAAGGAACAAGTATTTTGTCCAGGTCCCTCCCAGGGCTGTCCCAGCAGAACCGTCCAGCCCCATGGTCCCAGCATGAGACCCATTGAGATGTGTCACCAGAAGCAGCTCTCCAGATCACCATCTGGACTAAGGGATTGCTGCCAAAGGAGGGGGGACATCTTATGATGTGCAGGGGAAGAGCATTTTGGGATTGCACAGGACTTACGTACGGTGGATGTTTAGGGGAGGAACCAAAGGTGGGAAAAAGGAGGGATTTAGGTGATTTGGGGAGGAAAATAGAGGGGTAAGGGGATAAAAAGGGCTGGTTGTATGTAAATATGTGGCTGGCCCATACACTTGTCTGGTCACACCCTGTGCCTGATCAACACAGTCTGTCCTATTGTATTATTAAATTCCTTTCCTTAAATTCAAGACCATGAGTCAGAGGGCCCGTGTGTCCACGGTGCCGGTAGTTGGTATGAGTGTGCAAATGGGTGTGCAAATGAAGATCAAGCCAGATGAGCTGGCAAATAGGAGACGAGGCCAGGGAGCCTGGGGGTGAGCCCGGCTGCACGCCAGCATTAGGACTGCATTATCTCATTATCAGCTCCTTAATGACACATTTTCTGCATGAAGGCTCACTGGCAGGATGGCATCAGCTTGTAGTAAACCCCTGAAAGGCCAGAGAATAACAAATAACCTCTCCAGAGACATAAGGATTTCCTCAAGGTTTTCAAATTGTCTTGTCTATAATCTCGTCCTTGTGTCTGATGAGATCCCCAAAGGGAGCAGAGGTGAGATGTACTAAGCAAGGACACAGCAACAGCTCCTTCCCAGTTCACGTGTAAGAAAAGGCAAGATCTTGCCGATCTCAGTTGCCACGTCTGTGGGAGGAGAAGGGAGTTGCAAACATCACTAATAACCTGCAGTACCATTTTAATGTATCTACGTGAGTTAGGAATGCCCGTGGTCACCTGCCTTTCCAGGGCTGCAGGAGGTTGTGTGTTCAAGCCCTGTGTTTTATGTACAGTTCTGGGGACAAAAAAAGCTCTGTGTGTGTGTGTACATATGTGTATCTGGATTCATCCCACCAACCAGAGCACCGCTGGAGTGTGGCTACATACAGCTGAGCCAGGATCCCTCGCAGCACCGAACCAGCTCCCTGCTTCAACCCACATCATTGCACAAGCCAAGAAGTTTTGGCCTGTGCATATTGGCCAGGAACAGGTCTGCCTGCTGTGATGGGGTGGCTGTCCGGGGTGCAGTGCCTGAACCATGGTGGGGGGTGAGCTCCTAGCACCCGGCTCGTGCTTGAGCCTTACTGGGATCTTCATGGTCCTCCACACTCTCCTCAAGTCCCACAGGCCGATAGTGTTCCCGGCAGATGCCGATTGGAAAGTGCCACCCTTCCCCCTCCAAATTTAGACCCCATCCTCTGCAAAAGCCAAGGAGCTTATAAGGAAAGGGATGGAGTGATGGGAAGGGGCTAGAAAACCAAAGCAGGTCATGAGAAAACAACCTCAATCCCTTACGGGCTACAGCTGCTGTGACCTTATGAGCCCCAAAACATCTCTGTTTTATCCACTAGATCCAATGCAGGATAAAACTTTGCTCTAAAATCTCTGCTTTGTTTTTTTTCCCTTCAATAATTAGGGCTCTGACAACATCAGCCCTTACAGAAGTTAAATCACAGCCTTACCTCTGCAGAGGACAGTGGGTTGATTTTAAACTTCAGAGATTATGTGTGACCAAGGAATGAAACTCAAACATTTTCGTGTGTGTCCAGACATCAAAGCCAGAGTCTGCTTTGTTCTGCAAAGAACAGGGTTATGTTGTAACTGCACGTCGAGGGCAAACTATCCTGTATTGCTGGACTGGGCATTAGCCCGGACCTTGCCCTGGTGGAAATTCAGGCAGAAACTACCAAGCAGCTCTGGCAGAGCCACAGAAAACAAATCTACCTGTAACTGCACAAGGCTTGACTGTGACAGTTAATATTCCCATTAAGAATTCCAGCAACTTTTCACAACTTCCATGTTACCTCTACGGCTCTCACCTCTTTTTTGTCACCCGTGAGTTCATTTCTTTGCTCTGCTACCAAGAATTTAGCTGGAGCTCTTCCCACATTCTGGCCAATGTTTTGATCTTTGCAAGCTCCAAACCATGCCCAGGAACGCCTTGGGATAGTTGGGCAGGTCAGAGCCATAGTGACAAGGAGCAATCCCAAGCACAAATACAGGCTGGGCGGAGAATGTATTGAGAGCAGCCCTGAGGAGAAGGACTTGGGGTGATGGTTGATGAGAAGCTCACCATGAGCCGGCAATGTGCGCTTGCAGCCCAGAAGGCGAATCTTATCCTGGGCTGCATCCCCAGCAGCGTGGCCAGCAGGTCGAGGGAGGGGATTCTGCCCCTCTGCTCCGCTCTCGTGAGACCCCCCCTGCAGTGCTGCGTCCAGCTCTGGGGCCCCCAACATAAGAAGGACATGGAGCTGTTGGAGCGAGTCCAGAGGAGGCCACGGAGATGCTCAGAGGGCTGGAGCACCTCTGCTATGGAGACAGGCTGAGAGAGTTGGGGCTGTTCAGCCTGGAGAAGAGAAGGCTCCGGGGAGACCTCGTAGCAGCCTTCCAGTACCTGGAGGGGCTACAGGAAAGCTGGAGAGGGGCTTTTGACAAGGGCATGGAGTGACAGGATGAGGGGGAATGGTTTTAAACTGAAAGAGGGGAGATGATTGAGATGAGATATTAGGAAGAAATTCTTTCCTGTGAGGGTGGTGAGACACTGGCCCAGGTTGCCCAGAGAAGCTGTGGCTGCCCCCTCCTGGCAGTGTTCAAGGCCAGGTTGGATGGGGCTTGGAGCAACCTGGTCTAGTGGAAGGTGTCCCTGCCTGTGGCAGGGGGGTTGGAACTAGATGATTTTTAAGGTCCCTTCCCACCCAAACCATTCTATTCTATTCTATGATTCTATGAAGTCATGTCCTCACTGCAAGGCTCTAGCAAGAGGGCTTTTTGTGTGGATGGTTTGCGTGAAGGTTGTTCACTGCTAACGCACGGTGTATATTTGTGGTTGTCACTTGTAGGGACCCCAGGTCAGAGTTGAGGGGTGAGGGATGGGTGCTGCACAAACATGGACTGGGCTTGAGAAAGGGATATAAAAGTAAGGACAATGCCAATGATTCAGCAGAAAAAAATGGCTTTACTTCCTTGTCAGGATGGTTTATTTAACCAAACAATATTGAGTCTATGAAAGACTTCAGACATGCTGAAATGCATGCAATGGTGACAAAGCGAAAAATAAAACCACTTAATTTGGGTCATATACGGAAGAGTGTGAAAGCTCCAAATGAGTTAATCTGCAATCAAAGTTTTATGCTTAGATGGGTTGTCCCCTGGCACTGAGCTTTCCACCCCAAAGTGTACCAGCAAGAGTAAACAATTAGCCTGTGCCAACAGAAACCATATTGGATTTGTAAAAGAAGTTCAATTGGAGGGAATCAAGGGTCTTGAAAAGCTTATTGGGAGGGCAGACCTCATTGCAGTGTCTGTCGTGTGTAACTCCTCTAACCCCCAAGACAACTGAGCGTGGAGTCTGTCCCTAAAACCTTGGTTTTCTCTTCTGTAGTGTGTAGCAAAGACAATATTACTTTGATGTGTAAAGCTTTACAGTCTGCTGCGTCAGTGCTTGCCCTCCACAGCCCAGAGAAAGCTCCTCCGCTCCCAGTTACAATTCCTGCTGTGCACACCGTGCAAGGGAAGGAGTCACGATGCTGCACGCTTTGGATTTGGAACAATACGGGTTCAAGGTGTTGGAAAAGGCCACCCCTGGTTAAATCGCTTCTAGTATTAAACTGTAACACTTTAGAAACTGTTTTCCCATCCTTGTTCCTCTAAACACAGCCAGATACGGCTCTGAGGAAGCCTTGTAAGGAAAACTGAAGAAACTCAGCGGCACCCATAGATACATCATTCACTTCAGAGAAACGCAAAGGAACGCTGAGGTTATAAGTACAAAGCAACGACACAGCTAACACCATCCATTGCAAAGGACAGCAGGTTTTGAAGGAGAAAGGGGAACGTGAAAGTTCAGGATTTTTTTGAAGAATTAATACACGCAGCATTTGCTGGTGACGCTGCTGCCACGTCTTCTGGTGGGTATGCCTGTGTGCTCCCCAGAGGAGAGCAGGCCAGCTTCAAAGCGGCAAAGTCTCTCAGTGGTACAACATCTGCACGTAACGAGGTCATGGTCGCTATTGCGTTTGCTGCCTTTGCTGGCCAGTGGCCAAGTTATTCCCACAAGTCACTGCATATGCAGAAATACCCTGTGTCAGGCAGGACACACCGATGCAAACGCAGTGAAGCTGGGCAGAATGGGGAGTGTTTTGATGGGGACCAAAGCAAGGCTGCAATGAACCCCTCACACCACCACCTGACAGCTTGGGTGTGCTCAGAAGAGGCTTTCTGCACAAGCCTCTTTTAGCCCTGCTTGTGGGTAAAGCCATACAACTAAATGCTCCATGCGCCAGTGTCCTGGCCATAGGGAACATCTTTCCCAGAGATGCCCAGGCACCAAGTCACAGCTTGATTTCTTCAACAGTTGTTTCTGTATGTTTCTTTAGCACATTTTTAACATAATTGATGCAGATACAGTCAGACAGGTGAGGGGTTACTGTAAGATCCTATGTGATGGGTAAGTCTGTTGTCTAGGTCTAGAGGCATCCTGGCCTCTATTAAGAACAGTGCAGCCACCCGGTCTAGGGAAGTGATCGTCCCTCTGTACTCGGCACTGGTGAGGCCACACCTTGAATACTGTGTCCAGTTCTGGGCCCTGCACTTCAAGAAAGGTGTTGAGCTGTTGGAGAGAGTCCAGAGGAGGGCGACCAAGCTGGTGAAGGGTCTGGAGGGTCTGACCTACGAGGAACGGCTGAGGGAGCTGGGGGTGTTTAGCCTGGAGAAGAGGAGGCTCAGAGGTGACCTTAGTGCAGTCTACAACTACCTGAAGGGAGGTCGTAGTGAAGTGGGAGTCGGCCTCTTCTCCCAGGCAACTAGTGATAGGACAAGAGGACACAGCCTCAAGCTTTGCCAGGGGAGGTTCAGGCTGGACATTAGGAAGCATTTCTTCTCAGCAAGGGTCATTAGACACTGATTGGAAGGGGCAGCCCAGGGAGGTGGTGGAGTCACCACTTAGTGCCATGGTCTAGTTGACATGGTGGTGTCAGGGCTATGGTTGGATTTGATGATCCCAGACGTCTCTTCCAACCTGATTGATTCTGTGATTCTGTGATTCTGTAATGGGAGACTTCAAATACATGTCCCAAAACACAAGTTTTATGGTGTTGTAAAACCTTGAAACCTTTGAGGAGCTTGGTCAGCTCTGGAGACGTGACAGTGCATGTGCCCATGGAGAGCTGGTGAACCCCCATGGAACCACACAGCTTGTTGAGCAGTGGAGTGGGCTCTAAGAGAGCAGGAGCCAGGCTGCCCAGGTGGAGTGGCATACAGAGGGTCAACTTGTGCTCCAGGTAGAACAGGGACTCGTTCTCAAAGCTAAGCAAACTATGGCCTCTTGCAGGGGTAGGGTGTGCAACTTGTCAGTTACTGGAAAACCCCATTGCTGTTACCCTCCCCATACACACCTTGTGCTACAGGGTCGAGCTGCAAGGCTGCTTTCACGGAGGCTGTCTCTGCTTGTCTCTTGTGGCATGGGCAGGAAAGAGTTTCCTCACAGAGTATGAAAAGCCCTGCTTAAAATCTCCTCTGTGGTACCCCTGTCACACACGTAACACACACCACCTTCCTTTGCAGCCTCTTGTTGCTCTGCAGCCAGAAGAGCCCTCCTCTAGCCCCATGCTTAATCTCGGGTCAGGCCCACGGGGATGGTGGAGGACTTGGCCGGGTAAGCGACATGCCAAGCCTAGCTGCCGACAGATGCTAGCAGAGTCCCACCACTCCAGCCTCGTGTCTGGCACTTGGCAAAGACATAAGATCACAGGACAAGTCAGGTTGGGAGGGAGCTCAGGAGGTCTCTAGACCAACCTTCTGCTCAAAGCAAGGTCAGCTGTCGGCTCAGGCCGGGTTGCTCAGGGCTTTATCTAGTTGGACCTCTATATCCAAAGCCTGAAGATACATTGCTGTCTAACATCAGCCCCAAGAAAGTGCTTCACTTTTCCCTATTTTCTCTTCATAACTGGTTGTTGAATTCTTTTGGATTGGAGGCAGGTGGGAAACCCACCAGTCACTCAGACCTTGCTGTGGAGGTCACTGGGGGATGACCAGCGCAGTAACATCTGAAAGCGTGAGTGGTTATCCCATCCTGGGGCAGGGGCAGAAGTCAGTGCCCAACATTTGCACGCGTGGAGTCTTTCTGACCTCAAGGAAGGATTTGCAAAGCTGCTTGGGGCTGGTAGCTAGTCCCATTCAGAAATGGCTACAGAAATCTCTCCTGGCTATTCCAGGAGGTTTGTAGCCAAGAGACAACATACTGTCAAGTTACTGTTGGTCAGCTGAGCCATGTTAGGTCTGTATTTCTGTTCTTACCTTGTGGCAATGCACGTAATGTGGATTAATTTGCTCAGTTATGCTAAATCGCGTTCACAGAGAGCAGTTACCCCAGCTCAGCTGATGCACAGCAACCTGGCAGGACTATGTGGTACCAAACACTAAGTGCAGAAGGGGAGAGGGAGACAATTCATGTCTGTCGCTGCATCCACGTCACTGTGCAATCATGAGGCCATACTTGGAGCACAGCAGGCCCCTTTTCTTTTCCCGTTCGGTGAGGAAATTCCTCAGTTTGGTGGTGGGGAAGGTAACCAGTGCTTGCTGCCTGTTGTCCAAACCTGTCTCCTGGAGCCACGGGCTCTGAAGGCACTCTGAGGCTGACGGCCTTCCCCTGGAACAGACAAAGGTGAGAAGATCAGTCTGGGATCATGCTGGCTGAGGAGGGTCCTTGCAAATGGAGAGAAAGAAGGGGCAATAGCCAGGATCTGCTCCCAACTGTGCTGTTGGGAGAGCAGACATCATCTTACCAGGGGTTTGCACACAGCGTGCTCTGGAGGAAGGACACCGCTCCCCCGGAGAGCCCCGCGTAGCACCGCGTGAGCTTCACTTTTCCTTTCCTGGTTGTTCTCAGAAACTCGCAGGCTACGTCGGAGCTGACGGGGTAGTTGGCACTCAACCTGCCGCAAAAGAAGAGGATTGATCAGCGTGAAAGACATCGCTCAAGATGCTCCTTCTCCCAGGAATTCCCACCCAGCAGTGAGAGGAGGGTCACGACGATGCACAGAAACATCACATGGGAAAAGAAAATCCCAAAGGCCACTGTTCTTCTGTGGGTTTCATGACTTTGGCTGCTTTTCCACTTGGTGTGATTTGAATTTTCTTGTTAAAGTTGGGGCTTTTCAAATGAGGCTGAGTGAGAACCACCAGCAGCTGCTGTGTTGTAAAACAGCCCCACTATACTTGGAGACATTGCTAGGACTGGGCATCCTTGCACGGTGCAGCCAGGTCCATACTCTCCATCACACAGATTTCAGGGGCATTGCCAAGGAGAGGGGGCACAACTGAGGTTAACTCTGAGTCAATGCATCACCCCTGGTTGATGACTATGAAATTGCACTTTTAAAGCTGCTCGTAGGGCAGGGAAAGACAGACTGACTTACATGACAAAGACTGTGATTCCGATGGACCAGATATCAGTCTGTGGAAGGGCTCCTTGCTCTGTCAGCAGTTCTGGAGCTAGAAAAGCAAACTGGTGTCAGCCAAGCTCCCATCCAATGCAGAGACCAGCACAAAAACAGTGGGTACCTTTATGCTTTGCTACCTTCCCAAGAGTGAAGAAGCAAAAGCTTCTAGTACAGGGAGCTGATTGAGGTAAGACACCCTCATGGGTGATAATTGCGATGAAACCTTGAGAACATCAGGCCAAACTGGCAGTAATACTATAGCCCCTGAGCTCTGGACGTGTGGATGCCCGTCAGAGCACTGTGGGCTGTGACCTCTGGCTCTGTCCTCTGTGGTCTGCAAGCGGGATGGTTGTCACCATTAGCCGGTCCAGCAAACTCAGAGTGTTACTGGAGGGCATCACCTGGGAGACTTTGCTTGTTGGGGCCAACTGCTGCCTTGGCCAATAGCTCTGTCAGTCTTTCTGTTTACCACAGATTGCACACAAAGCCAAGGTTGCTGTGACCGAACTCTGTACTCACCCATGGTTTCAACATAGTCCATGCACTTGTCCATGGTAATAACTTTGTCTTGCGTGTAGAACTGTGCGTTGCCAAAATCCAGGAGTTTCAGCAGGTTGGGCTCAGTGATGATCATGTTTTCAGACCTGAGATCCAAGTGCAGGACGTTGTGTGCATGGAGGTACTCAGTGGCGCTGAGGATCTGCCACAGGTAATCTCGGACCTCCACCTCTGAGTACGACGTCCTGGTAGAAGGAAGGGAATAGAAACCAGAGGTGTCCTATCTGCATGCCCATGAACACCATTCTACACCCACTATCATCCTCTCCTGGATGTCTAATCCCATGAGGCCCTTTAGAGTCAAAAAGAAACAACTCTCTTCATTTTACAAATTTATTGTATATGGAGAGGCTGGTCCAGACTGTGAGTTGGGTTTACAGAAGTTCAGGAGGTTGTAGAGCTGCATGCCAGAGAAAGCAGTGGTTGTACAGAAATCAAAATGCAGATTTGATGAGCACCATTCCCTTTCCTTTAATTAGCAAATTTCAGCAGATCCATTTTCTGCCATTGTGAGAAACAACATGGAGGAGAAATGAGGCTTCCTGAGCCACAATAATCATCATGTTATGGGAGAGGGGGTTTCATAACAACTACTGTAAACTGCTTTCAACATCTCAGCTGGGTGGCCCTGAATTGTCCCCTACCCCAACCTCCTGGGAACTTAAGTAGTTCTTTATGTCACAAGAGGTTACAGAAGAAATGCATCACAAATCCCATGTGCAATGACAGCACACTGGAACAGGAGGAGAGAGATGATCCAGTTTGTCAGGGGAAAGCAGTAGGTGTTTTGCTCCCCACACCAGCCCTGACTGGAAAACCCTTCCCTCCACTTGTTATTACCGTAACGCCAAAGAGTGGAGTAGCTCTGGTCCCACGCACATCTCCTGGATCAACACTAAGTGCCGAGGGCTGATGTAGGCTCCCTTCAGCTGAGCTATGTTTGTGTGATGAAGCTTCCTCAGGACTTGGTACTCCAGGAGCACAGTCTGCTTGTCCTCTTGCCAGTAAGGGATAATTTTAGCAGCTAAAGTCTTGCCGCTTACCTTCTCCCTGCACTGTCGGACGATGCTGAAACGCCCCCTGGTACAACGGAACACAAAGGCAAGTTAAGCTTCTCTGCTACTCCTGGAAGAGCCAGGAGCTTCTGTTCTTTAAAACCCCCAGGATCCCATGCTGTGTTTTTCATCCATGCCTGATGTGGAGTTATTGCATCTGTTGCCACAGTTTCCACATTCTCTTATGTCTCTAAATTGTACAGTCACTTTAAATTGCAGGAGTGAGAGCTTAACTCCTTTGGAGAGAGAGAAGGTGGCTCATCCTGGCTCGAGCAAGGGAACTACTCCCTGTTGGCAACAGAAGTTGGTGCCTATCTTCTAGGCAGAGAAAGTTGAATCCCAACCCCATATCTGAAACTGGTAGCTGCAAAGGCTGATGGAGCAAGGAGAGGAGCCTTTGTTAGTCCTGGGCTCACCTTATGATATGCTAAGGGGCTGTCCTGCTGCCCAGCACGTTGTGCTCAGAAATGTTTTGCTCTCCCAGAAAAATCACAGAGTCACAGAATAGTTGAGGGTTGGAAGGGACCTCTGCAGATCATCCAGCCCAACCCCTGACAAAGCAGGGTAACCCAGAGCACATTGCACAGGGTCGTGTCCAGGCACATCTGGAATATCTCCGGAGAAGGAGACTCCCCACCCTCCCTGGGCAGCCTGTGCCAGTGCTCTGCTGCCCTCACAGTAAAGAAGTTTTTCCTCATATTCAGATGGAACTGCCCATGTCTCAGCTTGTGCCTGTTGCCCCTTGTCCTGTCACTGGGCACCACTGAGAAGAGTCTGGCCCCATCCCCTTGACACCCACCCCTAAGGTATTTGTAAGTTTTGATAAGATCCCCCCTCAGTCTGCTCTTCTCCAGCTGAACAGCCCCAGCTCTCTCAGCCTCTCCTCGGAGCAGAGATGCTCCAGCCCTCTGATCATCTCCATACCCCTCCACTGGACTCTCTCCAGTAGTTCCTTGTCTTTCTTGAACTGGGGGGCCCAGAAATGGACACAGTTACTCCAGATGTGGCCTCACCAGGGCCGTGTAGAGGGGCAGGAGAACCTCCCTCGACCTGCTGGCCACACTCTTCCTCATGCACCCCAGGACACCATTGGCCTTCCTGGACCCAAGGGCACATTGTTGGCTCATGGGGAACTTGTTGCCCACCAGAACTCCCAGGTCTTTCTCTGCAGAGCTGCTTTCCAGCAGGTCAGCCCCCAGCCTGTACTGGTGCATCCACACCTGAATCCTACCAAACTAAGATGAAGATCACTCAGCCAATGATCTCAGATCTATGTGTATTGCTGTGGAGGCGTTTTCAACAACACCCTTACACTAGGTAAGCAGTGCATTTATAAAAGTGACTTTTCCAAGCTCTAGCCACGTGCAGCGTTTCCCTCTGGCTGGTGAGTGCTCAGTTGGATTCATTACCTTTTGATCTCTGTCTGGAAGGCGTAAGTCTGGTAGGTTGGGAAGGGCTCAGATGGTGTGATTATTTCACTCTCTTCTTCAGTAGCAGCTGATGGGATGTCCTTCATTGCAGCACGAAGCTCTGCAGAGAAAAAGCGACAGGGATTACATTGCAAAACACCTCTGTCTGGAAACTGGAGCCTCTCTGAGCCACGCTCTGCTATCTATGAACAACGACAAAGGTGGCAGCAGAATTTTCTCCAGACAAGTCTGTAAGTTGTCTCCCAGATGTGGCACCCAATGCTATTTCAATGCAACAGGTTCTGGACTGTCCACCCAGTAATTCCATGGTGTGACCACTCCAGCTTATGAGGTGGATTGTATGTTGTGTGCTATATCATCAAACATCTCAGCTACTGGTTCTCATCTTCTCCTGTAACAAGTCATCAGGGCATGGTAAGACACTGACAAAGAATTAGAAACTTCTTTTAGTTGGATATTTCAGGGCAGCAGCTGAAACTTGTTGCTCTGGTTCTGGCATGTGGTTGTATCTGAGTGCTCCCTGGAATATTAAAACATCCCTTTACACATTAAAACATCTGCTTGGAAATGTTGGGCTCATTGAGATACGTTAATAAATCCTGGGACAAGGGAAAGAAGAGGACTTAGGGTGAGTTAAAAATATCTCTGTGAACTGATTTTTGCAGAATAATCCTCTCCACTGGGAGGAAATTCCAGTTAGAGCATCCTTCCACTTCTTGGCAGGAAGATACTTCCTTTGCTACAGGATATATTTGCTGTGGGGTTATCAATTTCTTAATTTTAAAAACATATGAATAGTACAAAGTATTCAAACAGGTGAAAAAAAAAAAAGTAAATTGAGCTTTCTTTACTTCAGAGACAAAATACAGCTGAAAAATGCACCACAGTAGGGCGATAATTCCCAGTAGCAACTACCAGAACACATAAATTAACTACTGAACTTAGGACTGAGTCCATAACAAAGAGCAGGTCCAGGGCTTTAACCTGTGGCAGATCTATACCAATCAATCAATGCCTCCTGTGACATATTCGTTGTCCCAGACCTGTTTCCTCATGATCTGACATCAAAAACTGAGTGTGTCTTCAGTGGGTAACCTACAAATTCCAGATTTTGATTTTATTATTATATTTTGATATATATTTATGTATTATTTATATTTACATATTGTTATTATTTTATTATTTATTTGTTATATATTTACACGTATTCCTCTAACTGTGTCCGGAATTAAAAAATAATTTACTTTTAAATAAGAAGCCAAAGAGAAGGAAGCCCTAAACCACCCTGAGCCAAGTGGAACTGGTCTTGATTCACTTGCTCTTGACTTCTGGACCCACATCCAAAAAGGTGCAATTGTTTCAATGCAGGAAAAACACAACGCTTTCTTGGCACTTAATCTTACCCATTTGATCTTTCCCAGTGATTTTCACCTTGGCAGATGGGTCGCTGTAAGGGCCCATTCCTGCTTTACTGGTGCAGGCTGTCCTGAAGGAGTAGATAAACCCCTTGGAGAGGTTTTTGGCATAGTAGCAGCAGTCAGCGATGTCAGAAGCAAGAGTCGTCCACTCCCCATCTTGACCAAGGAAAGACAGAAAAGATATTAGGACTCATTTAAGATGGTCACACCAGGGGTTTTGTGGGTTTTTTGGGTCTTGGGGTATTGTTGGTGGGGTTTTTTTCATCAACTTTACTTATGTGCTGGGAATATAGAGAAACAGTGGAACTTCATGGAGAGAAGGAAAAACTGACTTGCTATGGCCAACTTTTGTGCATGGTGCTGCTCGCCATACATATGCCAAACTCATCTTTCCTGAAATCAGCTGGTTTATATCTAATCAGTCCAAGGTGTGGCAATATCGATTCAGAGGAATAGTGACATTTTCCTGTATCATTTCTGTTTATCTAATTCATTCCACCAATCTCTAATGCAAATATACATCAAGAACTCCAAACAAAAGCCTAGCAAAACCACCGTTTTTATCCCTTTGGCCCTGCCTTGAATCCAATTGAAACCATGAGGTGCAGGATTTGGAGAGAACTATCCACTACCACTCTCATAGCAAACCCAGTGCTTGAAACTTGGGAAGGTTTACTCAGCTTTTATGAAATTCAGATGATTTATCAGGGAACTGAAAATGCAGGTATTTTTTGTAGGTGTTCTGTAGTTATGTAGGTATGTTGTAGGCCCCTTACTACAAGAAAGACATTGAGGTGCTGGAGCAAGTCCAGAGAAGGGCAACGAAGCTGGTGAAGGGTCTGGAGCACAAGTGTGATGAGGAGTGGCTGAGGGACCTGGGGGTGTTTAGCCTGGAGAAAAGGAGGTTGAGGGGAGACCTTATTGCTCTCTACAACTGCCTGAAAGGAGGGTGTAGCGAGGTGGGGGTCGGTCTTTTCTCCCAGGTAACAAGCGATAGGATGAGAGGAAACAGCCTCAAGTTGTGCCAGGGGAGGTTTAGATTTGATACCAGGAACAATTTCTTCACCGAAAGGGTTGTCAAGCATTGGAACGGGCTGCCCAGGGCAGTGGTGGAGTCCCCATCCCTGGAGGTATTTAAAAGACGTGTAGATGTGGTGCTGAGGGCCATGGGTTAGTGGTGGGCTTGGCAGTGCTGGGTTAACGGTTGGACTTGATGACCTTAAGGGTCCTTTCCAACCAAAATGATTCTGTGTTTCTATTCTATGATTCTATTCTGGACTCATCATTCACGGGACTAAGGCGTGAAGTAGAAAATCACCAGCAAACACTTAATGGTCATTCATTTCACATGATGCTGTGTCCCATACTTTGCCATTGCTGCTGTCCTCAAGGCTGAACTCAACTCCCTGAGAGTGCCTGAGATTAAACCCATCCTTTCATTCAAATAAACACTGGTAGAGAGCCTCAAACCATAGAACAAGCAATAATTCGCCACTCAAAACAATGACTTTTCAGGCTACTGGTTGAATTAGGGTGTGTGTACTGGTAAGAAGGAACACATACAGCTTAGAAACAGAGAAAAGTGTCTGCAGAAGCAGTTTGCAAAAGCATACTGTTGAATAATGGATGAAACAAGGAATTTTTTTCTGATTATCTTAATCCTCCTGTGTTCAGGAAAGCAGGAATTTGCATGTTCCTGCCAAATGCACAGAATGCAGTGGAAGATTGTAGATGCTGTTTCCTCTTTTTCTTCCTAATTGGGACAACTTGCATTTGTATCCTCCCCAAAGCCTCGTCTACAGTTGTGTCAAAAGGAATAACCATAAAGAAAGCTGCGTTGAAGGAAAAGTGACTGACACCTGCTCCAGAGTGAAAAGGCAGAAAGCTGCTGCCCATGCTCCTAATCCAGAAAGGAGTGCATGTATGTTTGGAGAGTTCAAAGAAGGAACATAGAACAGCTGAATCCAAAGGGCTGTGTATACGTGACTGCTGTAGAAATTACTATCAGATGTAGCATTCATAATAATAACAGCAAAAGCAGTCCCAAGAGAGAGGGAACAGGCTTGGGGATTTGATTCAAAGTTCGTGGAATTAAACAGGAAAACATCCACTGACTTCGTCATGCTCTGGACCAAGCCTTGGAAAAGAACATCAAAGGGATGATGCAGTTTTGCCAAACTTCTGTCATCTTGTCCTGGCTTTTGCCCTAAGCTTCCTGAATACAATGGGAAAAGAAAGCATGGCTGTTTAGCGTAGGATGAATTGCCTTTTTGATAGACTATCTTTCTTCTGCTGATCGCTGTTGTTGGACATTATTAGTGTATAATTTGTCAGAACTGGATTACTCAGGACTGTGTGTCTGGCACCAGCCATGCATATTCTTCTGTAGCTGTTCACTTTTTGGTCACAGCTTCCACGCGACCTAGTTTGATTCACACTTTAGCAAAGCTTTTGTATGAGCATGCATATTCCAGGCTGATTTAGCCAGCACAACATCTAACTTTGAGACGGCTAAATGATGGCTGTATGAATTTCATTCCTAACTCTAAACTAGGGAGCTAAAATCAGGCTGTTTCTGAATAAAAACACAACACCCAGCTGGTGAAGAGATCATACAAATCGAGATGTTCCCTGCAAGGCGTAAGGGCAGCATTCCACTTTACCTTCGCTCTTACACTGGACAGTGTAATGGACGGGGATGTTGGTTTCCACAGGTTTCCAGACCACCTGCACTCCATCCTCGTAGACCTCCACGATGTCAGGGGGTGGAGGGCTGGGAGGAACCTCTGTCGAGAGGAAGCACAAAAACCAGTGACTCTTAGCAACAGCACTGCTGTGATACATACCTCTACACCCAGCATTTCTCAGTTACAGATATTCTTTTTATAGCTATATAAATGTGTATGTTTTTTTTATATATATGTGCACATATATCTAGTGGAACAGCAATTCAACTGTGCCTAATTTAAACTCAGTATTAAGATTCTGAAGTCTGGTTCTACAACCACATGGTTACTGGAGTGGCTCTGAATCCAGGAGAGAGACTAAAGAGTGAAGAAGAGGGAACGAACCCTGCACAATGTGCCACGGTACCAGACAGCAAGGGCTGTGGCTGTGGACTAGAGCAGGTGAGGGAGAGATTGTCCTCTGAACCTATCTGCAGAAATCATAGAATCATAGAATGGTTTGAGTTGGAAGGGACCTTAAAGGTCATCTAGTTCCAACCCCCCTTCCACAGGCAGGGACACCTTCGACCAGCCCAGGTTGCTCCAAGCCCCATCCAACCTGGTCTTGAACACTGCCAGGGAGGGGGCAGCCACAGCTTCTCTGGGCAACCTGGGCCAGTGTCTCACCACCCTCACAGGAAAGAATTTCTTCCTAACATCTAATCTAAATCTCCCCTCTTTCAGTTTAAAATCTCACCTCACAGGTATTTACAGGTCACATTTTTGGTTAGAAGTTCTTGCAATACCTACTTCTGTAGCTGCTACTTCTCTTACCTGCTTTTCTTATGATGCAAGAGGTGGATGCTGAGCCCAGGGAGTTTGTGGCCACACAGGTGTAAATACCAAAATCATCAGCGCTAACAGAGAGAATAGTTAACAGCTGGAAGTTTTTGAGTGTGGCTGAGATGAGGATCCGGCTGCTGCTGTGGACAGGTATCCCATCTGAAAAGCAGAAGATAGGAGAGATAAGTACCCTGCAAATTTATACCAAGGTGTCTAAAACCCTCTCTGCACCCCAGTCCCAGAGGCTAGGGACTCCCTAGAGGGATGCCAATGTCACCTCTGAACCAGTCGATGTGGAGGGAGGAGTGAGCTGCTGTCCGGCACGACAGTGTCACGCACTGTCCGACGGCAGCAGCCTGATCGATGAGCTCCTCGGTGAACGAAGGTGCTGCAAAGAAGAGGAAAAGCAGTGATTCAGGGTGGCCTGGAGGGCTATGTGGAAAATCAGTGCACACTGGACATCAGAATGCATTTTTAGTTGGTTCAAGAACGTTTTGTTCATGCTCTGGCCTTGCTTTGACCACCACCTGAGAATCCCAGGTGCAGGAGCCCCATTCAGCCCCATGGACGCAGTGTGACTGCTCATGCATGATAATCCTGATGGATCTTGGAAGGTCCATGTGGAACATCTGCATTGCCCAGCCCTGCTCATCCTCTCTCAGAGGAGAGAGCAAGCATGTCACAGCAAGGGTTTTCTTCTGGCCTATTTAAATGCGGGGGCAAAACTAAATGATCACCTCTCAAGGATGAGGGGATCAGATCAAGACGACATAAGAAGAGAGAAGAAGAGATAAAAGATGGATATGGATGGAGAAAAAAAAAACATAGTGCATCAAATCTGCTGCTGTCTCCATGGGAAAGAGGGAGCTCAGGTTTTCTTCTGTGTTTCTCCAGGGCTTCTTCTCCATAGTGCCCAGGAGCTGCCAGCCTCACCCACCTGTCCTTCCCAGTGCTCAGCTGGGCTCTGCTGAATACTGGGGCATAACCTGAGCTCAGAAATTGCTCCTGCTAGATTCAAAGGGAAACTTGCCTGGGCAAAAGCAAGTTCACAGCTTTGCTGCCATGCTGTTTGGGGCTGCCCCACCATTTCTCGTTTCACAGCTCTGAGTGTCTGTCCCTTACACATGCATGCAGGACTGGAGCGTAGGAATTCACAGTTTCCTGCTTCTGCCATCCCACCCTTGGATACTCCATTCCTTCTCTTTCTAGTTTACAAATAGACTTTATTCCTCTGCAGTGGCTTCCTATAATGGCTCCAATTTGCAAGCAATGCCAAGACAAGACAGTTTTAGCAAGGACAGTAGTTTTGAATTTAACAGGGGAGGCTGGTTCATATTGCGTGAGTTGGTCCAGGTCATCTCAAGACAATCATTGCAGATCCATCCTTAGAAACCACCCTCAATCAGTCTTATTCCTTAGTGATACTTCATGATAAAACTAACTGATGACTTATGCAATAGCAATACAGAATCACAGAATCACAGAATCAGCCAGGTTGGAAGAGACCTCTGGGATCATCGAGTCCAACCATTGCCCTGACAATACCTTTCTCCTTTGGCATGAGGCTTGATAACTTGAATGAAGAGAGTCCCGATTTCCTCTTCAGAGATCCTTCAGCCCCTGCTAACAGCTCTTTTTCTACTGCCTCACTTCCCAGCTCACCAAACTCTGTTTCAAAGAAAGCATGAGAAGTCATTCAAGGCCACCTTTCTGCCCGTGGCATCCATTTACAGCAGACAGTTCTGCTGTTCGCACATAAATAGCTCAGCAGTCACAG
The DNA here is from genome assembly GCF_013368605.1 of Nyctibius grandis. Lineage (NCBI taxonomy): Eukaryota > Metazoa > Chordata > Aves > Nyctibiiformes > Nyctibiidae > Nyctibius > Nyctibius grandis. Next base: position 56,567,784 of record NC_090664.1, read on the forward strand.
GCTTCCTTATTAATGAGCCTTCAGTCACCAGGTAAGGCTGTGACAGCTATTAGAAACAGAATGATGTCCTGGAAGAACAGGGCATATCTAGGGATGGCAGAGAAGAAAGGATTCTGCTGTCTGGTGTCATCAACTTAGCCAGGATTACTTAACCAACTTCTCCCAGGCAGTTTAGCTTTAAAGATTTGCCATGGTCAGAGGATAAATGCAGAAGAAACTGCCACAAGGAAAGCATTGCCCAGCCCTGATCTGCTTTTGTGCACACTCAGACAGAGGAATTTAAGACACTTCCATCAGAAGATTAACCCTGCTGACTCTGCACTGAAGTGAGCCAGTAACAGGGAGCTAGTGGTGAAGACAGCTAATTTCATGACTTGCTACCACCAGTTTTGCAATGACTGTCTAACCACGGCCTCAGATGCTGGAGAAAAAGGAAAAGGCAGATTTAGCAGAGCTCAGTTATAGCAGCAAATCTGTGAAGGCACAGAGTAAAATATTTACCTTCCTCTGCCTCTGGCTCAGGAGAAGTCTTTCCTTTCAGGATTCTTGAAATATGGGCAACAGAAGCTTTTACTTTCTTCTTCAGACTCTGCTCCACTGACTGCTCCACTGAATGAGACCTTGCATATGGCTTAAAGAGTCCTGGCTTGTTGTAGAAGGAGCTTTTTTGCTTACCACTTGAGTCCTTTTGGGGGCCATACATTTCCTTATGTCTCTCTAACCCTTTCCCCATGGCTAATAAGTTAGTTGCCTTTGAGTCCTCGGATATTTCCAAATGGTTCTTCCTGTTCTTGTCCTCTGCCTCTTCTCTGATGCACAGTCTTTTATCCTTATGCAAATGTCCTGCAGGAGGTGACCTTGCCCTTTCACCAAAAGGTATAAACCATCTACCAGTTGGTTTGGGTGGAGGCTTCCTATAGTTCAGAAATTCAAATGGAAAATAGACAATGTCATACAAGTCAGAGAAATTCAAATAGGCAGGTTCCACCTCTGATATGTCAAATTTTGGAGTTCCACTGCCGAGACTGGGTGTTTCGTCCGACAGGTCTTTAATTTTCACTAAGGAAACTTCTGGGTGTTTACCGATGTCCTTGCTCACTGACACTTGACTGGGTCTTTTTCCAGTGTCCAAGCTATCTGTTGAGGAAACGCTCACTTGGCTAGAAGTGGGGCTCTCAACCGCTAAGTCCTCCAGATGCTCACATTCATGAGGAATCGTCTGTGCTCCCTGCCCTTCCAGTACCACTGACTCCTCACTCACGGCAAGGTAGGGTTCTGCAAGGTCATCCAGCTCAGAGACTTCTCCTCTTTTACGCCCTTGTACAGAAGGGAAGGAGGTGTCCGTGGGTGCTTGGCTACTTGGGCCTTTGCAGGACATCTCTGTGGGAGGAGAGGTGTGCTTTCTGCATTCCTCCTCACCAGAAACTGACTCTGCCCAAACATTCATCTCTTCAGAGAGGGAAACCATCTCATCCACTAGGCCTTCCAGCACAGCAGACTCCTCATCACTGTAAAAAGAAGACCTGTGATGTGAGGGCTCCTGACTTTGATCCCTGTGGAGTGATGGTGGGACAGTTTTTCCAGCATCACAGCTTCCACTTTCTAAGGCAACACCTCTGCCTTCACCATAAACCTTTGGATGTTCCTCATATTCTAGCTCATAGACTGAATCTGGAGCAACATCTTGATGTGTAGCAGTTAAGACATCTGGAGGTCCACCCTCCAGAGCAGCAGAAACTGTGCCACTGGAATAGGCAGCCCCGTGTTGCTCATACACCTGACGTCCAGCCTTGGGGAAAGGAGCAGGCATAGTCTGTCCAGCTGCTCGGCTTCCACTTGCTGTCGCAACAGATCTCACTTCACTGCGAAGTGATGCCTTTGGATGTTCTTGCTGTCCACTCTCACAGACCGAAGGGAGGCCAGTATTTGGAGAGGACACAGTTCTAGCTGGGTGTCTGCTCCCCAGAACAGCAGGCCCCGTGCCACTGCCTTCAGAAACCTTCTGGGGTTCAGCTCCCTTGATTTCAGCCTCATGGGCCAAACTGGGAACAACCTCTGTGACAGCTGAGCTTTCACTCCTCAGAGCAGCAAGCCTCTCCTTGCTATGAGCTGGCCGTTCCCTTTCAGCCTGCCGTGCTCCATCGGAGACTGAAGTTGGCATTGATTTTGGTGGTGGGACTTTTTGAACAAGATGCTCTCCCCTCAGGACAGCTGATGATGTGTCCATGTGAACAGGAGCCCTCTTGTGCGCTTGGCTTTCACCATCATGGGCTGACAGTGGAGTGATTCCTGTAATACCTGGTCCTTCATCCTCCAGGACAGCAGATCTCACCTCTTTATATGTCTTCAGCTTCTGATGAGCACCTTCATCAGCTGTGTGCAGAGCAGTTAGGGTACCTGGCTGCTGTTTGCCCACCAAGACAGTGGTTGCTGGAACACTCTGATCAGGAAGTTCCTGACTTTTTTCTTTACGTGCTGGAAGTGAATCGGTTTCTGCTCTTGGACCTGTTAAAGCAGCAGAGCTTTCAAGCTCCATGAGATCGGATTTGGCAACACTACGAGCCGAAGTCTTCTCATGTGAATGTTTCTGCCTTTTGTCTTTCCAAGGTGGAACTGGGGCTGTCCTTTTGATAAGCAAGCTTCCGCCTTTGAGATCCGGGTAGATGTCAGCTCTGTGAGCAGACTCCTGGGGCAGATACACGCCTCCCTTACTTGTAGACGCTGACTTGGAGGTGGTTTCTGACTGCTTAAGAGTTGGAATGGACTGTTTGTCCTCCTGAAAAGCAGTGTCAGAGGCACTGCCAGGGGAAGATTTACCCTCCATGCTTTCATGTTTTTGAGCTGATGACGCAGTTACATCTGAGCACTGGGCAGTAAGAATGGGGCTTTTGCCTTCCAAATCTTCAACGTCCTCCTCAATGTAAGCAGCTCTTGACTTCTTCAGTAAATGTTTCTTGTTCTCGCTCCTATGAGGTGACACTGGAAGTCTCTCTGGCTGTTGCACAAAAACAGCCGGGCACCCATTACCCTCACATTGTGTGGAAGGAGGGAGCTGCTGTTCTGAACAATCCTTGCTGGCTCTCCTAAAGTCTTCTTGCTTCGAAGTGTCTACAGGATGTCCCTTAACAGGCCCTTCAGAAATGTCACAGTGCTCACTGCCTTCATGGCAACTTTCCTGTGCCAATATATCACAGTCTTCTTCCAAAATATCTTGTTCCCTCACTGATCTTGAGGCTCTCAGCCTGTAGTCATCCAGGGAATGGCTTCGGCTAGCTCCAGCAATGGCAGGATGTGGTGGTTTCCTTGCAGTGTCAAATGAAGCTGATTTGGTCAAGGAACCAAGTAGACTTTCCCTGTGGTCATCGTCAGGCTTTCCTTCTTCTTCTTCCAGTTCGAACTGCTCTAGAAGGGGTTCACGGAGACCACTGAGGGGCACCTTCGAATATCCAGCTTTCCGGAAAGTCCTTCTGGCTCTGTCCAGGTGCCTTCTGAACTCCCTGCCTGGTGAGGAAGGTCCCCTTGCAGGTAGCTCATCTGCTTGCCTGTAGAAAGTGCTTTTAATGACACTCTGTCTAGGAACACAGACAGGTGGCTTTTCCGTCCCATCCCCAGCCTTTTCAATTCTGTCCTTATCAGGTAAAAACGTGTCTGCTTTTTCTTTCTGACGTAGATGCAATGTGCTTTCTGTGGAGGTCCTCACTGATGAAGGCTCAGCAGCATCACTTCTTTGGGACTGCTCTGCTCTTTCATCTTGAAGTCTGGGATAAAGCCCCTCCTCTTTCTCCTTTAAGATACTTGCCATGAGCTCTTTGCTCTCTGTCGGTGATTTATCCCCCACCTCAGCTTTCATTGAAGCATACTTCCTCCTCATGGGTTTTACTGGAGGAACTGATATTTTGGAGTGCTTCTCTTCACTGGCATGTTTTAGAGGCTCCTGATGGCTTGATGTATCAAATATGGACAAGTGCAGTTCGGGTGTAGAGCCAAAGTGCCTCTTCTTGGGGAAATGTGAATTCTCATTGTCTGAAGAGGAGCCACTGGTACTGGACGAAGTGCTTTCTTCAATAAGATGTCGGGAGATGGCCAGGGAGGTGTTGTCGTGAGTCCTTTCTAGGATTTCTGGGATAGATCGCATTACCAGGATGGATTTATAGCACATCAGAGACCGCTGAAGAGCAAAACAAAATACAGCACAATCAGATGGGAACATGGTGGGGTATGGTGAAGCAAGCATATCAAAATGAGCTTCTGAACTCTTAAATACCACATGTACTAGTTTATTAACACATTGCCACCCTTTTGTACATATCGTCAATCCAGGCCTCATTTGCTCTCCAAGTCTTCCTCTTCCCTCATTCACAGAGGTGAAACCATATTGACTTCAAGGGACATACTTGCTGTTGTGAATGGGGAAACAGGACCTCGCCTGAGATTTTCAAGGACAGTCTGGCCACTCAAAGCAGATGGAAAAGGAGTTTTTAATGGAAGACATCAAATGAGAGCCGAGCTGGAGTAAATGGCCTCAAATCTGTCGACTGCAGCACAACCTACAGTGACTTAGGCCTACTCTAGGAGGTAGGATTCATCTGCTCTAACTTCTGCCATGTGAGACATCTCAGTTGAAGTTGAGCAGCTGGCCTCCCCTTACAGCCAACAGAGAGAAACAGGCATCTTCAGAAGGCAATCAGTCTGATTATTTTAGAGAACTTCAGGAAAAGAGGAATCTTCTTGGGACCTGTCTATAATTCAGTACCAATTGCAAAACCAGCTGAGGGTACCTAACTTAGACACAACCATGTGTCTTACAGGCACTGGCATTAGATTAGATGATTTCCAGGCAACAAAACCTAGATAATTTATTTCTGCCACATCCATCGACCACTCTCTCCTGGGCTTGTTCCCCATTCCTAACCAAGCTGAGATCTCTGCTGTGCTTGCTGTCCTAGCCTGATAGACTTTAAAAAATGCAAATGTGATTAAAAACATATAGCACTAAAAAGAACCAACACAGACTGAGGCCAACTCACCTGCCACTTGCTCCGAGCCACAATGAATTTGAGCTGCTTGGTATTAATGAAATGAGCTGCTTCGAGAGGGAGATTATGCTGCCAAGTGGAATGAGAGGAAAATCATTGGTTAAAAAATCCTGACTTCATTTCCTGAGAAGTGTTTTTTAGGATTCCCTCCTTCCAGAATTGTTTAATTTAGGAAAGTTACAATAGACCAAACGCTGCAATCCCCTCATACCTACATTGTAGACAACCTCAGCTTTTTAATGATAAAAGCAAACCCCGTTCAATGCATGCCATTGAATTCCTTTTTCTTTTGTTAATTTTCAGCATTCACCATTTTGTTCATTTTAAGGCACTGGAATATAAATCATAACTTGGCTCTGCAAAGCCACAGTTTTCTTTCTATACAGACATGTAATATCTGTTCATGTCAGTAGTAATCTTTATCTTTTGAAAGGAAAGCTATCTTGGCATGAAAACACCAATGTGTCTCCTCTTTCTGGAGAGCCATGCCTGAGCTTCTTTATAGGACAGAAAGTAGGAGACCAAGAGAAAAAATAAACCAGCAAATAATATATCAAGCAGCTTTAAAAGCTGCCCCTCCAAAGGTCTTTTCCAACCTCTATATTTTTAATGACTCTAATAAAGAACCAGGACAAACTTACCATGAACCACTTGTGGGAAAGACAGTCCAAAGCACTAGGCCTGTCTCTGGTAAGAGAAAAGATCATAATTTTAGTAGCAAGTCACTTCCAACTGCAACCACAAGATCTTGAAGATTCCTGCTTCACATGGACACATACATACAACCTTAGACTGCTGTTTTAGAGCCAGACAGAGGTTTTCAACCCAAGATTTTCTTCCCCTGAGGTGAAATGATCCTCTTTTTTCAGTCTGAGAGTCCTTGCAGATCCTCAGGACCCCATGGTGCTCTGCAGGGAGCCTGTTCATGGGCGTTGAGAGCAGCCCTAAGAGTGATTTTGACTCTTTAGGTGGCCAGAGCAAAACCAGCTTTGGCAGCAGGCAGAAAGAATAGAAATGAAATTAAAAAGCAAGCACCTGCAAACATGCCTTCAAGCTGCCTTTTGTACTTGAAATTGCTTAATGAATGTAGTTAATATTATTTAATTCTTGTATAACTCTCTCTATACCAGTCCTTGATTTTCCCACTTCTCTGTGTCATTTGAGAAACCCATCTGCCTGGAGGAGTCAGGGCGTAAGGACATCACCATACCAGAAACAGGCCAATTTGGCAAGTTACCACATTGTGTTTTGGGTAATGGAGAATAATAAAGAAGAATTAGGGCATAACGCACCACATCTCACTCAGCTTTCTACTTTTCAAAACAACCGCAGCTCTGACGAGCTGAGATCTGCCTGCTGGGCACCAACATCTTTTCACACCATCTGTAGGAAGCACAAAAGTGCACTCACTTGGGGTTCTGCTGTAGGATCTCTTTTATAAAGTCCTTTGCATCTTCGCTCAAGTGAACAAAATCAGGAATAGTCCATGAAATTTCCCCATTCTGGATATTTAGAAGGGTTCCTCTGTCGTTCTCCCCAGCGAATGGAGACTTGCACGTTAGGCTTGTTTATTGAACACCATGAAATAAAAGGAGACAGACTTTAGACTTTCCTTTGCTGTTCAAATAGAAGCACAAATGCTTACATGGGGCTTTAAAATGCTTGAGTCCATGTGTGGGACTCGCAATGCTTGTGAGCTGTGCATCCACTAACAGAGCTTCTTTCACCCCAGCGTTACATGGCACTGAAATGAATTATTCATCCCCATTTCACAGATAAGGGATTAAGGGTTTGATTTGGCACAGCTGCAGTAGGGCGTTGGCTAAAACAGGCAAGGGGAAGACTGAACCTCGTCCACCGCTCTCATCGCTAACTGCAAGGAGAGCAGCTCTCAGGTCTTCAAGGAGGGAGAATGGTCAAAGCCCTGGGCAACCAGGAAAGAGTGAGTAAAGGATAGAATTACAAAAGAAATTGCCCTCAGAATCACAGAATCACAGAATCAATCAGGTTGGAAGAGCCCTCTGGGATCATCGAGTCCAACCATTGCCCTGACACCACCCTGTCAACTAGACCATGGCACTAAGTGCCATGTCCAGTCTTTTCTTAAGCACATCCAGAGATGGTGACTCCACCACCTCCATGGGCAGCCCATTCCAATGTCTAATAACCCCTTCTGAAAAGAAATTCTTCCTAATGTCCAACCTCATTACAGAAGGACTCAGTGCTTCACTCAGATCCCTCACTTGAAGGTACTGGAGGGCTCTGATGGACAAAGGGATATTGAATGAGTCTTTCCAAGAAGATTTATTTACCTTAAATACGTGATGACTCCCACAGCCCTGAGGAGAGAGGGAACACAAATGTCAGGTGTTTGTCACTATTTCTCCCTCCTGCCCAAGCACACAGCCCCTTTTCCTGCCACTAGACACCCTGGCATAGTAAGATCACCTTGTTCTCTCCACCTTTCTGAGGAAAATATATCCCAAAATCTATTGCTTTCACCCATTAATTTTTTTCCTTTCAGCATTTTTAAAAATTCTGCTCAAGCAATCCTCTATTTTTAAAACATAGAGGAGAAGGCTCAAAATACTTTTTTAGGAGCTTGTTTGCCTTTTCTAGAAAACCTCTCAGGATCATCCTCCCTATTTGCTGCCTCTAAGAACATCGTCTTCTCTAAGATGCTCTTTTGCATTAATTAGCTGTCAGAGTTCAATTATGGTTGAACAAAATAAACAAAAGGAGCTTTAAAGAGCCCTGATGGGTTTTGGATTCTCACTGTTCACTTTCAGCTCCCTGTGTTATTATCGCTACTCCATTTAATTATTAACAATAAATGGAAATTCAGGCCGTCCAGGGCAAAAACCTTTTAGAAAGATGACAGATTACCAGATATCAGTTGCTTTTGACACTGGTGACTGAGAAACAATTTCTGGGGCAACAAACTCCGGAGACCCGTATTTGCTGAACTGAGGCTCAAAGGGCGTGATCTTCTGAGCAAACCCGAAGTCACACAGCTTAAGGTCTTCCCTTTCAGGATAAACCATGAGGATATTCAGAGGCTAGTAAATGAAATAAAATAAAAGGGAGAAACTTTTCTTGAAAGCAGGCAATATTTTCAGTTGTAAGTAAGAATAAATCAAATAGAGAATGCCCATTCCCTGACCCACAAGAGGCTATGATAAGCTGGACCTGCCATTGCACGTTACCTTAATGTCCAAATGAAGGATGTCGTTGTCATGAAGATATTTGATTCCTTCCAAAATTTGCTTGATATACAATTTGACCTAAAAATTAAATCAATTATTAAACAATTATTAAACATTAATAGTAAATAAGAGGGTCCCTGATTCCACCAACTTTTTTAATATATGAGAGAGGGAGATTTTGAACTAGAAATACTTTTAAAAATGGAATGAACTTCTTATATTAGTCTTGCAGTTTAAATAAGATGTGAACCAGACATTACCCTGTGGAGTGAAGCTGTGCCTCATGTGTGCCCTTCTATATGTGAAAAAGCCTTTACTTTAAAAAAAAACCAAACCAACCCTACAAACATGCAAAAAAGAGATACAGAAATTCCCAAGTTCGATGAATGTTATCAACTAATTTATCTAATTCACACTCAGCTCTGGCTTGAGGTAAAACACGCAAACACATTTAAAACACAAATACATTTCAGAACTATGTTATAAACCTGTTTTCTCAACCATGTGTAGATCAAATCTGACTATGACTGAACAAAGAGTGAAGATTTACAGCTAGCTTCAGCTTTGGAAGTCCTCTACCTTTGACATTTTATAGTGTTAGCTGACATCTGGTCTTTTAAAGTCCCTTCCAACCCAAACCATTCTGTGATTCTATGATATTTCCCTCTGAGTATTTCAAAGAAAAATCAATTTTACTGATAAATATGGGACACTTGGCTACTAGATGGGAGATGTGAAACGTTTTGAACTTTGAGCGCCAAGGAGCTCAAAAAAAACCCCTCCCTTTGAAACTGTTATTTCAGCCCTTGGTTTGGAGACTGAAAGGGAGTGGATAGAAGCACAGTTACAAGGAGATAAAGCATTATTAACCAAGTGAAGATACAGGAGCTCCAGGTGACAGACAGAAAATAAAACGATGATGATAGAGCAAATATCATCTGTACTAGGCTGAAGGCAATGCTGGTGGTCAAAACCACTGGCTGTTTCTAGCTATTCCCTGAAGAAATTCAACTTAGGAATGAAAGCTGATGAGAACCCATTTTAAATGCTGATTCTGTCTTAAAAGATTATCACTAGTTCAAAGATGTTCCTCATATTCAAAAAGGAAAATGCAGCTGGAAGTTACTCTGGTGGTACCCATCAATTCTGGACTTGCAAATGAGAAAGAAAGATTACCTCTGCTTCAGTGACAACACTCTTCTTGAATAAGCGGTCAAGGAGCTCTTCGCTGGAGCATCTGAACAGCACTAAGGGAAAACAACTACAGTTACAGAATCACCGAATCACAGAATGTTAGGGATTGGAAGGGACCTCGAAAGATCATCTAGTCCAATCCCCTGCCGGAGCAGGATTGCCTAGACCATATCACACAGGAACGCGTCCAGGCGGGTTTTGAATGTCTCCAGAGAAGGAGACTCCACAACCTCTCTGGGCAGCCTGTTCCAGTGTTCAGTCACCCTCACCGTAAAGAAGTTTTTCCTCATATTTATGTGGAACCTCCTGTGTTCCAGCTTGCACCCATTGCCCCTTGTCCTGTCAAGGGATGTCACTGAGAAGAGCCTGGCTCCATCCTCATGACACTTGCCCTTTACATATTTATAAACATTAATGAGGTCACCCCTCAATCTCCTCCTCTCCAAGCTAAAGAGACCCAGCTCCCTCAGCCTCTCCTCATAAGGGAGATGTTCCACTCCCTTAATCATCTTCGTGGCTCTGCACTGGACTCTCTCTAGCAGTTCCCTGTCCTTCTTGAACTGAGGGGCCCAGAACTGGACACAATATTCCAGATGCGGCCTCACCAGGGCAGAGTAGAGGGGGAGGAGAACCTCTCTTGACCTGCTGACCACACCCCTTCTAATACACCCCAGGATGCCATTGGCCTTCTTGGCCACAAGGGCACACTGCTGGCTCATGGTCATCCTGCTGTCCACTAGGACCCCCAGGTCCCTTTCCCCTATGCTGCTCTCCAACAGGTCTGTCCCCAACTTATGGGGTTGTTCTTGCCCAGATGCAGGACTCTACACTTGCCCTTGTTATATTTCATAAAATCTTTATTTTTACTTTATAAAATCCTTATTTTTAGTTTATAACCACCTCTATCCAGCTAATACAGCAGAATTCACGAGGTGATCTCAGGCAACGTGATGTGCATATAATTAATTGAAGTCTCTATTGCAGAAGTGTCCTCCCTGTGGAAGTGTCATAGAATTGGGCTGCTCTAAACCTGTGCTCCCTACGTGCAGCACCATGGTATTGCCTGTGCTAAAATCTACGTGTTGGTTATGGGCTTTTCTGCTCTGCATGGCATTTTCCTGCTGTTCACCCAGACTGGGTCTCACAGGAACAGAGTCCTTCACTTTCAGACATTTCAGAAAAGAGGTTTGGTGCTTAACAACTCATTCACACTTGTATATGCAAGTATCGTGGCTTTTCCTAAAGCAGCAGAAACACAGTACTTCAGTGAAGAGCTCACAGAGCTGTGCTATCCTGCAGTGCAGAGAAAGATTGTGCATGTCCTTTTACCTCAGGCAAAACCTAAAAATGGTTAATTGCTTAGTTATTTAATAAATGAGCTCTGCCCAATTCTTCCCAGCCTCTTCAGAGAAGTAGCACAGAAAAGGATACAATTCCAGAATCAAAATCAGTGTTTTCCGTGTTTCAAACTGATCCAGGAGCCTGGTAATTCTGTCGTGGGACAGAGAGGCAAGAATATCCCTCTCCTGATGCGCTCGAGCCTTCGTTTTGCTTCGCAGAGGTATGAATTTGGCAGCACAAGACACTCTGTTCCCTTTATGTACAACTCGTTTCACAAAGCTGAAGCAGCCCCTGTGTAAAATCAAAGGACAAGCCCTGCTCAGACTTGGTTCAAAGCCCTCTGCCCGGCAGGTGTAGACCTTTCCACGTCCCAGCCTTTGACAGTTCCCTACTGCTCAGGGCTGAAATTCTCCAACATCAAAAGCTGATTTTTCTGTCTGTGAGGTACTATTGCCCTCTCCTGGTTGTCTCCAAAACTAAGCAACGAGTTCACATCAAGGGTAAAGCTGTTGCAGGTGGTACAGCCTTGGGCTGACAAAGGTTGGTGCTCTTGGATCCCTTGGACGGACACGATGCTTGTACGTACATTGCTATGGGCTTGTGATGCTAACATTGCCAAGGAGCCACACCTGGGCACCTATCCTGGCAGCCTGTGGCTGGTCTGTTTTCTGGTTGGAGCTACCTGGACCTGTGGGCTGTATGCACTCTCCCATCCTCTCTCAGAAACCTCAGGAAAGTGTTTCCAACACACCTGCAATGGGGTGAGTTCCCATCTCTGCTAGTACTTTCACCTTTTCAGACTTTTCCACAGCTGGTTACACATGCTCAGCAGCTCAGATGGGCAATTAGATATTCTCCATTAGTCATACTATAGAGTTGGAAAATTCATTTACCTTCCAATCTCCTGCTTAACCTCATAAAGGGAATGGAGCTTTCTCCGGGTGGCCACTTTCTTTGCTGCTTGGTCTTTCTTAGCTTTGGAAATGAAGAAAAAAATACAAGTGTTAATATGCAGACAAAAATGCCTTGCTAATAGTGTGCAAAGCTATTACAGGACAATTTAAGGCAGGAAAAATTAAGGGTCCTCTAAACTCTTGCACAGAATTAAGTGGAGCTCTTTGATGACAGAACCTGTCAATATGAATTTTGGGGCTGCACCTTCATCTGATGTAAATCAAAAGAGCCAGGCTAAAGAGCAGAACATCACCAGAAACATGGTCCCACTTATTTCTGTGGCCCATTGTATCAGTTTGTCATTTGTATATCTATGTAGGTCATTAGATCGTTTGCCCTTACACTGGATCTTGCCATACTGGTAATATACAATGCTACACAGGAATTCAGGGGAGGTACCATATCATAGAATAGAATGGTTTGGGTTGGAAGGGACCTTAAAGATCATCTAGTTCCAACCCCTCTGCCACCATCAGGGACACCTTCCACTAGACCAGGTTGCTCCAAGCCCCATCCAGCCTGGCCTTAAACACTGTCAGGGAGGGGGCAGCCACAGCTTCTCTGGGCAACCTGGGCCAGTGTCTCACCACCCTCACAGTAAAGAATTTCCTCCTAATATCTAATCTAAATCTCCCCTCTTTCAGTTTAAAACCATTCATTCCCCCTCTTCCTGTCACTCCATGCCCTTGTAAAAAGTCCCTCTCCAGCTTCCTGTAGCCCCTTCAGGTACAGGGGGGGCTACCTGGAGGTCTCCCTGAAGCCTTCTCTTCTCCAGGCTGAACAGCCCCAACTCTCTCAGCCTGTCTCCATAGCAGAGGTGCTCCAGCCCTCTGAGCATCTTCGTGTCCTCCTCTGGACTCGCTCCAACAGCTCCATGTCCTTCTTATGTTGGGGGCCCCAGAGCTGAACGCAGCACTGCAGGGGGGGGTCTCATGAGAGTGGAGTAAAGGGGCAGAATTCCCTCCCTGGACCTGCTGGCCACGCTGCTGGGGGTGCAGCCCAGGATACAGCTGTCTTTCTGGGCTGCAAGTGCACATTGCCGGCTCATGGTGAGCTTCTCATCAACCATCACCCCCAAGTCCTTCTCCTCAGGGCTGCTCTCAATCCATTCTCCGCCCAGCCTGTATTTGTTCTTGGGATTGCCCTGACCCACATTGAGGACCTTGCACTTGTCCTTGTTGAACTTCATGCGGTTTGCACAGGCCCAGCTCTCAAGCCTGTCAAGGTCCCTCTTGATGACAAGGTAACCATATGGCTACCAGAAGATGACTGCAACAGAGTACACATTGCAATGGCTATGGAAGAAACTTCTGCAGCTGAAAGAATGGCATTACCTTCATGTACGACAAGTTCTGCTTTGCACAACACCTCCCCTCCTGCATTTTTGGCAACACAAGTATAAACACCACCATCTTCTGAGACAGCATTGTCCACAACTAAGAAATACGTTGTTCCTTCCTTCCCTTGATGGATCCTGTTGCTGTCTGTCAGCAACGAAGTGCCCTGAAAGAATGAAATGACATTTTGGCACTGGAAAAAACAAGAGGGAAACAGATGTTTCTTCTCTTCAAGAAATGAGGTACAGGAGTGGAGCTACAACATAGACCTTTTAGGCTAGCAGATCTCACTGACAAAATCCTGGCTGCAAAGTCCCCCATGGCTATTTCTCTGCATCCACATTGCTCAATTACATTTTTGTTTCACAATCCATTTGTTGGAATACAGGCTTGGGAGGGATCACCAGGGCTATGTGGTTTATTCTTCAGCTCTCCCACCGCACCATGCCTGGGCAGCCAGCCCAGGGAGCAAGAGGATCAGCTACTTTGCTCCTGCCCAGTCTCCAGCTTGTGCTGGCACTTTTGTGGCTTAATATGTTCATAAATGCTGTGAAAAAAGGGGTATAGAAGGGAGCATGTGTGACACAGAGAGTAGATTATGAAGATTTGCAAAAGGACCTTATAAGACTGCCTTATTGGGCAGTAAAATGCCAGATAAATTAAGGTAATGCAACCCTATTCCCCCAAATGAAGTGTTGGACTCTGAGTTGTTCCTTATTACACTGGAGCAAAACCTTGAGTTACAGTAGGTCACTCCATGGCAGCACCAGCTCAGTACTTGGCCACAGTCAGAAAGTACCAGATGTTAGAAATTATTCGGGAAGAAATGAAGAATAAGACAGAAAGCATCATGTTATAAATCCTCGGTTTGCCCAGGGTGTACTGTTGCAGCAACGTTCTTTCTGTAACAGCTTCCAGATGAAAATTGACAAAGCAAGTTGGGGCTCTTCAGCGTGGAAGGGAGGCTCGAGCAATACGACACAATAAAGCTGTACAGAATTATGAGTAGTGCCTATTGAGTAGGCAGGGATTAACTTTTCCTGGTACAAGATGTAAGAGCCAACACATGAAGCTTGTGGTAAACATGTACAGAACAGCCAAAAGGAGGTGGCACTTCAGGCAACTCACTGTCATTGGATTGAACTCCTTGCCAAAGGACACTGTACATGCAAGACGTTTTCATGGGTGCAAGAGGAGACTAGATGAGCACATGGAGAGCTTTACTGGGGGTTAGTCAACAGATAGAAGTTCAGCTAGCTCAGGATAGCTCTGAGCCAAAAATGGCCGAGATTGGAAGACTATTAACAGGGTGTATCATGTATTCTTGTCTTGTTCTTATCCTTTTCAAGGTGTTCAGGTGTGTGCACATGTGGGAGGGAGGGGATTCTTTGCATTTTTCTTGTTTTTTGAGGTTATTTTATTTGTCTGAGTAGCTCATCCTTGCACTCCCCACACAAAAGGTAGAAAGAAAGGGAGTAAAACTTTTGTATATAAAACAGTTAGTTGGACAGAGAGTTACAGACAATCACTACAGAACAACAGTGGCTTATTTCAGGGGCATGACAACATTCAGAGGAATAATAAATGATTTCTCCTTCCTTTCCATGGGATATTAATTGTCCTTAGTCACACTCATATTACCAATTAGCTACGGAAAAGATACAGAGCTTGGAAGTCATGCTGACAATTGGAATAAACCATTCTTGATCCCATCCCTGACCCCAAAACTAGAGCACACATCTTGGTGGCTCTCAGACAGACGCCAATCTCCTTTCCTGCCCATCTTGGTCCCCCAAACCATCTTGGTTGCCCTCTCTGTGAAAGGAGCTATGGTGACATTGGACACAACACAGGATGAGATGCATGGTTGGTGGTTCCAGAGAGAAACAAAGTCTATAGATATGACTCAGAATCAGTGTAAGAGCTGTGGGATGAAAGAACAAAAGAAATTCCACACAGAAATACTGCTCTACAGTCCTTTCTGCAGTCCTCATTCTCAGCCAGAGAAATGCTTTCACTTACCTTAAACCAGAGAACGGTAGGCGGAGGGGTTCCTTCAATGACTGCCTGAAATTTGGCACGCTCCCCAGAATTCACCTGCACATCCTCTATTGTCACTTGCATATAGGGAGGACCTGGTGAGACACAAGGGTTTGCTGCATGCACAATACCATAACTTTGTTCATGGTGTGCTGATACAGGCTGAGTTACTCAAATGGGATTTACAGGACTGGCCATTTAGAGTATGACATTAGCTTAGTGTCAAATCAAAAGATTCCACAGCAATATATTTGAGTTTCTTTATACTGGCATTACTTTTAGGCTTTGTATCTTCATGCTTGTCTGTTACTTTTTGTTTAATAAACAGTTACTGCTCAAGAAATGGAAATATTAAAAAAAAAACCAATCATCAAGAGCTACTACCAAAAGAAAAGACAAAGACAATCACGGGATGTGGGAGAGGGAAACAAGACTCTTCCTTACTTGTTGGGGTTTTCTCCTCAGTCTTATACACACTAGTTCTTTCTGTGGTCTCAATGTAAACTTCACTGTGTATGTCCCATACCACATCTCCTTCTCTTCTGTACCAGTCTCCTGCCCCTGCAGCTGGTGATGTTCTTTCATAACGCCCAGAAGAAAAGATCGTTACATAGTCACATACAACTACAGAGATATAGGAATCCACCCTGACATTAATCTGTGTGTTTAACCACCAAACAAATAATTATTTACTTAAAATTAATACAAGAAGAACTTTTTTGGGGGGGCAATTAATTTCTCTCCAACCTTTTCTATCCTTCTGGCACAATGCGTGTGTGAACAGCATTCTAAAAGCAATAACAAACCTACAGGAATCAGTTCCAGTCACCACCTGCTTCCTCCATCACAGAGGACTTGCTTTTCTTGTAACAAAGCCTGCCACATTCAGAAATCTGTGTATTGGGATGGGTATTTACCTGGTAATAGGAACGGTGCGCTCCTGAGTGCTTTCATCTCCAGCAGCTGTCCCAGAAGGACCAGGGCTAGGCTTTGGCACAGTTGGTTCTTCAGCTGGAATGTGCCTTTGTGCTTTGCCTGGCAGCAGAAAGAGGGCAAGTTAGACACGTCGCCAAAGACGGCACACCTGAAACTCAGAGTAAACCTTTGGAGCCATCTCTAGTCTGCCTTGTGTCAGAACTGAGTCCCCCTGACCTCATCTGGGTGCAAACACTGAAGCTAAGGGGAGAATTTGGCCCTTTTGAGAAGATCACCTGAGGCAAAGGGCTTGAGTAATATCAGGGAGACTGAATGACGGCATGTTGCTGACTGGGCAAAACTAACTTTTCTGTAAGGAAACACATACAGACAGAAATAAGACAGACAGTCAGTAGGGACAAGAAGAAATAGGATGACTGGAAGGATAGTGTGAGTTCAATGCATCCTTTATAGGAGGTAATTTAACTGTGTTTGAGTTCCAGCTCATGGCTGTGATGAAATCACAGAATCATTTAGGTTGGAAAAGACCCTTAAGATCATTGAGTCCAACTATCAACCTAACTCTGCCAAATCCACCACTAAACTATGCCCCTAAGCACCAAGTATATCCATCTTTTAAATACCTCCGGGGGTGCCCAATGTTAACTTCGTACACGTGAATGTTTCAATTAAACTTTGCATCATGAGAACAGTTCTTGACTCACTGGTGCACTCACAGAGAGTATCAGTGGAATGAGTAAGCTTACATCAATGTAAAACTCGTGGTGAAGGCAGCTCCTGCCTGGGGGTACAACTAATACAGAGATAGTATGGAGGGATGCTAGTATGGAGGACCTGGTGGTGTTAGAATGTCAACATTGGTACACCTCCACTGGGTTCTTTGAAAATTTCCTTGTACAACTCTAAGTTACACCAGAACAAGGTTTGACATCTTGGGCTTATAGGAACAATGAAATAAAAAGATGGTGCAGCTTGATGGCAGTTCAGGTATTGTTCTTCTTTTATTATTAATTATTTTATCAGGTATATCTTCAAAAACTGATTTGATCTTCCATTCCAAAAGTACCTGATATTGTCTTTTAATATTGACCACTGGAGTTACCTCATAGGATAGAGTGCACCATCTCCTCTTTCATCTGACTAGAAAAGGTTAAATCAAGAGGAGTCTCCTTCCCAGCAGGAAGGGCTTTTTTGGGGAGCACTCTAGGGATGTTTGGTGCTATCTGGTTTTGGAAAAAAAAGCAGCAGTTTCTAGAAATCACATAAAACAGCTCTATTGGGATGGAGAACATGGTTATTCAAGGCATTACTGGCAGGGTCAGAGATCCCAGATTGGTGGGATTGTGCTTTCCTTTTGCCAGCACTATTGAAATATTTGCCTTCTTTGTATTCAAAGCATGTGATCACAGGGACACTTGTCAAGTCTCCATCTTATTAAAATAATTCCCCATATTAATAATATGTTTAGTTTTCTCAGATGAAAGGACTGCAAAACCATCTCATTCACTGTTCTATTTTCTCTGTAGTTATGACTGAGGAAATAATCTGCTAGTTGACATTTTACTTATGATTTTTGCGTCATCCCACTTCACCAGAGGATTGTTTTCACAGATGATTTCCTACTAGAAAGGTAAAAAGGTTTTACAGCCGCATCATTTTTTTAAAGCAGATATTTTGGGTCTGAATCCATGAAACACTTCTGTCCTTAAGTTTTAGACAATAATATCTTTTTTTTTAAACAGCATCTGGAGTTTGAGGGCTGAGGGCTACTTAACATTGTCCTTTTAAGTTGACACTGGTGGAGAACAGTTACTCTACTTGACACAGAGACAGCTTAGACAAGTTGCTATGGCAGAAGCAGAAGGAACTATGGAAGGGTTGCCGCTTATTCATGTTTTTTTAAAAAACAATGCAAAGACAAAAGACTTGTTCTCATGGCAAGACACAGTCACACACATCATTGGTTTTAATCACATGGAAACTGCTAAGGAGCTTGTCAAGGCTCCAGGGCCAGTGAAATGCAGATGAACTTGATGCACTCAACAGCCTAGAAAGTCTCTGACAGTTGATATATGGGTGTTAAACACACTTCCAGCTTCTTTATGGCAAACAATAAAAGAAAAGCTTCTATAAATGTAAATGAGGGATCCCACTCCTACTTCTCCCCCAAAATAACTTGAAGCAAGGCCAGGGTCAAAAGCCCAAAAGTGGAAAATATCCCCTATTCCTCCATTTTGGGCAGGTGATGAACCAAACTCTACTTCAGACACAGTTTTCAAACACTTTCTGTTTCCAGAAAGGTCTACCCCAAACTTGTGTCCAACCTAACCCCACCCCTTAACCCCATGTTTCTTTGGGTCTGAATGTCCTCTCTTAATCTTCAACTGCTCAAAACATAATGAAACAGAAAAATGAGGGAAAAAATATTGTTATTGACATGTTCAATATTTTTGTCTCTCTTGACTTCCATGGGACATTTTCCAGATTCATGACAAACCTACCATGCCCTCCAGCAGTCTGGGTTTGGGTACTGGCTTCATGAACCAGCACAGAGGGCCCGACTGCTGTTTCTGAGTGGTCTGAAGGAATGGACCCAGGAAGGTCAAGGCCACCGACTCCTCCTTGCATGCCTGGAGGAAGAGTCACCAGCAGTGATGCCGAGTCCACGAGTTTCTTTAGAGCTGTCTTGATTTCCTTATCAGCACGCTGAAGCGAGGCCTGGACAGAAGTCCCCATCTCTGACTGTGTAGAAGTCATTCCTACAGACAAGAAGAACAGCTTTTCTCTCTTCAGGGTAAAAAGAAAGCAGCAACATCATCTAACCCATGGAAATATTTGCAATTTTATCATTTTCCCCTCCTAGAGCAGAGAGCTGGTGCAGAAATGCTTATTCCAGCATGAGGGAATGTAGCTGAGACTTAAAATAAGAAGGTTGGCACAACACGCTTTGGAAAGACATATCTCACCAGGTTGAGGACACTGTGCCACACTGCACGCACACCCAGTCTCTCCCCAGACAGCGGAACAAAGGATCCATCTCCCATCTCAATCTCCTACACTGTGGTTTGTCAAAAATACCTTTATTAATATCAATGACATGAACCCAGCGGTGACCCATTGCACTGATACAGACCCTACGTGCAAGGAGGACGTTATTCTCACAGGGAAGGAGAAGGAGTGAGCAGGTACCAGCCTCATCAGTGGCTCTGGAGAAGGGCAGGGGAAGAAGGGAGTGCTGTTCTTCTTCATGAGCCTGTAAGTCTGAGAGGATGGCAGAAAAGCTACTCCTTGCTCTAGAGTAATGTATTTGTCCTACTTTTTACAATACCTGAATATTTTTGCTGGGCTTCGCACTAGAAGGTACCTGAGACTTTTAAATTTGTACTGGACTATGCCTCTGCAAAATACTCTAGAAGCAAAGTCACCTGGTCTGTACAGTAATGCACAGCGGTTGTGTATAGGGAAGCATTACACAGAGGAAGATATAACTCCTGCCTCAAGAAACTCATGGTCTTGAAGGCAGAGAGAAGACAAAAGCTTTCCACATATAAAAATGGATTTTCAAGCACACAACTTTGCAGAATAGCCATCCAGGAGACAAATACCATGGTCCCATCCCCAGTCAGCACTGGTAGAAGAAGCTAGGCTAGGATGGGATCATAGGACCTCAGGAACTCATCTCATCCAGTCTCCTGCCCAATACACCTTCCACAAATGTTGAAGGGGTACAACAAAGGGACAGACGATATCTAGGGAAACCCTCAAGTAACCATAAAGACAGACAAAATGTGTGTCAGATTAAGACAATTCATCATGTTCATGATGTGATTGCTTGCCAAGCAAGAGTGCAAACTTGAACTGTCATGTGGTTCAGCAAAAATAAGAGCACTTGCACACAAATGGCTCTGACTTGTTTAAAGTCATTGACACAGGAGCATGTCCTGTAGCTGGTTTGATTCTGCTCCTTTCCTGGCCCTAATAAAGTAAATTCCCAGGATAGACCTTAGCAGGTAAAGTCGAAGGCTCTGTTGGATCAGCCCCCTTTGAAGACATCTCACTTGATTTTTGTTTTCAATGTCCTCCTCATGAGCACAGTGGTTATGAAATATTTCATTTCTGGGTTTGTTGATGGAAAAAGAAAGTTTGCTCACAGGATGTCCCAGGCTGCCCATCAGTGTTCATCAGCACTGGGCTGGGTGGAAGACCTTTAAATATTTCCCTAGGTAAATATTTTGATTCCCTGGTGTTCCTGTTGTGAGTGCCACCAACTGGTGCTGTCCTAGGAGCTGGGCATCTGCCAACAACTGCACTGTTTGGAAAGACATGAAACACAGTATCTCTCAGTGAGAAAATATATTCACATGTGTTATATCTATATATACAGGTTATATATAACCACAGGTCTCCCCCATGCTGCTTAATACCATCACTTTCCTCCGATTCCATCTTATTTAGGGATGTTACACAATATGAGGAACTTCAATATTAGCTGAGGTACGTTAAACCAATGCTGCAGTGATGACACACCTGTGATGAACAGCCTGTTTCCCAATTCTCAGATCTCAACCATGAACATTTCCGCCCCACATATCCTTCAGCCAATAACCAGGAACACAAGACTGATATGTATTTTGAAGTTCCAATTCAGCCTCAGAGAGGGTACCCAAGAGGACAAGCATCGTTCAAAACTATTGACTCATAGATCTGAGTTGGAAGTATCCCTAAAACCAGGTTCTTTCACTTCAAAACTTCTGAAACTATCCATAGGAAAAAGGAGCCAGAGTCCAACTGCATTAATGTTCTTGGGCTGCAACCCAACTCCTGCTGAAGTCAATGGGAGAAGTGGATGAGCTGATGGACTATCAAGTGCCGTGAACAGAGAAGAACACAGAAACCCAGTGAGTTCATTGACAGCTGATGCAAGACATTTATTGACATAAACTCAGCATCTAACAGCATATCTTGCATTTTGTCTGTGTGTTTTTTTTTTTCTTTTTGTACCTCAAGCAAACTGAAGTTTCCACTGTATGAATACCCATTTACCTGCAGGAATTTTATTAAAACATTATTTGTATTAAATTTTTTAATACAGCTGTATGTTTTCATCTACAAGAAATAAATCCCCACACATCTCATTAGTTATCTACATAGTTTAATCACTTACAAGCATAATTTTTAACCTCTAGGAAAATATTTTGAAAGTATATGTAATGAACTTTCCATAAACCTTTCACTTTTTGAACAGAGTCCTGCATAGGATTTTAAAAATTCCTTTCAATTGATTCTCTTTTGCTTGAATTTCAAAAGAAAATGTAAACAGATGTTAATTGTTTTGAGCTAATGAATCAAAGTATAGTTATTTATTCTATGACCACCTGAGATGCAACCTTTTAGCTTCTTTAGAAAAACCTGAGCATCAACCACAACAGGAGGAAACCTCCACAATTCCTTCACACATCTTTATTGTCTTTTGGATGGATATTATATTTTTGAAGACTATAATAGGGCAAATTCTTTTCTCAGCAGTATCTTTGTAAATCTGAATCAAATCCACTTCCTGCAGTGGAATTATTCTAGATTGATACTGGAATAACTGAGATCAGAATCAGGCCCAATACAAAAGAAATATGTTTAGTTTCGAAAGTATTTCCCTGTTGTATGGCTGTTACTTTCCAACGTACAGTGCAATATATGAAAAAAGCACTAATATATATCCATCGTATAGCTTATAAAACAAACAGTACAAACCAGGAGATGTTATAAAAAATGGGAGAGTAACATAAAGGAGGCTTGATTTCTTTCACCACACGTAATCACTGGAAAAGCATCCCATATCATGAGGGTATCATGATATTAAACATACACCCCGTTTGGATATTGAAAGTAAAAGGCTGTGAAATCAGTATGTTCATTTTAGTCAGCACGTGATCAAGGTGCAGCCACAGAAGGAAAAAAATAATGTACTCTTTTCTACAAGCACCTTTTGTGAATTCAGTCCCTATTAGCGGGATTATTGCCCGGAGGACTCCAGGACAATCTTCACAACATTACCTAGCTGAGAAACACTGAGACAACATCACACATACATACATTTCCAAGGCAGAAACTCACTCCATCCTCTCTCTTCATGCTAGTTAGAAATTCAGCTGTGTCTGAGCATTTCTGGTTTCCCTACACCATCTAAATGAAAACATTTTCTACTGGGACAGTGCTACACAACTCAGCTGGGACAAGGTGTTGGGACTTTTCACCCCATATCTCTGTCAGATAGAGAGGGCCAGTGCTTGGTCCTACTGAGATCAACGACAAACTCCACCTGACTTCAACTGGGACCAATATTTGGGCAATGAGCTCATTTCTTTCCAGAGCTGAGCAACTTGCTGAAGGTCTGTGCAACATCCCTTTTTGGTGAAGCCAACAGGAATGGGCCAGGCTCAGTGCATTGTAGCCTTCCCCTCAATCAGCACTCCCCCTGCAAAGCTCCAAAGTCAGTCAACGGAAGGCAGTGAGTTGAGTACCTCTACAAGGCAGCTCAGCGTACGTGGTTTCAGTAAACCAATGCAATTGCAACTGGCAGTGCTTCCAAGCAGCCCAATACATTTTGAACAGATGTTTCAGCCAGGCATTTATGGTAAAGATCACTTTTCTTTCGTTCTTTATTTTGTTTTTAAACTTTGTGCTCCTGCTACTTCGCTGTAGCTTGGTGGTGAATTCCTCTTAGCACATATAGGAGACATTACCCATCAATCTGTTAACAATAATATTTCACCACTGGCATGTGCAGGAGACCAAATATTCTTCCAGTAATATTTATTGACAAAGACCACATTTGTGGTTCTTTATATGTGTTAGCATTTGATTATAGATGCAGAAGTCATTTTGTGCAGCACTTCAACCTTTTGGTGCACATTAGGTAAATCGATGTTTTAAAAGGTATGGTTTACAAATCCACTGCCCTAGAAAGCAGAATAATGAAACCTACACCTTAGACAACTAGGAAGTGGACTTGAAAATAGCAGTCATTTAAAAAAGATGATCTTTTTCTACTTAAAGCAGAAGAGCACAACGAAATCCTTGCTTCTCAAGTCAGCGGGACTTTCACCATTGATTTCAGTCAAATTAGGATTTCTACCAAAGGGTCTGAGTGGCCCTTTGCATTCCTAGTAAATGCAATATTTTCTATATGTTTCATTCTGTGGCAGAAGTTTAAAATAATGTAACCAGACCGTGCATGTTGAAATGTTTATGAGGAAATTTTGATAGAGCTAATTGGTGTCAGAAGTGTACAGCAGAGTCAAAGCAGTGTGAAGCTTCATGACCTTCAGGCACACACAGGGACAGGAGATTGCTTTAGCTGGAAACAGTCCTCCTATCCTGGGCTGCTGAAGGGTGCTGAAAAGCTTAAATACTTTCACCTTCTTGCCACACCATAATTTACAAATTGGCACTTGAAATATTTTTTAAAGTTCATGGACAAAAACGCACTTATTCATTTATATTTCTGTCATAGGCAGGAGAATCAGGCTTTTCCTAAACCTACCATCACTGCTCCACTATGGAATGATATATGTTCACCTCGCTCAAAGCTTTTAAAATCACAAACTGTTCTGACAGACATGTTCCCTGTAAGACTGGAAAAGCTCGACATACCGTATTTAAATGTATTTTCCTCAAAGGTATTCCCTCGTACATGTTACCTTGTAACCTTTGCCACCAATTCCCCTCACCTACAACAATTTTGATTAGTTTTTTTCTAAAACATTGCTTTCTTTTGTGTTGAAAATTATGCTTGCATCTGCTCAGCTTTGGGAGAGGTCTTCTGTGCTGATGTGCAAGGTAACAGGCTCGCCAACAGTCCCATAGCTGAGGGTTCTGGTGGAAACTTCAGTTTTAAAGCTTGACTGTCCGTTGTCTGCTGAGCGCTGGACTTCGGTGCAGAAAGACGGTTTCACTGTGAAGGAGGGACCAGGAGAAGCTGCTGCTGTTGCTGCATGCACTCCAGGTGCCACGCAGGTATCACTCACATGGAAAGAGATGTTTGAGGGGCCTACAGTCTGCACTCCGGTTACTCTAGATGCTGACATGAACAAGCCCCCAGGAACATGCTCCTCAAACTGGCTGAAAAATCTTTGCCTGGGCTTGGAAACCACAGGTCTCCCCAGATTCAGCAGCACTGGCTTCCCAATCATTGGCTCGTTAATCTCTGTCTGGAGCACGGAGATCTCACAGGGTTTGTCTGCCGTATGGTTCTGATCATCACAGCCGTAGGTCTCACCTTCTTGAGGAACATAATCTTCTAGATCCTCCAAAGTTAATATTTTGCCATTGTGGGTTAAGATTTTGCGGTCCCGGGTGCTAATGTCATCTGTCTGAAGTTCCTCTGGTTCATCAACTATAACGACATTATCCTCTTCTGGAAGGACATCTTGTATTACTTCGGGTACCCCCTCTTCAACAGGCCAAGATACATCTAATTCATCAGCCTCCTCTGTAACCTCTGGACTCGCTGGTGAGAACAGAAGATCGTGCTGGTCTCCAGCAGCTGTCTCAAAACTGAAGATCACAGGCTCGCCCCCGCAGGCAAGCAGAGGGGAAGCAACATCTGACCCATAGTGAGCACTTGTTTCCTGTGGGAAGCTCTTTCCTTCAGTTCCATGGTCCATAAATGAATTATTTCCTAGTTGTTCAGGCCCATGTGGGAAGCTTCTGTCTTCATTGCTGACTTGAGGTCCTTCCTGCTCGGTTGCATACACCAGGGGCTGGATATCAGCTTCAGAGAGACTGTCATTAGGCAAAGATTTTGACTGTTCCACCAATTTATTGTTGGAGTTGTTTGTGTTTGGATCATCTTCTGGGGAACGCCTAGGCCTTGAGCTGGGAAAAGTGAATGTTAACACCCCTGAGTCATCTTTTTCTTGTTTTGTTGGGGAAGAGCCTCTTTTCCTTGCAGGTTTTGGTGTTTTTTTCACCTTGAATTCAATTATTTCTTCCACTTCAACCCATTTGGGCTTTTTCTCTTCCACCTTGGTCTCTATGTCAACATCTCTAGCTGCCGCTCCTTGCCTGTCCTGTGGTTCTGTGACAAAAAGCATGGGAACAGCAGACTTCGGTGTTGCCTCCTGCTCATGCCTGTGGAGAGGCTGCCTGATCTTTGAAACATAAACTGTCTCTGGAGCTGGCTCTGCTCTTGGGGAGCGGGAAGGCGAATGACCTGAAGAAGAACGTGCAGGAGAAACCCTTCCCCTTTGTCTTGGACTCTTCACCACAGTGGTTATCGTTTCCTCTCTGATGACAGAAAGGGTTGAAATGGAGTTGGCAGGAAGACGGGACTTTTTGGGGAGCCACACTCCATCAGCACATGCCATTGTCGGTCAAGGCGCAACAGTGGGGTTAGTTTTGTGAGCGCTCCAGCTTTTGGTGAAGCGTGTCATTTTGGAAGGGACACACACGCAATGCACACACCCACATGCCCATCTCCACTTACTTTCTGATCCAGGGAAAACCTCAGTGCTCTTTCCCTCAGGTGCATCCTAGCTCCGTTAACCTCCTTGAGTGCATGAACACACAACGAGTATGTCCAGCTAAGAAATGTTCTTCTGGATGCTGCTACATTTCCTGTGCTTATGTTGACCACATACTGTGCTACTTTGCACCCAATATAGCAGTTTCACCCAAAGATTTTACACACTCAGGGAGTTTAACCTTTTCCTGAGCACCTTTAACTCAAATCCTGGCTTCATAAAATTCAATGGCAACACACCCTTTATCACAGTAGGGTCAGCAGTTTCTTCTTTTTAAACAAATGTAATATATCTCTATTTTTTTCATTAAAGACTTTTGAGAACAGAGATCTGCGTTTTCACATGCAGAGCAGTTACATTAAAAGGGATATTTGGAGTTATGCAGAGCAGTTATATTTAGAGACCAGGAAAATAAAGTTAGAGCATTTCCTGCAGAGTCATCTATGCCAAAATGTGCTTATTTTTACTCTTCATAACACCATTATTGCAGACACAGCCTGATCCTACAACCACCAATTGACATGGGAGTACCAAATTGATCTGGGATGCATGATTACAATTTCTCAGCATATTTCTGCTGGCCTTACTTTAGATTTTTTGAGGTATCCAAAGCAGTTGAGACTTCTTAGCATCCTTGTATAAATACACAGCTGGTGTCAAAACAATCTTCTGCTCCTATCCCAGGACAAACTTTGACTTTAAATGAGCTACAGATGAAATTGGATCAAATAGCTTTAAAATCTGGGGACAGGAACACCTAAACCCAGACTTCAGTGCTCTTAATTTATATGTTTAACATGGAGATTTTCCTGCAGGTTTTTCAGTGGTATTTCCTACACGGAAAAACTTGAAGGTAAAGACAGTGTTGTCTTTGCAAGCACAAGGAAGCTGATGCTCTACAGTGCTGGTTCAATGGAGCTAACAGGCAAAGCTGATTTTGTTTCTGTGTTGAGATTCTGTCCTACCTCCAAGCAATGGGATAAAAAGAAAAAGACCTAACTGAAGGGTAAAGACAATGGCCTGAAGTGGAGAGGAATGATTATGAATCAAGATAATAGCTTTTTCATTTCTCTCTTTCTCCTCACCAGCCTCTAGTCACAGCCACACAGAGCTGAATGTCACCAGCTCTGCTCTCCAGCTGTCTCTGCTCTGGCTCTTTCATTGAGATACAGAGAAGGGTGGAAGGAGTCCTTGTGAAAGGAGAGTCTGTTTCTCCTGTTGCATTTGTCTAACCATCATGGAAGACTAATCCTCTTAGATATCTTGTAGCCTTACTCATCTATTGGTCTGATTTTTGGAGACTGGTAATGCCTTCGTCTATGTAGAACAGATTTCTTTCCACCATCAATCTCTCTCTGAGGATGCGGTGAAGTCCAGGACTGGATCAGCTACAGTATAATTTCTTTTCCTCTGGAGCACCCTCTCTACTACTGCTCATTTCCACTGCTTTACTCTTTCTCCCAGCTTTATCAGCTTTTTTCTCTTCCTCCATCCCATGTTGGGCTTATCTTCTCTCTGACACTGCTATAGAGCTTTAAGGTCTATGCAGACCCTTCATAATGGCTGTGGTGCCTTTCTGAATTACACAAAACTAAATTGTTTAGAGATAAAGATGAGAATTAATCCATGTGTGTTTACACTAGACTTTGCTTTACATTGCAAATTAAAATGCTTATATAGACATTGTTCAATCCTATCTCTAAATTATCTGTTATTTTCTGCGAGTAATTTCAAAGCTGTTTCTGTTGCTCAGCTCACTACACGTTAAGGAGAGCTGGAACGTACCCTTAGAGACTTGTTTCCAAACTTCACCCCATCACTATCCCACCTCCCAGCTGAGTTCATGACCTCCCCCACCAGCAAAAGGAGAGGATTTTCTGTTGTTCTGAGATACCACTCATAAATGTACCCACCTCCTTTGGGGCTGCAGCCCTTAATTTAGGAATCACTTCTAGAGCTGTCCAAAGAAATAGTCTATGGAATTTACATGTCAGAAATTTAGAAATCAGCTTAACTGATGGTATTTTGTATTAGTTTAATATTATTTAATCAACCAATATTAATACTGCTGTTTGTGATCTGGAATCATGGAGGGAAAAGGACTATCAGCTGACTGAGGAGAGATGTGAAATAAAAGCATCTCTGCAGGTGATTTACAGGCACAGAGATGTAGACAGATGAGATTTACTAAGCTTTAGACATGGTCTGGCTCTGAGTGTTTCCTTCTTGCTCATTACTTTCTCAGGATGTTTCTGAATATGATATCAAAAAATATTTCTCTGTTTAGCTACTCCACTGATATCTGAACCCTGGTCCTTGAGATGGTACAGGCAGAAACACCTTCATCCTCTGGTCTTTGCATGGTAAAAAAGTCTAATGTAATGACTGGAGATGTTAACTGAACTGATGTGCAAGAGAGAGGGGCAAAGGCAGAACCCGTTCCTGCCTCTCCTGTCTGCTCTTCTCCTAATCAAGGTGGAAGCTGCTAGGAGGGGGGACATGTCTTCTTATAAGCCACTGTCTCCAAATGGGCTAAGTGCATGGATCGTAAGAAGTAGTCATCATAGAAAATAATAAAAGAGATAAAAGGTAACCAACCCTTAACCATGTTTTAGCTGTCATTTCACACATCTTCCTCATCATCTAACAAAAGTCAAAGAAGTCAACTTTAGCGTCATGTCCAAGTCAAAGACTGGTTTTAGCAATAGTACAACTCTTGAGGGAATGCACTGTCCCAAAATATCCATTGTGTAGTCACCTACTAGCATTAGGACATGATTTGAATAGCTTGGAGGTATTCTCAAGGCCTAGCACAGAAGGACAATGTCCCCCTTCCAGCACAAGAAACAACTTTATTATGTATTTACTTATGATACTTAAAAACAAGAAGATACATTAAGATTTTAATGGCTGATGAGATTCTGGTCTACATATGACTGAGAAAGTACTGCTTTTTGCTGCAATTAATCTTTGTATGTTATAAGCACCCAATATAAACCAGGCTCAAAGTATCCAAAAAGACCAAGTCATTATCAATCAGGACAAAATTTCATATTAGGAATATAGAGACAGAAGGGAATAAAAATGTGCATCTTCCTTCTGCTTCATCATAAAAGGCTTTCCTGAAGAATTGAAAATAGAAAGCCAGAAGAAATCAGTGTAAGCTTTGAGATATTTGTTAACTTTGTACATTTTATCAAGTAGCCAGTTCTCAAAGCTGGTTTCTATTCAACATTGAGAGTCAGACTCTACCTTCTTGAACTCTCGTGGAACTTTGGCAGCATTCAGTGGAATTTTTTTCGTATGTAATTTCATAAAAATACTGACCCAGGCTGTGTCTAACACTAGTGCTGCTATTTTTTGAAAGGGATAGCAAGAATTTTTTCAGGTGGTCACTTTGCATAACACAGAATACCATGAGATCTGGTGGGATGGGAATGAACACACTTGCATGGCCAATAAATGCAAGCTTGTTATTGGATCATGCATTGGCAGCAAGGCAAAACACAAATGTTAAAAAAAAAAAAATCAGCACTTACATGATGATGGTTTTCTTGGGCACTTTAGTCTCTTGTTCAGTGACTACAAAGAAAACAGTATGAACACCATGGGGTTAAAGAAAGGCAAAAGCTGAAATGATTAAATTAACTTTGCTCAGTTAATCAAAATAAACTGGAGTGAAAAAAAACAACTGTACCATCCCATCCATGCTTTCTGTGGTTATTTCTAGCATCATCTTTAGTGTTTCTCAGAGTGCTCTCTGAACAGTGAATGATTTAGCTTTGAAATGAAATATTTTGTGGAGAACAATATTGCAAAATCTGTTTATTCTACTATGAGATTCTGACAATTTTGTTTGGCTGGTCAAAGCTAGAAAACAAGGTCCTTTTATTTTATTTATTATTTTTTTCCCTATAATACTATAGTGATGGTGTGAGAAACCTGAAAATGCCTTGATCTGGAAAATCCTGGAGAGACAAAATTCTTTAAACTGTGATTTCACTTACTAGAAAAAGAATTTCCCTAAACACTGAACAGTTTCCAAGCTTTTGTGAACTAGATGCAAAATCTAAGCTGATAGCAATGGAAACTAAAATCATTATCATCAGTACAGAAAATCAGCATCAGAAAAAAACCCTAGGAAACCCAGGAGCCCTGTAATACACCTATGTCTACTCCGTATCTTGTTTGCAATTTTTCCTGCCCCTTGTTCCATAACAATCTAGAAGCTGCTGATGCATATCAAGATCAAAAGGAAAGTAATGATTTAATGATTTTGCAAATGTTTCTTAAAATTGACATTTTTAAAAATAAGGAAGATACCATTTGAGGAGCTAATAGAGATTTTCGTCAGGTTCCCATCCTATCTGCTGGAATAAAATTAAGCCACTATTTCAACTAGACTTCTTTGAACACACGCAAAACTGCTGAACCTATTTGAGATCTAGAAAAAACAACAGCAAGCCCCACTTTTTATTTAATAAACTAGTAAAGTTTCTAAAAAAAACCTTAATTTAATCTCCAAGTAATTTGTCCAGCAATTGGTTTGCAATCTTCCAGCCAGCCTATAAGAAATAAGCTCTGGTAATTTTCAGTTGGTACAATTGAAAGTGAACTGCAACTTAAAAATTCACCTATAAAATCACAAATAGTTCTTGCCCAGGGGACTTGTAGTATCTGTATTATTTAATGACTTATGATTAGTGCTGATACTTTCAATAGTGTCCCAAAACTGCACTGACTGAAAATTAAGAACACATTTACAATATTAGATGGAATAATATAATTTTCCTTCCACTTAACTTCCAAGGACTCTTTTCTGCTGCTAGGTAAAACAAGAAATCCCACCATAATGAAAAAGAATTTTGTGTGAATGTTGATGTTAACATCTGACCTAGAGCTCTATGTTTTCTTTGCAGAGCCTTGTCTCATTTATGTATGTAAAAATCTGGAAGAATTTCCAATAGAGGCAAAGGAGTTACTGCAGAATTAGGTGGGTTTAAAGAAAATCTGTTTGGAAATTAGAGTTTATAGCTTACTGGCTACGTAAAGGGCAAAATTATTTTCAAATGTTTATCTCTGAGCACAATTACAATATAACCATTTACCTATCCTTAGTTAATATTTTTTAAATAATTCAAAACCTTTTTCAAATGGTGGAATGATAATTACACAGTGATGGAAGATGAACTGAGTGCTTGAACAATTTACTGCACTCAGGTTAGAAATTTTCACTGAATATTTAAACCCTTAAATCAATATTGTGCAATTTTTACATAACTTTTAGAAAAATCTCATCAAATCATATCATGAGATTAATCCATAAAGAGGAAGAGTATCAGTTCTGATGTAAATAGGAATTAATTTGATTATACACCAAAACATAGGGGTTTTAATCAATTATTTTAACAGCAATGTTATTTAGATGATAATTAAATATGTATTTAATGAAATCTCCCACTGTCTGTAAGAGAAAGTCTCTTTAATGTTTACTCTGTTAATGTCTGTTCTTGCAGTCCTCCCTAATGACATCAGTCGCAATATTTCTATATATAGCAGATGTCAAAGGGATTCAGTATTCAAAAATTCAGCAGGCCTGGGATGAGAAAGCTGTAAATGGCATATGGTAAATGGGTCCTGATGACTTGGGGTTTAGTGCACGACAGATCAGTTTTGTATGTGCTATCCAAGGTGTGAGGGAGGATTTAAGCAATCCTATGTGAAGAATAGAACCACATGAAAGTAGGATGAGAGAATTTGGGTTTCTTTTTTTTTTTTCCCTGAGAGGAAAATATTCTGCATCCATTTTAGCACCGGATTTATCATTTCAACTTGTTCAATAGCATTTTAGGAAAAAAGCTTTGCAAAGCAGGAGCCCCTGATAAGCAGGTTAAAAGCTGTAAGCATTAGGGTCAGCCAGTGCTTCTATAGGACTAGACTCCTCTTTGGTTAATACGTTAAATCATTGACTTACAAGTGATGAAACATTTAGGATAAGTCAGTTCTTGTTGCTCTGAATGGATGAAAGATGGTTTATGGCCTTTATTACAAACTTGAAGTCTGCTTTCTCTGCTCACAGAAGCATGAACTTATTTTTCCTTCACAGTACACACTGCTGGCATAAACCACGGGAGCACTGCTCTGCTTTCACCCTTCTGCTACACTTAGGAGATTAATCTGCAAGAGGGGATGCACAAATCTGACATGAACTGCTAAAGCTAACCTTAAAATGAGCAATTCATGGACATAACCATTCATGGACCAATGGTTATTAGACATTGGAAGGGGCTGCCCAGGGAGGTGGTGGAGTCACCATCTCTGGAGGTGTTTAAGAAAAGACTGGACATGGCACTTAGTGCCATGGTCTAGTTGACATGGTGGTGTCAGGGCAATGGTTGGACTTGATCCCAGAGGTCTCTTCCAACCTGATTGATTCTGTGATAACACTGTTTCCTAAACTCTATGACTGAACTGCAAGTGTTTTGCACTCATTCAAAAAAAAGAAAGGCTCCACTCCTGGAGTGACTGGGGTGGTTGTAAAGGCAGATTGTGCTCTCTTGAATTTGCACTGAAAATCCCATGGCCAGCCCAAAAATAGGATTAACTGACTGATAAATATCCTAACTATCACCCTAACCAGGGAAGTTAAAAAGGTCAGGGGAACAAACACCTATGCCCTGTTTCTTCAGTAAAAGGGTAGCACTGAGAGACCTAATGCTCCTCTGTGTTTTAAGGCAATCTTCCATTTGAGAGCCCCAGAATATTCAGCTTTTCCTTGCAAGGTGGGTATTACCAAACAAGGCAACGAAATAACTTGCCCAAAGCTCTGCACAAGATCTAAGGCAAAACTATGAAGAGATTCCTGTTGCCTGGTTGTAACCACGCTGGATGTTTTTCTTTACAGTTTTTCTTGTCTCCACTTGCGTAACTGACTCCTTCCCCTACTATTGACTGTCTCATTATACACCCTGGACCTGTCTGCCCAGGTGAGAATGCAAAACCTTTCAAAAATGAACAGGTTAGTGAGCCTGGGATGAGTGAATTGCAATAGTAACATGTTAAAAAGAGATGCCAGAGCCATCAGCCCAGGTCTGATGTGTGTAGGTTAAGTAGCAAGGTGCAAAGCAGACAGTCAACTTGAAGTCAAAGAGAAGGATCTTCTTTCGGTGACACTTTTTTTTAAGTGTCTGAAATTCTTCCAATAACCACAGAAAAAGGATTTTTAAAGCAGCTCTCCATTGACTTCAGTGCAGCGACCAGGTGTAGCTGAAGGCAGAACTCAGCGTTTCAGGCTTGCAGCCCAAGCTGTGGGTGCTCCCAAGGGGACCCCTTAGCCCAGTGGTTTCCATCCTTTTCAGATTTGGTCCTTCCAATGGATCAGCAAGTTCTCATAGTGTGAATTTAAACCTAATGACAAGAAGTTTGGTTTTGAGACCCATGGTGTTGGACTGTGGACCATCACTGACTGCAGGTCTGGGCTTGTAAACCACTGTACTAATGGTACCCCAAATTGTGACAGTAGGTTTGGTTCAGTATAATAAACAGTACAGAAAGGCAGGAGGAAAAAAACTAATATATTGCAACTAAAGCCCCTTGGGTGCCTCAGGAGACTCTGACAATAGTCATTCTGCAGAACCAACGATAAATCAGGTAAAACTTAGACCCACTGTGCAGGTGAGCTAGGAAACAGACACAGTATCTGTTTTCTGTTGTGATAGTACCACACAGCAGTAATGTTGTCCTCTTGGTGAAGTTACAGATAATCCCATTTTCACAAATAGAAGGATTGTAAGGATGGAAAGAGAAAGCCTTCATGAGATCCATCCGTCCTCCAGTTCTTTGCCAGATGAACCTGATTTTTCCATAGGTAGATCAAGGCTGGTTATTGATTCTCAAGAAAGCAACAAATTCCCTCCTCGGTCAAGTGCATTATGCCAAATGCATCCCTGATGTGATTCTGCTCAGAACAATCCTCTTGCTCCATGGATGAGCCTGCTCTTTGCTCCACCGGCCTGAAGCAGCTCTCCCTCAGTTTCTCCCTGGAGGTGACTCAGGGATCTATTTCCTTCCCTATTACCAAGTTCAAAGAATTGCACATCACAGATCAAAAACTACTTCATAATATTTCCGAAACTTCCAGACAAACTCCAATTATATTTCTTCAACCAAGCTCACGAAATTTTTTATTTATGACCGTAGGAATAAAAGCACATGGGTAATTCGGGGCTGAACATCTACATTTGCAACCCCAAGAGCACAACAATGCTTCTATCACTGTTTTACAGCCCTTGTTTGTTTTTATAACATCTTTTGCCTTGGTACAAGGGAACTTCATCAAGGTACACCACCCTAACAGTGATTTGTTTGTGCTCCTCTACATCCTGCATACAACTTATTTTTCCTCCCTTTAGGGCTCAGCAAGGACAAAGCGTTCAAGTACTTCAAGGTTTATCCTGCTGGAACAATTATATTGTTGCTGTACTACTAACACTACTAACATTCTCCCTGTAATGCTTTTGAATGATTTGATGGTACTCTGGGAAAGGACTACAAGGAAAGCAAGCATAAAACCAAGACAAGTGAGTACGTGGATCAGGATACTAATCTTAACAGCCTGTTGTGTCTGAATCTTCTTAATGTAATAATACAACATTGGTGTCTACAGAGGACTGGCCCAAAGGTCCATCCAGACCAGGACCCTGTCTCAGACAGAGCCAACAGCACAGGCCTGTGGAAAATGATGAAAAAAATGCGAGTGGAGTACCATTTTCCCTGAATATTTCTCTAGACTCCAGTCATTTGCTGCTCAGCAGCTTCTCGAGTCAGAATGCGTTTGTATTTGATGGCTCTCACTTGAATGTTGATAATAACAATAACAGTTAAAAGCACAACTGAACCCTTGTTACTACCACAAGACAACGTGAAAACACTGAAGATGAGGAAAGAAGGTCCTAGAGTTGTTGGCAAACCTCTGGCTTTTGTTGGCCATGTCTCCACTAACCACATCTGGGACAGCTCTCTGGCATCAAGGTTCACTGCCATGGAACAGTCTATGCTTATCTCAGTCCACTCTTTACCCTCTAAAACAGTAAGCTATCTGTTACCTATTATGAATGGTCCCTTGGTTATCTCCTGAACTGCTGCTGGGACCTGTTTGAGAGAGGCAGCGCTGGCTGGGTCATGATCAGCCAGCCAAGAACACTTCTGAGATGTACGAAGAACCAATTTCCTACACCGGGAAATGTCTCTTATGCAGAAGTAGCC
The DNA here is from genome assembly GCF_013368605.1 of Nyctibius grandis. Classification (NCBI taxonomy): domain Eukaryota; kingdom Metazoa; phylum Chordata; class Aves; order Nyctibiiformes; family Nyctibiidae; genus Nyctibius; species Nyctibius grandis. The sequence continues at coordinate 56,602,613 of NC_090664.1, forward strand.
ACTGATCTAAACTCAGTTGTGATGGGTTTTATAGCAAGCCTAAAATGCTGCTTGTGGAAATCCCTTCGATAAGAAGGTAACTTTAGGCAGTCGCATCCTAAAGGTGTTAAGAGATGCGTTGTTGGATGGGTATGAAATCAGTCCTTAGCACCCTAACAACTCAGGTGAAACATGCAGAAAAAAAAAAGGAATGGGACTCTCTATGTTGTGTGTAATACCTGAACAGTCCTAATGGACAAACTAATATTGCTCAGGATATACTGCTGTCAGTTCTGCTCTCTCAGTCATTCCAGATGGTCTTCAGTGGTATTTCAGAAATGATCACAACATGCCTGCAGCTTTACTTACTGGCCCCTGGTTTTTCTCAGCAGTATGTAACTCATGTTCTGCCAGGCTGACACATGTTTTCATGTGTTCCAACAGGAATAAAAACATTTTTCTTGCACTAGTGGTGGTGTGACATACCCTTCGTTTGCTCCTCCTTTTTCATATAATGCTTTTATGAACATTATATGATGAAGTTGATTTGCCAGGTTTGGAAATCAACAGATGGTGATGGGCATAGAGCTGAGCTGCAGTATACCCATGCACATCTCCATAGACATACAGATACGTGTACACCAACAATCAACATGGATAAGATGGCAAATATATCCGATCCTCAATGAGATGGTTTTAGAGTAATTCACTGACATACTTACAGAGCTGGTCAAGGATCATACCTTCTATGGTAATGGCTTGGTCTCCTCTCCTCTCCTGGGTCAGGGCTGCAGCACTGTGATGGTAAAGTTCTGCTCCACTTTTTGCAGACCCTAATCTGTTCACCAGCTAAAGAGAATCATGCAGTACCGAATGAACGCCGGACGTTTTTGTACAATAAAACCTTCCTATACTACGCTACAAATTCATTGCAGTTACATGACAACAGGAATGGATGAAGATGTGACCCCAAACCAAAGCTAGAGTTGAACACATCGCCGCTCAGTGTAGTTCATGGTGATGCTGTATGGCATTTCAGTGGTAATTAAAGAGGGTTTTTTTGTTTATCATCCATTAATCCACTGAGACTTATTCAGCCAAGGGAATATTGGATCTTGGGATCTTAGCTAATGGCAAATGCAAAGTAATGTGATTTTGCTAAAATTCTAGTAGAAGTCTTTAAATTTTATCAAACTTCCTAAAAGTTTCTGTGGAATAACTGTGAAGTTGCTGTGAGCTGAGCTGTTTACCATGGGTCAGCTGACCTATGCTAATTTCTTAAATCAAGGTCAGCTGCTTTTATTGCTGAGCCCTGAGAGTTTATTACTATTTTATTACAATGAATGCATAGACTATGACTAATTTTTAGAAAATATTTTACAGCACATTTATTTTATTAGATACTTTCATGCATGCTTGCTAAATAAACAGGAATTTCTGTGGTTTACACTTCCATTTAGATTTAATTTCTTTCTTTTGACTTTGGATGGTTTCTTTGTGCAGCATGAATCTATTCTAACTTAAAGATGGTCCAGAAATAAAACGTCACCTCAGAATGGTCCTAAACTTTGTAAGAGCTGCCTCTAGAGATCTGGATCTGAATTTAAGCTCAGAACAAGCTCATTCAATTATTATTTGAACCACCAAAATCTCAAATCAGAATATTCTGAAGCTTTTGGATGTTCACAATCCAGATCTAGTTCAGGAGAACCTGACTTGTATAAACTTTTTTCATATTGCAGGCAGCAGCAATTACTCAGACACTACTCATGCAATGGATCTCTTCTAGTAACATGAATTCTTCTGTCTACGTTGTGTCAGACAGCAGATCTTTAAATCTCTCTGAACTTACCTCACATTCATAGTGTCCCATGTCTTCATTGGAAGGGTTCTTGACCACCAGGACTATTATGCCACTCCGTGGTTCACTGAAAGTCTGGTATTTACCTGTGTCCTTCAACAGTACACCATCTTTGTACCATCTGCATGCGGAAAACACCAAGTTTAAGCCAGGAAAAAATATGCAGTGCCAAGAAGTCTCCAGCTCACTGATCCATCTATCAGACCAGTGGGCAAACAACTCAAGAGTTAAACATTAGACAGAAGTTTGGATCTGGGAAGGTAGGTCTACAGGTGGGTAGATCACGCATGAATACTGAACTGCACAGGTTTATGAGATTCTTCTCACAGTGCTTCTAATCATGAGAAGCTGTGCTGGGCTTTTTGTCAGAATACCCCAGACTGGTGGCTGATAAAATAAATTCAAGTGTAAGGAAAGGAGGATAAAGAAATGATAAAATGTTGTTAGGGTATTAGGTCTGATACAGCCCTATGTCAGGGATTATCTGTAGGTATTTCTTTCCAGATGCTAGCTAGAATAAATTGCTGAGAATCTCAGGAATGTCAGGATCAGGAAGAGCCAGCATTGGGATGGGGTTCAGGTGGAATACACAGAGAAGGAAGGGTCATAACCTTGACAGAAAGGGCAGGAGGCTCATCTGACTGTGCAAAATGGGAAAACAGGATTTGTTCCAGTGTGACTTGAAGAACTAACCTGATTTGAGGCCTAGGTGCTCCTTCGATAGTACAGGTGAACTGAGCATCTTCACCCTCAAAAAAATAAGCATTTCTAACCTTGTTGACAAACCGTGGTGGCACTGAAAAACAAGGATAAGTGTAGCTAGTAGGTGGAAATATGACCAGATACAAAGGATGTGTCGCTGACCAGATAATTCTCATGATGTCTGCACACAAGACACTGAAGACCATATTTTTTGACACAAGAATAATTGACTACACCTGTACATCAAATAATTTTTTAAAAATATTATCCAGTAGATGTTATACTGATCTTCTGGAATGTCTTAATATTGATGTTTAAGGTATTACATAGCACACCCCTTTAAAATGATGCATCTGTGCAGAACTTTACCTTGAACAAGGATCTTTCCTAAGGTACTGGCATTTCCAGCAGGACTGGAAGCAAAGCACATGTACTGTCCTGAGTCAACACCTGTTAGGTTGTCCAAGATCAATGTGCAGGAACCGTCAGGATCTTCAATTATAATGTGATGGGGATCCACCTCCACAGGCTTTCCATCTTAAAGACAAAGGGAAAAAAATTTTTTGAATAGCTTTGTATCAGTTATGTTTTCTCCTTGGGAATTTCATCCAGCTTTTTGTCTTGATAGGACTGAGAGCTCTATTTGCTTTATTGCAGCTGATGTCAGTAGTTGAGGAATGAGCTCTTCATCCAGCTTTCTATAAAATATCCTCTGGGCAAAGTGCTCTTGAGAGACCTCATACATCATCAATCCTCATTTAAAAGGGAAATTCTCCCAGAGTGTGTTCTGTGCAGTTGTAGCTCTGATTTGCTAGCCAAAGGAACACCTCCAAAGTGACTGTAAACATGCAGAACAGATCTTTATAAGGTGTGAACTTATAGCAAAGCTGTTTCTTCTGCAATACAGTGATGCTGGGGAAAAAAGCGTGTCCTCACAGCAGCCTGTGTTATGACATGCAAACATCTAAGCTAGTTCCAACAATTTATTAATTTACTAGAAGTTGTCTGACTGTGACAAGATGTGGATTCATATGGGCTAATAGGCAAACTTGAGATCAGGCAGGGTATCTTAGCTCACAGAAGGATCTACATCACTTGGGTTGTTTAGTAGCTAACTTTAAGACTAGACTTTGGTATCTCTAGGTGGTCAGCGTTTAGATTACCCACTAACCAATTAGCGCAAAGCAGTATAGACTGAGAACAAATTTGAAGGGTGCATTTCATGACTTGCTGCTCATACCTTTGTACCAGCTGATGGATGGCTTGGGAGCTCCCGTAACTTTGCAAGCCAGCTTGACTGTCTCTCCCAGCTCAGCTGTACAGTCCGCCAGTTCTTCCTCAAAGTCTGGAGGTACTGAAACACCAGAATAAGCATGTTAGTCCAGAGGAGGGGGGGTCTGTCCATAGGATGGCTGCTGCAAAGATAAGAATAGGTATAATTTTTGCAAATCTGTGAGTTTCAGAATGGAAAGCTGAACAGGAAATTTTAGCAGCTGATGACTTTCCAGGTGGCATGCTGAGACTAAACTCAGTCTGCCAAATGTCTGTTGTTGGCTATAAAGATGGACTATAAGAAAAATGGGATTTGTAGCTACCATTTGTAGCGTATACCTGGACAATAAAGATCTAATATCCCCGCTGATAAATTTCGTGGATAGAAAATTGGTGGAATTTCAAATGACAGTGAGGACGAAGCACCCTGAATGACAAGACAAAAATCCAAAGCAAACCCATGTTCCCTGACACAGCAACGTAAGCCAGAAGTCAAGTGAAGGGTTTGGTACCCAACAAAGTCACAGGGGGCTTTATACTGGTGTCAGCAGAACTATGGGTCACGTCCTGAGACTACTTTTCTCACTGGAGCCTGATGCTCTTACTGCAGTGGGCCAGGGCCTTTGTCACCAAATTGTGTGGCCATGTACCCTCTGCAATCCCTGCCAGATCAAATGCACCTCTAGTGCCAACTTTGCAATTTGTGTTTTAGAAGTTTCAATAATGTGTTTCTTTTCCCCAGTGACACACATTTTCTGGGCTATTTTGCTGGAAAACAACATCCTCTGCTTATTGACGAAAACATAGGAATATGAAGACAGCGAGCTGAGCAACCACTCCAGCCTCTGACTCTGAACCTCCATCAAAGGCAATCCACATCCCTTGAAAGAGCCAGGGATAGCCAGCTCTTCTCAGCTCATCAGCCTGCATTTTCCACGCTTGGGTTATGGATATTGAAGAGTAATCAGAAAGTTACTCATCTAGACAGGTCCTGCGGGACCTCTGTTGTGTAAATTTAATCTCTTCAATGATATACAGTCTTGGCTCTCTTGATGGTAAATGGAGAGAGTCAAACACCACTGTCCTATCCTGATGAAGGTGCATTCCTCAGCTCAGGTGGATGACCTAACACTGTTATAATCATTCCAGTTAAAGCTTACTGTGTGCTGTCAAGTCATGGGAGTTGTTATTTACAGCAGTCTGTGATGTGATTAAGGGAAAACCTCCAACCCTAGTTCAGTTCAAGAGGTGGCAGATGACCCTATATGGTTTCTCTCCTTCTTTTGCTAATCTCCTTCCTGAGTCAGGGAGAACACCCAAGAAAAAAATAGGCGGTTTGGGCTCTCTTGGGCCATACTCACTCCAGACAGGCTCACTGATCCGTTGCTGTATGCCACAGATCTCCTTCACCCAGGAGTTCTTGATATTCACTGTACGCGCCTGAAGGAGGTACTTGCGGACCAAGTCTTCCCGTTCGTGCCAGACCTCAAACGCCCGGTCATCCCCTTCCACAAGGTCATTCACATCTATGTTGTTCAGCTGTGTGACAGAAGGACAAGAAAGTCAACACACATGCTGTGTTCTTAGGGCTGAATTTCAGCCAGAACCTTTCCCACAACTGAAATACCAGAGTTTAGGTCAGTTCAGATCTGCACCTAGCTTTGGTGAACCAGAACCATGTTCAACCAAGGTTTGAAATCGAAACAACTGCTAAACACCAGCAAGTCTCCTGCTGCCAGTGTGTACCCTCTTCAGTGGACATGAGTTGTGCCATTAAAACTATATTAGATGCTCCAACAGCAAAAGGGATAATTTATGCCGCTCTTAAAGATTTTCCAGATGCATGAGCAATACAACATGGCTTTGGCTGAACAGCAGTCAGGGTCACTTTGCAATCCTTTCCCCAGTATATTTGACTTTCTGGTTACCAGACATTTTCCTGGGAGTAATTATCACATTTCAGAAAATTAACATCCAGAATTAAAGGGTATCCCAAGGGTGGAACACACTGCCCCTACAGTGAAGCACTCTTGGGCCCAGGAACAGCACAATTAGGGATAACGTGGAAAGAAATTATGGAGCAGGCATTCTTTGGACAAAGCATCCCTTTTTTTTCTTGGAAGATAAAATCTGCCTGTGAATATCAATGAGGACAGAGATAAGGACTTTCAGAAGGTCCTGACTGGTCTTGGTCAAGAACTCCATGGGTTTTTGGTTGGTTGTTTTTTACTGGAGTTGAGCATCTACTGCCTTGGGAAAACGCTTTCTGCAATTTCTTGCAGTTTTAACCTGAGCCCTGGTTGTCTGAAGATGAGCTGGTCAAATCCTCTGAATTTTTCATTTCTAAACAGGAGTTGGTGTCAGGAAAGGACATAACCAGCAGAGAGGACCACTGGGAATTTAGCATATGACTAAAACAGCATTTCCTCCAAGTTACTACCAACATTACAGACTGCCAAAACTAAAGATATACAACTGCTAGCAAATACTCTAGACAGCAAAATTCACATCAATATCACATACTTATGCAGTTAACTCAGTGAGATGAATAAACACTTGTACATGTAATCTCATTGCTGCATAGTGAAAGTCCACCTATGCTTCTGATGGCTTCTGACACGTTTCTGACAGGTTTAACAGAGAGATTTTGAGATAGACATAGATTCTACTTGTGCTTCAAAGACTTTTGGAAACAAAGGAATAGCTCAAAAGGATTAGTGATGTGTCCAAGCTGGATATAAACATGAAGTTCTGAATGACAGAGAAATGCTCTAGGTGAGGATATAATGATCAGACCTTCATTATGTTTTTGAAGATGTAACTGTAGGTGTCTGTCTTTGTGTCTCGCTTTGGTTTGCAGATCACAATATAATTTTTGAAGAGGAAGACATGTCTTTTGTGTCCTTTCCATGCCATTCGAGCTCCTGGAGCTCCTTCCCACACAATGAAGTGTCCCTGATAGGAAAAAGAAAGAAGAGCACATAGTGATAAATCTGGAATAACTACTACAATGATGTATCACCATCATTTTTCAGTGAACAGAAAACAAGTATTTACTGTGACATCGTCACCTTATGTATCTCTGTTTTATCACGGCACAGCAGATTGTATCTAATGCTAAAAGTGATGCATCAGACTGACAGCACCAACAGGGGTGCACGCAGTGGTTGTTATTACATTGTCCTTTAAATGGTATTATTTGTTGCCAGAAAAATACAGAGCTCTTGTCACAGAATCACAGAATGGTTAAGGGTTGGAAGGGGCCTCTGGAGATCATCTAGTCCAACCCCCTGCCAAAGCAGGGTCACCCAGAGCACGTTGCACAGGGTCGTGTCCAGGCAGGTTTGAATATCTCCAGAGAAGGAGACTCCACAACCTCCTTGGGCAGCCTGTGCCAGGACTCTGCCACCCTCAAAGTAAAGAAGTTCCTCCTCATATTCAGGTGGAACTTCAGGTAGGCAAACTCTTGGAAGCAGAAATGCTAATGGAAAATTTCATTTTGTGTGTTATGCAGACACTTGATATGCTCACTTGGTGTCCTTCACCAGAGCAGGACATTCGTTTCACACACCTTCAGGCATATACAGCTTAGTTAGTGACATGGGTTCCCCCTTGGCATCATTAGGGAGAAGTAAGCACTCTTGGGGTGTGACTGGACTCTTTTTCAGGTGTCTAAATGTGGATAGATGAATGCCCACCAGAGTATCACTGTAATTTAGCCTTACAACTCCACTCAGCCATACACTCTGATTCTCATGGAAGACATAGGGTATAAAGAGGCAGAGTAAATGACTTGCCCAGCATGACACAGTAAGTCTACAAAGAAACAGGAATTGAGTAAGGGCGTTGAAAGTCCTAAACTAGTGTCTTAATAGCTGGGCTATCTTTCCTCTGTGCTCCTAAACCACACATCTGTTTCATGAGAGACCTGGAGGAGCACACAGGTCTTTTGAAGATACATGAACAGCTGTGGGAGAACATCCATAAGTTGATCTAATGTTTTCACATGGAGCACATGCAACATATGCTATGCTACCTTGTACCGACTTGCCCAGAAAACTAGGCTCTTTGAAAGAACTGTGTAAATTTGAAAACATGTAGACCAAAAAGGGTCAGTGAGCTTCTAACACCTGAGGAATCAACAGGAAAAACCCACTGATGCCAGTAATCTCAGGAGTTGGCCCATGTAGCTTGCCAATAATAAGAGAGGAGGAGGAAAAACCAAAATGTTTTAAAATCATGTGGGGGCCCAGAACAAATCTGTTCCTGTTTGATGAGTGGGTTGGAAAGGCAAATAACTATATTATGTGTGAATTACTCTGTAAGCATCTATGCTCTGGTGCGTCAAACCTTAATCAAGCTCAGAGACCCATCTCTCTGATCAGTAAGAAAGGCAATAAGCAAATATTCTCAGGTATGATTTCTAAAGGAGGTTCTTGTAGGACATGAGGCTACTCTAAAACTAGTGAAGGCATGCATAGCACTAGCACCGACTGAGAAATTCCAGTTACCTGTCGGATGGGTTCACCAAGGCTTTCCAAGGTCCCTGGATAGTTCTCAATGAGTGAGACATGGAGGTTGTTTTCTGCTCTTCTAGTGAGTGCAGACACAATGGCATAAGCCTGCTCCAGCAAAGTGCAGTTTTGGCTGTTTCTTGCTTTGTTTCGGATTAATTCCTGTAGATGAATGAAGAAAAAGTTACTGAGCAGTCAAAAAAAAAAGTACATTTCCTGGATAGCCAAAGAGTTTCTCAGTATCTGTTCCAGCTCTTTCATCTGCCAAACTTTTATCTCATTCTTTCACCATGTGCTGCTTAGCTACTAAAGTCTCTTCTTTCCTACCCATTCTGTGGCCTTAATGACTAACCAGTCTGGCTTTTCCTTACATCAATTGATATTAAACAAAGACAAAGCTGAAGCAAATATCAGATATGCTTCAGTGATTGAAAACAAAAAAAACTCAAAGAAATCCTAAATGCATCCATTGCATGTCTCTCGTGCTTACCCTGACGATACCAGGAGGCAAGCAATTCATGTGGCGGTGTTAAACCAAGAGTCAATATTAGATTAATAAAAAGAGAGGTTGGAAAAAATATGAAATGACAGTTATCTTGTTCTTCTCACATTTTTTCCTGTTCCTCTCTTTTGGCAATGAAGGCATGGAAAGTGCCCGTACTTGCTCTCTCTTCCAAGAGACTCTCGTTGGTGTTTGTGTGCAACCATGTGTTCAAAATTAGGAAGTTAGTGTTCTCCAAACTATTCAAACTGCTCACTGATGTAACACTACAATACAGAAATATTTGGACATGGGTGTCGTCTTCCTTCATATCCTAGTACTATTTCCCATGAAAAATAGTATTTAAAATACTACTTTGAAATGTTTGTTTGTGGTCTGGGCTAGAACCTGAGAGTGTGGGACAGATGAAAGGTTGAAAGATGAAACACTTCACAATTCTAGAATGGGGCAAAGCTTTTCAGAAAACAAAAAATGCATCTTACTATAATGTCAGTATAAATTCAAGGAAAGTAAGTGTTAAGTCAATACCTTACACATTGGAAACTGCTTATTTTTATAACATACCTGTTGCTGAGTGTGAAGCAAATTCATACTTATCACGGATATACACATACATGTATTCATATATATGTATATATATGCATATATTTCTTTATATATGTACATACATATATTTAAAGATCACTCAGATAAAGCTTGCTGAACTTTATGGGGTTGGAGACAGTGAACCTCTACCTAGATTTACATTTACAAAACTATTTAGAGAGCACTATCACTGGTGATGATTAATGACTGTCTTACTCAAGCAGCTTTTAGTAGTAGTTGCATCAGAAGGAAGCCAAGAAATATGAAATAAAAATAAAGCCTTTTTCTACACAAGTTGCACAAAGCAGAACATAAACATATCACATATAAGTGTATAAGAAAAGCTGTGCACCTTGATTATAGTCTGATACTGCTGGATCCTGTTTATGGGTTTTTCCAGGTAGTGCTGTAGTGGCGGGATAAGTGGCTGTGAAGGATCTTCATTAGTTAAAATTTCATCTGTGTATCTCTGAAAAAATATGTAGAAGAATGAGGAAAGGTTGTTATAAAGAACAATAGAAAAGAATACTCCGTGGAAAATGCTCATATGATGCTGGTTCATAAACATAACTCAGCCAAAGCTGGATACCTCTACCGGATCTCACTACCCCATTTTTTGGACATCTGTAGCCCTCTCCCATCCTTTATCAGCTATTCATCATTTTAGACTGCAACATGTTGTAGTGAGGTTGTATCAAGCTGATTGCTAGTCTCTTCTCCCAGGTAACAAGTGATAGGACAAGAGCAAATGGCCTGAAGTTGTGCCAGGGGAGGTTTAGATTGGATATCAGGAACAATTTCTTGACCGAAAGGGTTGTCAAGCACTGGAACAGGCTGCCCAGGGAAGTGGTGGAGTCCCCATCCCTGGAGGTATTTAAAAGATGAGTAGATGTGGTGCTGAGGGACATGGTTTAGTGGTGGACTTGGCAGTGCTGGGTTAACGGTTGGTCGATGATCTTAAAGGTCCTTTCCAACCAAAACAATTCTGTGATTCTATGTCTGAAATTTGTCTGCTTTTCCAGTGCAGGACTGGTGCTGGGGAAATGTGATCCAAAGCTTGCCGAACCAGACAGTGTCACAGGAAAGATCAGTGCTTTCAGTGGGTGGGAGGGCAGGAGTGAGTGAACTCAGTGCCAGCAGTACCAGACCTCAGTCAAGAGCAGTCCATGTGTTTGCAGTGCCAGTGAGTGGAGCGAGTGAGGGTCTTGGCACCAGCACCTGGAGTGGGAAGCACAGGCCACAGGGTCCATGTGCTTGGACATCAGCCACTAAGCTGCACGTTTATCCTTTCCAACTGATCTGGTGCATGTGGGTGCAAATGTGTGCAATTCATCAGCAAACTCCAAGCTGGACTAGATGTAAGTAGGAGACCCAGGGTCCAGGCATGGACATGAGGGAAGCTGAGAGCTTATGCTGATAATTTGAAGGATCTGTGTATGTGGCGTGAGAGTGAACGCGTGCATTTGTTTTCTAGCGAGCATCAAGCTGGACTAGCTGCTGAGTAGGAGGCTCATGGAGAGAGTAAAACGCTCAGGATCTGGGCATGGGTATTGGATGGACAGAGGGGCCATGCTTGCTACTCAAGGGATCCACAAACATGCATGTGCTCGTGGGTCTGGAGCATTATGTGTGTGTTTTCACTAGTGAACTTCAGTCCTGAGCGGCTGGAGCAGAAAAATGGGATTTGCCTGTCTATACTTATGTTTTATGTGACTTCGCTTGGTCTTAAAACATCCCTTGATTACAATTACATAATCACAGCCACATTCATATCTGTATAGTCTTTATAATATTCATATGAACACTTAAGCATATGTAAATATGTTCCCATATTGATTGTGCCTACCAGGAAGAGCTAGACAGTAAACACAAAATTATTATATTTAGCAAAGATTTCCCACAAAAATTTTTAAAAGTCCTTTTCAGGATCACGTTTGTGATTAATAACTACATTTCTTGATGCAGTGGGTTATAGGATGCACGTTCCACAGGTATTTTGGCTACTGTTTTACCTTGTAGAAATCCTGGACAGCTTTGCTGACAACAATCGACTCAGCTTGTACCCTGCCCACCAGGTACTGGATGTACTTATTAAACTCTGTTTCGTGCTTGATAAAGCACATGGCCACATCATCGTCAGTGTCACATTTCTGCAAGCCTTGGAGGAAGACGCTGTGGAGACAAAGGAAAAAGGACATCCGAGGAGAAGGTGATGGAATAAGGCTACAACACAGCCCCAGCAGCCAGACTTTTAAATCAGGCAATTTCAGGTTAACACAGATTAAAGGAAATGACTGGGGGAAACGAGGGATGTTGCCACATTAACATTAATCTTCTCAATGCCCCTTCATCCAGCATCATGCTGTCCCTCTTAGCTTGAATGTACAAAATGCCCTGCAAGGAAGGTAGGGATGACTTTCAAGGTCTTAGCTCAAGTTGGGAAATTAACCCCTTCCCAGGTCCTTAAGCCTCAGTTAAAGGATTGTCCTGATTTTGTGGGGATAAAATTATTGAATCACTTTTCTGTTACATTTTGTTTCAGTTTGTGGCCAGCTGTGGGATGGTGATCAAGGCCATTAGCAGTTAAACCCAGGGCAGATGATCCATTAATGTCAGGGTCACTATAAATGGGAAATCTTGCTGGTGATAGTGGGGGGTTTTTTGCTCTCCTCGATAGTTACTATCCCTTGAGGGACTTGCCACCACTCTACGGTCTAAGTATAACTTTGTGTCTTTTGTATTAGCATTGATATTGGTTTCTTATTTTATTAAATCTGTTTAAATTTCAGCCCACAATTCTCACTCCTTTTCCCAATTCCCTTTCTTGGTTGGGGAGGGGAAATTGGGTGATAGAACAACTGCTTATTTTTTAGCCCTGGGTGTGTGCTAAATGGAGACAAGGATCAATGAGCCATCCACATGAGTGAAGGCAGAGATTCCCACCCTGTTTCACAAAGGATATTGAGACAGGTTCACATGCACAAAGATTTTTAGTAGTGTCAGTAGCTGATGATGTACATCAGCTCTAGCAGTTGAAGTTACTTTTGGGGAAAAACAAAAGGAGAGGGAAGAGAGAGAGACAGGGAGGAAAGAGAAGGGAAATCTATTCCCATGGCCCATTCAGGAAAAGTGAAGGCATATTATTGACCCCCCCACACTAAGGTAAACCAAAAGTTAGGAACATAGAGTAGGAAAATGGGGAAGAAAGGGTGATTCTCATGCTCTTAGCAGGGACTTTCTATGAGAACAATCACTTCCCATGAGAGCAAGGGTGTCAAGGTGCAAAGTTAACAATGGAAAGCCTAAGGCACATAAGACATTGTACAACACCTCCTTTGCCTGGCAAGTAAAAGTATTTCAGCCTGAACTGACACCAGGTATGTATGTGAGCCACTCTGTGGTTTCAAATGAAGGCACACGGGAATGCCCACCTGGCATGGAAGCAAGCAATGTCATCCATATTCCTGAAGATGGTGGATTTCTGACTGGCGACAGCTCCCGGGACACTGGGACAGGTCTCGGTGTACTTCAGATGATGAGTCTGGAGGAACTGTAGATCTTGAATGTAATCCTCTTCTGAGATCAACAGTTCTTGAATAAGAACGCTAAAGGGAAAATGAATAAGCAAAAAGAAAGCACAGAACAATCATCACAATTATTCTTGAAATGCTGAGAAACTTTAAGGCTCTAAAATAGAGATATTTGATCAGAGGAACAGGCTCCCTGAAGTGAGTTGACAAGATGCCCTCTGATCATAAGAGGAACTTAGGTCAGGAACTGCTCATGGAGTGACACCTACAGACGCCTGCTGTTAGGGCAGACAGAACAGAGCATGAGCAACAAAAGGAACTATGTGAAGTAGAGAGTAGCAACTTCAGTTCCACTTTATGTAATCACGAAAGCAAATATCTCTATGACAGCATGCTCAGTAGTGTGCTTCACTGCAAGGGAGTAACACAAAGTTGTAGCTGTTTTTCTGAGAGTGCTTTCACTCCCTCTTCAGACATCATGCTCAGATACAGAGCACACAAAAATACAGAAGTAGTGAAGTTTAGGATTTTTGTGAAATGAGAGATTTTCCAGAATTACATCATGTAAACCCCTCCTTTCAAGTCACCCAATGTGATTTAGGTTGCCTGGAATTTTCCTGACTTGAAATCAATGGCAAAAATCAATCAAAGATAAAAGAAAATTACAAGTCTGAGAGAATCAAGAGTCATCTTGGTTCTGGGAAAGGGGAGGTGGCAGGACTCAGCAGAACAAAACCAGCGACTCTGACAGGAAGGACCTAGATGCCAATATTCATGTTAGTCCAAAAGGCAGGAAAACTCAAAGGTGCAAATACCAAATGACACGAACTCACCTTAACTTCCTTTTATATTCGTCTTCAGAAACAAACTCTCCAGGGAACTCAGGAGCTTCTGTTGTTCCCCACTCTGGTGACAACTAAAATACAAGAAAAAAGAAATATTATTCTTTTCAGTTAACAGTGCTTTTATCAACGTGCACTGAGGAATATCCCTCCTGTGTTCACAGTCCCTTTCAACAATTCCTGTGGCTGCCCCCTCCCGTGGCAGTGTTCAAGGCTAGGTTGGATGGGGCTTGGAGCAACCTGGTCTAGTGGAAGGTGTCCCTGCCCATGGCAGGGGGTTGGAACTAGATGATCTTTAAGGTCCCTTCCCATTCTATGATTTTATGGCTCTAAACTGCAACACAAGCAAGTAATTTTACATGAAAAATAAACACAGCATGATCAGTCACCTTTAATTTCTTGTCCAGATAAGCTGGAGATACCCAACCCTGTCGAGAGGGGCTAGATTTTGTGGGCTTAGTCCTGACCAGCCATTTCAGAGGATGAGCTGAATCAAGGACTTCCACATATTGGCCTTCCTTCAAAGTGATGGTCTCCCTGTCAGGTGCAGCGGGCACGTAGTCAGCTGTGACCATGTAGACGTCAAAGATCTGCAGGTATGAAATGACAGTTATTTTGTGCTCTGAAAATAGAATACAGTAACACCAGCAGAACGTAAGTGCTTATCTGTGTTTAATGTTTTATTCTCCAGCCCTTGTATGGTAAAGAAAATCACTGTTTGCTTTTTGCAAGCGGAAGACTAAGTCTCTAGGAGACTCAGGCCATATTTTCCAAACTAGCTGCAGTATCCATGAAACAGTGGATTTTTCTCCCAAGGCAAAACAAACAGTGGTCCTGCAAATGTCAAAATAGGTTAATATTTCCAAAGTTTTAATTCTTTTTTTTTTTAGGAAGTGTTTGAAATGAACATCCAAAAATTTTCTGATTTTTCACAAAATCGTCATTTTTCTCATGAAGAACTTTTCAACAAAATTCTTCTGACCAACTCTATCCGAGGCCACAGAAAATCAAGTTCTGACTTTCTGAATCTCAGCCGTGAAAGCAAAAGGTGCCAAACAATGGATATGTTTTGACCATGTTGACTTGCACAACTTGTTCAACATCACAGTGAGCATCAGAATTTGATTCTCTGTGCTCTGTATCACTGACCCAATATTTAACTACTAAATATACCTACTAAAGTGAAGTAGATCCCTGAAGGGGATGGAGGTTCTTAAACCATAGGAGACTGGTCATTCTAAGTAAAGTTTTCCCCTTGTGAAGTAAAGTTTTCAAACTTGTCCATAAAGGTATCATACCTCTCCTCTGGAATCCCCATCTTCAGATTCAGAGGAGGACTCCTGAGCAATGGATGAAGGTCTGGATCGTCCATGGCGAGGAGATGCAGAGGGAGTTTTTGATTCATCATCGCTTTCTGCACCTGGCACTCGAAGTGTAGCTAAAAGCAGAGCAACAGTGAAGTGTGAAATAAAGATCCCAATTTGAACGTGAACCAAATGTATAATAATTTTCAATTTCATAAAAAAAAAAATCCCTAGGAAAAGCATCTGTAGTATTTAGTGTGATCTCCTATTGATATTGTGGATTAAATAAAAAAATTGCAACATTTTAATGCGTGAGGTTGCATGTCTACTGTGTGTGTTGCCTCTGCACTGCAAGAATATTTGTAGGAGAGGTAATGCCTCTATTTTTGCTTCAAGATAAAATTTTACTACAAGATAATCAGTACATGATAATCCCATTGTGAGCTAAAACTTGAAGATGTGGGAAGTCTTCAAAACAAGAATGCTTGCAGACTCGGGAGTCATGAATATCTAAGGAACTTGAAATATCCAAGATGTTCAAAATACACTTCCATTTTTACAACTTGTCCTCCTCTCTAAAGCTTACAGTTACTCCTACTTATTCATATAAACACTGTATGCGTAAAATGGACACTGGCCATCTCGGTTTACTGTAATAGCTTTTTTTCTAGTTCAAAATCATAGACTAAGACATGCAGTTTGGATGGACCCTTAGTAAAAATTCTTAGTCCTAAGCATTTACAAACGTTCATATGCTCATGTAGGATGACTGTCTCAAAACCTGCTTCTTAAATGTCACTGATCTTTGAAGTCCAAAGGATACCTAAAAAAAGATTGCGTATTTTTCTACACTACTTAAATTGTTTTTGCCAGGTTCCTTACCCTGACTTATTTTTGCAGATACCATTTCTGAGATACGGGAGGTGAGTTTCTGGAAGAACTCTTCTGAGCCAACATCAGCTAATGAAATAGGGCTTTTGGGTACACCTTCCCTACCAGCTTCAAGGTCTCCTGGAAAAGAGAGAATTTTCTATTAAGCAGGCAATGTCATTAGAAAGTCATCTTTTTTGAGTAACAAAAGCTTCTGTGGAAGGAAGGTCTATTTTCCTTCACTTCCCCTGCTTTTAAAACTGTGCTTGCTCACATTTCATCCAAATAATTCACCCTTGAACAGAGACCAGTCCTGAAAATTTTCAACATTTCAGATAATTTCAAGAAAACAGGACAAAAGTAGGTAGTAATCATGAAATACATAGACAATCTCAGCTGTAGGTGTGAAGGGCAGGAGTAGGAGAGAGAAAACAGCTTTTCTTACCTTCTCTTGTTTCAGCGGGATGAATAGCTCTGAAAAAGAAAGAGTAAAGCAGAGTTAAAAGTTAAAATAAAATGTGTAGTAAGAAGAGCCAAGTGAGAAGCACCCCCTCCTTCTCACACCTTGTATGTGAAGGTTGGGAATATCTCCATTAGGACTCTGGTTTGGACTACAGGTGCTGGCAGCCAATCACCAGGGGCCAATGTGAGAAATTAGAATTGGGGCACCTGGCTCATATGGGCACAGAAACACTTGGATGTCTTAATCTTTGAGTCAAATCCTATTTGAGATTTCTCCTTATTCCTACTTTTATTTAGCTGGAGAAGACCTAGCTGCTCAGGAAGCGGGTTGCAGAACAGAGTAGCCTCCATCTCTCAGATGCTCCTGGGATGCTTCCCAGCTGACACTGAAATAAAACTATCACAGTTGGAGACATTATGTCAAGTGGGTTCTGTAGTCTCAGTCCATTTTCAGTGAACTAATGCTCAACAATTTCCAGTGGTTTCATCAGGAAACCAAGGACTAGAGAATATGCAGATGCTGTGGTCCTGCCAACACATCTGCTCCCATCACATCAAGATGCCCGTGTGTTGGGGAAGCAAGCTGACTGCTGGTTCTGCAGCGGTTTTGAGGTCCAAAGAGACCCTTGCTACACTGACAGCTTTTACCAGCACCAAATTCATTCAGGCCAGTTGGAAATGGGCAGGAGACTATATTGTCATCACTGAGTGAAAATGGCTTCACAGGTGTGAAGAACTACCAGCATCTACTTGCATGTGATGAAGAGTGTTTGTACTGTTTCCCAAGACTACAGCTCTGTCCAAACACTAATACCCTGAAGTCAACATCTCTGCTATTCCTGTGCTTTTTGGAGGCAAGATATAAATTTTCATTGCACAAGCTGATCTGCTCTAATTCTCTGTTAGTATATAGGACGTAGGAGGAAGCTCACTCAACCTGATAAATGATAAACCATAAAGCACTAAGTATGCCTAACAGAGCCGGGGCACATCCTTGGGAGAGGTTGCAGGTGAATAGCTGAATTCACACTGCAGCTTTCTTCAGTTTCTTCACGCTTCAGAGGAAGACTGGTCAAGCCTTTTAGGCTGGACATATCCGAGAAGATAATGCATGTTCAGGTGGGTAGTGCTTTTCAGACTGTTTTGGCCTAGTATCCAAGCCAAGAATGGTGAATTGAGGAGGTTATTCTTCGGGTGCATTTGTAAACAAGAAGTTTGCAAGCAGACCCTTTTCATCTGTTTCTTTTTCTGTGAAGCATCAGTGTACTTCTGTGTTGGCAAGTAACAGCTGGACTTTGACCCTGTTAATTTTTTTGGCATTCTGCTTAGAAGATGTACAAGAAGCAAGAGTTTTATATGACCTACCCCAATTTTTTTTTTGTCCTTGTTCCTATCCTCCCTGATAATCAAGCATAAACGACTGACATTGATAGTCTTTCTAGCACTAGGACCTCAAACTATTTTAACTTTGGTGCTGAGACATGAATATAAGATGTCTAAAGCGAACACTGCCTAAAAGTGACTCATGTGAACTTCTGCAGGGCGGTACCTGCAACTGCTCCACTTCAGCTTGGGTGGTCAACCACTTACCCCAATGTGGTCATGATGGCTTCTGACACCATCACACGTTCCTGGGTCAGAACTTCAGCCTCTTTCACTGCAAGATTAGGGTTTATCATTAGAGGACAGAAGGCAAAGAAAATTCTTTTTGTGTATTTAGTGTAGGCACATTTTCTAGACATGGATTACTGGGAACACTGGAATAAGAATCTGCCCTGTTAGCTCCTGACCTGGGATACATACTCCCACTCACGTGACCCAAATAGTTCGCTCCTCTCCCTGTTCATGTAGCTGTATGATTGCCCCATTTCTCTACACTGCTCACACTATGCTCCCGTAGCTCTTGGTACAGTAAAAACGTGGGATGCAACGAAGGATAACTGAAAAATTGAGTCCTTCACAGTGCTGCCTCTACTCCCAGCCTGTATTTGCTTGTTCCACCTTTTACTGAAGAAATTGTGCCAGGAGAGGCCCTGGAAAGCTCTGCAAAAGGGGAATTGAATAACTCCAGCTGCCTTAAGGCAAGTCTACAGTGCAAAATATCTTAGCAGAGTGAAGCACTCAAAATAAATTTTTAAAGGTTGACTTTTTCTAGTTACTTTGCATTGCCTTTCTTCCTTTCTTTTTCCTTTGTGCTTAATTTAGTTGTTTCTTAGACTTGTCTTCTGTTTGTACAGAAAACATGCTGCTGTTAATCCAAGCTAGGGTCAGAAATCTAAAACATAGAAGTAGTACCATCCTATGCAAGGGAAATGAAGTAATGGCTAACCTTGGGAAAATTTTCTCTTTTTTTTAAAAAAATTGATTAAATTTGATTAAATTGATCAATTAATTAATTTGATTAATTAAAAATTGATTTGATTTGATTAATTTCCTTATCAGTCATGCTTGTTTTTCTCTTAGGCACTGTATAAAAGGTAACATAGAGAAGGTGTTTGTATTGTAAGAAAGATTTACCATCCGCAACTTCTAGGTTGGCGGTGCAGATGGACTGGCCAGCCTTGTTGGTAGCAATGCATGTATAAGCTCCACTGTACTTCTTTTTAACATCCAACAGAATTAGACTGTGATGCATATTTGAACTGGCAAGTTTATACCCAGGTGTGTCTGGTTTGATCCACAGGATGTCTTCCCGAGACTCTTCTTTCAGCCAAGTAATAGTTGGTGGTGGATGTCCTGCAGGAAAACCAATGCAATGAGCTTTAATTTTCCTAATGATGTTCCTTTCTTACAATTATAAGCCATGCTGTGAATAAATGCTATTTTGATTTATTTCCTGATGCTTTTCCAACAATAACAGGCATAATATATAATAAAGGAACATAAGGCTTTCTACAGCGCACACATAAGGATATTAACACTTTGTAAAACCAAAACTGTTAATCAACACATCTTCATAAGACTAACAGGTGTTATTACCCCTGCTTTTACATACAGGAAAATGGAAGTGAAGATGAGTAAGATGCTCTTCTGTAAAGCACATAAAATCTTTCACAAAGTTGGGGAGTAGATTCCCAGACTTCAGATACAGGAGATGAGGTTACAATGACTTGGGCCAGAGAGAGTCTAGAATGTGTCATGAAGTTATGCAATTTGTGAGGCAAGATATCTGTCCACTTACCTTCAACTTTTACAGATAATGTGATGCTTGCACCTTTTTTCACCTTTTTATTAGTGAATCTTTCTAGGAACCTTGGTGGTATCAGCTGCTCAAGGGAATCTGAAAATGACATTATTAGTGAAACATGGTGACACCTTCTGTGTGAGTTTTGACTACTGAAAAATTCCTAGGGGTTCTGTTATCACCTGCTATGGCTTCCCTCACCTGTTTCTGATGGCTCTTCTTTCTCTTCAGGATCTGTAACACAAGGAGAACAAACAAAATGACAAATACCTTTCTGTCCATGAGTTGAAGAAACAAAAAAGAGTGACTCCAGGGGATTACTCCTTGCAGGAGCTATTACACAGAAATGCTAGTATGATTTATCAGAGGCCCTCAGTTTTAACAAAATGAACCGTTAAAGTTAATGAGGTTGCGCAGGAATAAATTGTATGTTTATGAGACGACAGTCAGACCCTAGAGAAGTGAAATGTTTCATCTTTGGGACACACAGTAAATGTATAGGTGAACCAAGATTAAAGCATGTCATCTTCTATCTACAGACTTCCCCACCTCACTTGACTTATCAGGTAGGCTTTCTCAAGAAAAATAACTATATAAAATGGAAAAAGCCACTGGAATAGAGAAGAGCATGTGCCAAAAGTAGTCCAAGACCCACCTTTGACTACCAGCCTGGCTGACGAATATGCAGAACCAGCAGAGTTGATGACAAATATTGAGTACTGGCCAGCATCTGCCTTAGTGACGTCACGAATTTCCAGCGAGTGGAATTCCTGTTTATGAGTCTTCAGGATGCGATCCGAGGACTTTAACGGCTGTCCGTTTTTGAACCAATAGAGACGAGGCTGTGGGTACCCTGCGAGGAGCAGTTACAGACACAGAGAAGAGAATGCATTGGTAATATCAATTTGGGAGCATTTCCAGACAGACCCTTCTGAGCAGGAGCCAAGGAATGCTCAGCTCTGCCCAGGGCTGTTGTTTCAAGGATTTTACAAGGATGTTACAAGGATTTGGCTGCAAATTCCTGAAATTCTATTTATCTGTTAAAGTCCTTTCCTGTCTTTTCAGTTTCTGCAACTCCCCATATTGGCTGCATGTGCAAATACCTTCCAGGATGGAAAGGTAACACTTTGGTCTGATTTGCAAAGTACACAAAGAGAAAAGTTGAAGCCGAAACAGTTCTCATCATTTTTATAGGCAGCAATTGGAGAAAACAGGAGAATCCCTACCTCACCCTACCACAGACAGTCAACACCAGGAGGATGTTTTTGCAGTTTTTAGGTTATAGCAGTGACCCCCTCATAGAGTAAGACAAGTCCAGGACAGTTTCATTTATTAAAGAAAATAAAGGACACGCTCACTATCTTTTTTTATTCCTTATTGCTCCTCCATAACTAATGTGCTCAGAGAATTACAGGACTCAGTTTTCAGAAGCTTATGCCTGCAGACATGGACACAGAATGAGACACTTCATCTGCCTGAGTCTGCTGCAAAAGTCAGCGTTCATCAGCATGAACACATTCTTCTAGCTGGTTTGTGCAAACGTTGTGCGAGGTGCTCAGACTGGGGTCACAGCTGCAGAAGAGCACATCGGAAAACCTTGTCCAGCACTTCAACCTGACAGCAAACCTGGAACAACCGACAGTGCTGTGGGCTCCCCTCACCTTTCACCTTCAGGTGAAATTTAGCCAGTGATGCTCCAGGTGCCACATGAATATCATGAAGCTCATCGAAGATCTGGGGCAATTGCTCCTCCTCAGTGGTAGATTCCTCCTGTTCTCGGCTGAGAGGTAATTAGAATTAGAAAGAAGAAAGTCAGCAAGCCAGAAAAGAGTTAGGAATCAGAATCACCTATTTTAGGTTAATTCAGTCTGTGGGTTTTGTCATCGTGACAACAGATTCAGCACCATATGACATTACAAGTAACGGAGTGATACCATGAAGTAATACCCAGGCTAGCCTGAAGGCAGCCAGAGCAGGTTTGCACATGACAAATGTCCAGCTGTTGCAGTTATTTCATCTCAGCTGGTCTGGCTGTTCCTTTATAACATTAAACTGGCCATTAAACCAAAAACAGGCTTGACATAAATATACTTATTGATCTTGGTCAAGTCAGACGTTAGAAAGAGCTAGAGTTCAATATTTTACCTTGAAATATATTCTTTAGCACTGTAGTAAGAAGATGTCTCTGTTGCATCTGCTGCTGTCTCATAGTCAGTGCTGGTCACTGTTAAATGGAAAAGGAAGTGTTTTCTATAATCTGAGTTTTGAAACTATTTTTCTTGTTATAATTACAGTTTCCCTACTAATTTGAGTGACTGGCAGGTCAATTTCACACTGCTACTGCAGCAGGATCCCACACGTCCCTGGATTATGGAAAACACCTCTAGCTGAAAAACTTTGGAGTTGGCAAAACCCAACAGAACTCAAGAGGTTTGCAAGTGAAACATTTGTGGGCAACGCATACATTTTTTTAAAATGTAAATTATGTTTCTATTGAAAAAAAATTATCCACCTCTCAGCAGGACCCCTGCGCTTGTTTTTTCTACAGTGATTTTTGAGACTTACAGTCCACTCGAAGCTCAGCCTTGGTTGAAGCAACTCCCATGTTGTTTTCAGCGAGGCAACGGTAAACACCCATGTCAGTGGGGACCACAGCTGTGATGATCAGCTGGTGGCATCCTTCCTGGTCCTCGTTGATCATGTAATGATCATTTTCTTCAATAGCTTTCCCATCCTTGAACCAGCGAACCGTGGGGAGTGGTTTGCCAACGACAATGCAGTCAAAGCTGACTGGATATCCATCTTGTACCTCTTGGTTTTGGAGCTCAGTAATGAACATGGGAGCTAAAGTCAGGGTAGTTAGGAGAGAAGAGAGGAAAAACTTGTGTTAAAAGATGTATTTTAAGAGCATTGCTTCCCAGTGCCTGAAGACTTCTGATTTCTAGGTTTTTTAATTGCTAAGTGATATATTTTTCTCTATGAAAACAGTCAAGAATAAACTCCCTGACAAACACTATGAAGATATTTCATAACACTATGAAGATATTTCATAAGCACTGCAATACCACAGCTGCAAACTATACATTGCCTTTGTTCCTCTACTTGCCAAAATGTCTTGTCTCGCTCAGAACGGTTCTGAAAACCATTTCATTCATTTAAGTATAATAATCATAGCATTTATGGCCATATTATTGTAGTAGGGGACATCTCTGTTGTGAAAAGTGGCTTTGTAGACAAGTCAATACTTTGCAACCCCTTCTTTCAACACTAACCCCCCTTCTCTCCCTCAAAATGAAAAGGAATAAAAAAATTCATCAGTTTTTCCAAAAGTGCAAAGTTTCCAGAAAAATATCTGCACCAAATGAAAAACAAAGTTTTTTTGGAAATTATTCATGAGTGAAAGATAACATTCTGACCTGCTACAGCTGTCTTTTCCAAAGAATAAACAGGTTTGCTTCACCTACCTGTATCAGAAGTCAGCAAAGGTGGTGGAGGTCTCATTACTGGTGGTGCAAACTTCCCATGGGGCAGTGATGTTGCTTTCCCGATACGCAGTTCAATTTTTTTGGGGCCCTGTTCCAAAATGTCAATCTCCACGGGAATTCCCAAAGCACCAAACATCTCTCTGAATCGAGTGGCGGCAGTTTTTGCCTCAGACAAGATTTCAAACTTGATGTAGATGTACTGGTCATCCTCACGATACGTCTGATGGTCAACCACCTCTATGTCCCCTTCATCTGCACTGACGAAGAGCTCTTCCTCTACATCAGATATCTCTGTTGAGATCTTGGCCCTGAAGAGTCTGTGCAGTCTCCTTCCTGCTTTACGGAAAGCATCATCCAGCTCACTTCCAGATGAGCTCTCTGTCTCACTGTCAGTGCTTTGTTTAACCTGCTTCTCCTTATGAAGAACTTGAGGTTCCTGAGTGCCAATAACCACCTTAGCACTGTGTGAAACCTTGCCAAATTTATTGGATGCCTCGCAGGTGTATTTGCCCGCATCTTTCCTGTCCAAACCAGTGATAATCAAAGAGCAGGTTCCATCACTGTAATTGTCTATGTGATAGTAGCGACCATCTGAAAGCTCTTCCCCATCTTTCAGCCAACGGACTTTCATGTCAGTTTTGCTGTGGGCCACACACTCAAGGTGGAGAGTGCTTCCAGGCTCACCAGAGAAATCTTTGAAGGTCTCAGTAAACACTGGGCACTCTTGTTGCTTGATCTCTTTCCTGACTTTGTAACCTTTGAAAGCAGCCTGGATCTTCACAGCGGCCTTATTCATGGAAGGATCATCTAAATCTGGTATTTCTGGTTCAGCTGGCTTAGCAGCTGAACCAGTCTCCGCACTGGATTTCTCCCACTGTTTCCATAATTTGCCTGTGGAAATGGACTGAACCTTGCTAGTGACACTGACAGTTTTCTTCCCAGCTTTCTTGAGATAGTTTACCAGTGAAGGAGTCCCAGCTCTAGACTCATCATCTGAGCTTGTGAAGGAGAAATCTGCTTCTCCTGTCCTAGCCAGCTCATCACACGTGGAGTACTCCTCTGAGTAATAGTGAGACATTTCCGCTTCCTCCTTCCTCAGCTTCTGAAGCTTCTCATCCTCTTCAGGCAGCTCACTGATGGAATCCAAGGTGGGCTCCCGGCTCATCCGGCGTTTCTTGGCCAGGGCTTCCCACAGGAGGTGAAGGTCTCCCTCCTGAGCAGCCTCAGGAGGCAAGCTGGGCTGGACATGGCCATCCACCAGCTCTTCTGGTTGGCTTGCAGGGGGTGCTTCCCTGGCAATCTCTTTTAGCATTGCCACTGGGGGAACTGAGGAGAATTAAATTGATAAGATGTTAAATGTCTGTGAGTAAGTTCTGAGAAAGCATGCGGAAACATTACCTAAAGCCTGGGCAGAAGAGTATCAGTGGCATTTAACTAGGTATTCTGTTGAGCACAATATGTGGAATTAATATAACTGGATGTGGTCCTGGGCAACTTGTTCTAGGTGACCCCGCTTTGAGCAGGGGGATAGACTACACTATCTCCGGAAGTCCTTTCCAACCTCAACTATCCTGTGATTCTATGCATGCGCATAGAACATGGCCAAACAACATTTTTTTTTCTTCCTCACACATTTGAACCCAGTAAATAAATTTCTGCCCTTTTTGAACGTTGCAATCAATGAATATCTGGTTAAGACTCTCAGTGGAGCTATTCCAGGCTCATCTTATTTTACAGCCAGACAGGGCTTCCCTAACTGGCTTGAATAGAACTCCAGTGGGTGTAATGGGAACTGAGATTCCCTCCTCATATGGAGGCATCTGCCTGTAGATACTTCAGTTTAGATGTGTCTAAGTCTGAAGGTTGTGACTCATTCTCTGAGACACACTGACTTTCCTGTGCATCATGCCCAGTACCATTTGAGATGCTCCAGGCTGCCTGGGACATCCACATATGGCTCTCAGGTACAACACAGGACCTATGAGTGCTCTGAGTCCCTCTGGAGAAGGAGGTGGAGGCCAGAGGTGATATCCTGAAGTGCCTCAATGGCTCTAGATACCTGTGTGTGGGCCACTGCATCCCACCATAGGGACACAATTCAGCTTCCTAAGCACTATGATCCAAACCCATATAGGTTGTCTAGGACAGGGGCTGGTAGATACCATGCAGAACATATGAAAGAGCCCTCACTTTCTGAAGTGGCAGCTGAAGGCTGGGCAGAACATCCTAAAGCATCTCAAAAAGCACCAGAAACCCATGTAGAGACAACTGTATCACACCTTAAATATCTGAGTCAGGAAAAGCTTATCTGAGCAGCTCAAAGCTGTTAGGGATTCAAAGACATACTGGGCAATACCAAACAGGAAGATAACAATTCTTTGCGGATTGTTATCACAGCTTGTAAAAAAAAAATTAATTCCAGTCTAAGCTGTGGGGATCTAGATGTCCATAAACGGAACTGATTCAACATCACATGAATGCACTCTCTGTACCTTCAAGACACAAGCTGGCAACAGATTTGACTTCTGGAGAAACCATGCAGGTATAAGTGTCCTGATCTTCAGGTTTAAACGCATGAATAATGAGTATCTGCTTTTTTCCATCAGAGAGGATCTCATATCTCCCTCCAGCTTGTATTTGTTCTTTTCCTTTGAACCACGTCACTTTCTCTTCAGTTTCACTTGATAATTTGCACTCCAAGCGAGCCACCTCCCCTTCCGAGACTGATCCTCCCACCAAAGGATGGGTGACTGTAACTGGAGGCTCTGTAATTACAAAAAAGTGAATTAACACAAAGAACATATCATAAATCTGGCTTTAAGGCACTTGAGATCACTCTATAAAATATCCAAGCATCCCATCCTTCATTTATAGATTCTTTAGCTGTTGTAGACAACCAAAGGAAAAAAAAAAGTCTAGCAGCATCCAAAGTTTGCGCTTCCAAAGATAATATCAAAATAACTTTACAAGCTCTCCCAGCGGTTAAACCAGCTCCATTTAAATATATACATGCAAAAGTGGTTATATTTTTCACATTCCTGTGTTTATTTGCTGATCTTCATTTACCCATCACCAGTATTCAAGAAGTCCTACAGATTCTAGAAGATCTTAATGTTTAGAAGTGAAGCAGCTCTGAAGTGAAACAAGAAAGAAACAATAAAAAGAATAAAAAAGAAAAGAGATTATTTAAAGCGGCATTCATCCCAGCCTTGAAAGTAGAAAAAAAAAATACATATATATATTTACGCTAACTTAGGAAGAGTAAAAATTCTCAAAAAGCATGAAGAATTTAAAAATAAAAATTCTCTGTATCTTCTTTACTTTGGAAGGAGGCCTGCCAATGCCATGCTCTTTGTACGACAGTGATACTCAAAATGAAGTCAAGACAAAGGCATTAAACACGGAGATGTTGACTGGGATGTAAAGTACACAGCTGAGTTCCCAAAAGCAGCATGCTCCTCAGCATGATCTGCCCCTCTGCACATTTCACCGGGGTGAGGGGCCCACTGCCCAAAATGCCTTGGGTTTGTTGTAGACAAAGTCAACATATGCAGAGTTATCAGGGTCCAGCACTGGCAGTTGTTATGTCACAAAAATATCATTGCATGTCTGAGCCATAAGCAAAAGAGCATTTTTTGTTATTATTCTCACTTTGAAGAATTTGTTGAGCACTCAGCTGTCACAGAAAGAGTTGCAAGAAAAGAAAGATTGAGGGAGTGGATCTCTGTCCCACTGTAGCTTCCAAAGTTTCACCAACAGACAGCAAAGGAACTGTGTCCTCCAGTGTTTCTTTTTGGGGGTTATTGGAAAAGATACACAAATAATATAATGAAAGAGAAAGATGGGTGAAGAAGACAACACTGACCACCCACTGCATTGGTACCAGGGTCTTGGCTACCCTGAATGCATTCCAGCATGCCCCTTTTGACTCATTCCATCCTAACTCCACCAGAAAAGAAACTCGTGGTGACCGCACAACACAAGGATGCAGTGCAGGCTGCAAGACAGCTTGGTGGAGTTTGGAGAAAATAAGTGTTGAGTACTAACAACGCAGCAGATTTTGTTCATGGCAGCCCAGAACAATTTTTCCAAGCTCTTTCTCCTCTGTTGTGTTGGCAGCAAAGCACTGAAAGACGTTGCAGAGTGAACGCTTCCAGGAGATGCCTGGAACAGGTGAAGCAGGCATGCCATGCGAAACACAAGGTCTACAGTAGCTTGCAGTCCTTCGTGGGGGCATCTCTCCATTCTCACCTAGCCGCACCATCTGAGGGAAGTGCACCGGCTCGCTGGCCCCAACTTTGTTTATAGCTGAGACACGGAATCTGTAGGGTTCACCTGGGGTGAGATTGTCCACCATAAACTTCGTGCTTTGAATAATGCCTTTGCTGCATGACTGCCAGCCAATACCTGGGATTTTCCTCTCCACGTTGTAGCCTAGGATGTCACAACCGCCGTCGTTCAACGGCTTGTACCAAGACAGAGTTACAGACTGGCTGTTCATACTTAAAACTTCTGGTTCTTCAGGTGGATCAGGGTGGGCTGAAGGCACAACAGAGGTCCCGTGATGCACGACATGAGCAATAATGCTTTATACTAAAACAACCAAGAGCATTCTACAAGCAATCAGAAGGAAGCACAACAGATTCAGTATTTGTCTTATTGTAAAGCTGAGTGGGTACATGCCCATGACTGTGAGACGTGCCTATGCACCATTGAGTTTTCCTTTGTCTGCCCTGATCTACACTGCTAATGACATTCATTTTCCAACTGTCATCTCACATACTTAATATCACATATAGTTGTGATTTTTTTTCTGCTGCTTTGTCCCACCCAGCTCAAAATAAAGATGATCCTACGCTGTCTGTATTACCAATGAACTTAGTTGAAAATTTCATGTACGTTTGGGCCTTGATCATATTTATTTTAAGTCTGGCCTTAATGGAAATCAAGTTATTGTTGGACTACAGAGTAAGTCTAGTAATTTGATAACAAGTCACTCAATTTCTGTGTAATTTCTATGTATGTCACAGCATCAGGCAATAACAAATCAATACATAATGGGAATGGTCTGGTGTCCTACCAGACTGGCTACTCACGATCAACCTCAGTACATTGGAAAATGTTCCTCACTTAAGTTACACTTTGGCTTAGAAGACAGAAATAATTATTTTAGTCTTCAAGTTCAAGGCATTTACCAAGTAAATGATCTGTTAAGATGTACCAATCCAAAAAATTAAAGGCAAATAAGGTCGACAGCCACTTCTTTAATTCTGGACACCACGAACACAACATAAAAAGCTTCTTTTCTCTATTTTCAGCCAAATCTTGTACAGAAAATCTGCCAACAGGAGGAGTTCATGAGGCTAGTATTTTGCAGTTCCTAAAATGTAGGTGTCCAAAGTAAGATAATGCTGTTTTAATTCCATCAACAACTGATTTTTTTGTGAAAATGACTGGAATATATCAGAGATCTCTCAAGTCTCAGAAATCACTAAAGACAGATTACCCATAATAATTTAAAGAATGGATGGTCAATCAGTGGCTCTTGAACATCTCAGCTACTGTGTACAGCTAAAACACATTGCAACTATCTCATAACCATCACTGGGGTTGTGCTGGTGTGACCATTGCTGGGTGACCCACCTACCCCACTGTGGGAAGAAGCCAGACTTTGGCTGATGGAATGGACATCGATGAATCATTGGTCTAACCTGCTTCATGATGGAATTAGGGAACTATCATCTTTTCTACTTGTAAAGTATTCCAACAGCTATTAACTCTTGTATCTCTGAAGTACAAGGTGTGTATTTCATGGATCTCACCAGCATGCAGATTTTAATATGCAGCTCATTAATCTGGAAAACTGGTTTCCCTGCACTTAGTAGATTAGCAGATTTCAAAGTGTTCTCTGCTGCCCTGGATAATTTTTCCATGTGCGCTCTAGTTCAGCTCCCTCCCGTGTCCACATTTGTTGAGGGTGATGTTGAATTCTGAGTAAATTGATTTCCGTTAGACTCTGTTACATTTTACAAAATACTGCAGCTAAAGAAATCTGGTGAATAACTCTACCATCGCTGGCCTGATATAATTTTCTGATGATGAGGTGGACTATTTCTGGTCAAAGAACAAGTTGCCCAGTAGCACCTGCTCAGACTAAGAACACTAGCTTGGGACATGAAAGGCAAAGAGAAAAGAATCAGTACAAACACTAGAAAATTGGGTGTTGTAGCTCAATACTAAAGTCTGAGATTTCAAGTGCCGCTAGACTAGAATGACAGACACTTACCTATCACAGATAACTTGGCTGAAGTAATTGCTTCTCTGGAAGCAAAGGTCACCTCTCCAGAATGTTGCGGTTGGGCTTTTTTCAGAATAAGTTTGTATTTGTTTCCATCCGCTTGTATCTCCCAGTCCTCATCCGACTGGATCTCTACGTCATTACTGTACCAGGCAACTTCAGTAATTGGCACAGCTTCACTTAGAGCACAGCTAAATGTAGCTTTCTCCCCCACAGAGACTTCCACATCTGTCAGAGGTTGCAGGATCTGTAGGCGCCATCCTGTAGATAAAAACAGGTAATGAAGCCCTCAGTTACAGAAACAAATACAAGTAAGAGATTTTGTGAATATTTATGCTGAAGCTCTGGACAGTTAGGCTTTGGAGACCAAGGAGATCATTAAAAGGCAGGTTATGTGTATCACTAGAACAGAAGGTATCATTGGGGACTGAAACTTCCCAAATCTTTCAGGAGCAAAAACCAACCTAGCAATGACTGTCTTTCCCAAGTAGCAGAAAACCACAATGGAGATACCATGCTATGACTGAGGATGGCTCTTCTTGTACTCTGCAAGGGGTTCTGATCCCCACAGGGGTCTCCAGTGATAGCATAAAACACAAGGATGCAGAGATAATATTGTTGCTGATATAACACTCATCTCTAAAGCCCTGAAGTACCTACAAACACAACCCAACTCATCAGAATAATGACAACCGTAAGACAGTCATTTGCTGCTAACTCATTGCCGACTGGTGCTGCTTATATCTGTGTCATGGCATCCGGAACAAAAAAAAAGGGAATTGGAAAACATCATCAATTTATTGTGTGGGAAGAAGATTTAGGTAAGAAGCAAGCGACAAATGCAACTTTTCCCCTCTGCTACTCATCATATTTTCCTTGTTCATTTGCCCTTTCCAACTAGAAATCTAAGACTCTCCATGAACAAGTGCTTCAGTTACCTTTCACTGTCAGGAAGGCTGAGGTCACGGCATCACTGCACATAAAAGTCACCCTGCAGCTGTCCCGGGGAGTTAGGTTCTTCAGCAGCAGCAGATGCCTGCGTCCATTTTCAAAGTAAACCATCTCAGTGTTTTCGGTAGTTTTGGCAGGTTCATCATCAATCAGCCAGTTGTAATTGTAGCACTCGGGTTTGGAAAGATAGCATTCAAACAGGGCTTCCCCTCCTTCCACAGCTTCCACATTCTCCAAGCCCTGGACAATGCTGTTCTTGGCTAGCAAAGAAGGACAATGAACAGTATTAATTGTTTGGCCGTGCATATCTGAATATTAACAAGCCTTGGAGCACTGGATGATTCCCACTGCTGGAAAGCTGATGGAAAGGATGTGGATGTGATAAACTATGCTCGTAGGTTTACTCGTTGGTTTCAACCACGCTCTAACGCAATATCATATTACTATGTAGGAGAGGATAGCTCAGGAAGACAAAGTATAACCAAATTCCTTCTGTCCCACAGCAGGAAACATTTCCTACAGGTCTCCCAGGCAGCACAATTATCATCATAATTGGGGAGATGTGAATCCACCGGCAGCTCATGATAAAATCTTACTACCTTTCATGCAAAGCAAATATGAGAGAATATTATTGCTGGCAAAGCTGTAGTGACTGAGTTAACAAGTCTGCCTCTAGGAAACAAGCAAAAAGTTAAAATCTGTGTTAACAGTATTTTGAATCGTAAATTTCTGAATTATTACAAAAACTCTGTGGTAATGTATTAGGTTTATTTTCTTATGCACGTGTGGTGGATTGTGTGGTCACAAACATGCACATATCTACACACTCCATTTGCCCGCAGAGTCATGCATCCGTTGGCATTTGTACATAATCAGCCTGATGCAAAATCAAATGTGGGCTGGTGCATGTGAATATAATTCATGTTAGACCAGCTACACGGACAACTACATGCACAACAGTGGGAACACATGGTTGAGTAAATACAGTTTACACAAATACCATACAATGGTCAGCATGATCTATAATATAAAAAAACACCCTGAGACATTCCTGTTTAGATCTCTATAACCATTATCTGGAACTGTTCTAAGCAATAAAAAAATGCTGAACAATTTATTCAATAGCAAAAAAAAAAAGCATGAGTTACTAAAAAAATTCTGTATTTTATAATATTCATACTTAGGGTAGTGAGGTGGATTATGAACTGGCTGAAGGAAAGAAGCCAGAGAGTGGTGGTCAATGGGACAGGGTCCAGTTGGAGCCCTGTGTCTAGCGGAGTCCCTCAAGGGTCGGTACTGGGACCAGTTCTATTCAATATATTCATTAATGACTTGGATGAGGGAATAGAGTGCACTGTCAGCAAGTTCGCTGATGACATCAAACTGGGAGGAGTTGCTGACACACCGGAAGGCTGCGCAGCCATTCAGAGAGACCTGGACAGGCTGGGGAGTTGGGCGGGGAGAAACTTAATGAAATATAACAAGGGCAAGTGTAGAGTCCTGCATCTGGGCAAGAACAACCCCATAAGTTGGGGACAGACCTGTTGGAGAGCAGCGTAGGGGAAAGGGACCTGGGGGTCCTAGTGGACAACAGGATGACCATGAGCCAGCAGTGTGCCCTTGTGGCCAAGAAGGCCAATGGCATCCTGGGGTGTATTAGAAGGGGTGTGGTTAGCAGGTCAAGAGAGGTTCTCCTCCCCCTCTACTCTGCCCTGGTGAGGCCGCATCTGGAGTATTGTGTCCAGTTCTGGGCCCCTCAGTTCAAGAAGGACAGGGAACTGCTAGAGAGAGTCCAGCGCAGAGCCACGAAGATGATTAAGGGAGTGGAACATCTCCCTTATGAGGAGAGGCTGGGGGAGCTGGGTCTCTTTAGCTTGGAGAAGAGGAGACTGAGGGGTGACCTCATTAATGTTTATAAATATGTAAAGGGCAAGTGTCATGAGGATGGAGCCAGGCTCTTCTCAGTGACATCCCTTGACAGGACAAGGGGCAATGGGTGCAAGCTGGAACACAGGAGGTTCCACATAAATATGAGGAAAAACTTCTTTACAGTGAGGGTAACTGAACAGTGGAACAGGCTGCCCAGAGAGGTTGTGGAGTCTCCTTCTCTGGAGACATTCAAAACCTGCCTGGACGCGTTCCTGTGTGATATGGTCTAGGTAATCCTGCTCCGGCAGGGGGATTGGACTAGATGATCTTTCGAGGTCCCTTCCAATCCCTAACATTCTGTTATGGAGACAATGAGGGTTTTGTAAATCCTCGGAAAATGTATAATTTTGTTAGAACTAATCCAAGCTGTTTATTTGTGCACTTTTGGAGGGCTGAATTGCCTAACTACAAAAAGCAGACAATTGCAAATCCTGCCTCCTCTGGGATGCTTTTAGATTATGTTCATTAACATATTTTAAATCCCTAAAGTGGAAAGTGCTTATCAATGTAGAAAACATAATAACTAATATCCTGCTCTTCTGTGCTTATAACTCTGGTTAAGCAAGAAGGCATAATTGCCTAACAAAACACAAATATTCAGAAATCAAATCAGAACCATCGCTCTTGCTAATCATACTAATCCACCTGGTGACTGAAAACAATAATTCCCTACACAGCAGAAAAGTATAAGAAACATCAATACAAAATCCTAAACCTATTGTTAATATTTTTATTTACTGTTTCTCAGGGCCCTCACAAATGCTGATGCCAGGTGAGAAGGTAATTCCTGAGTGACCAGTATTTGAAATAAGTAAAATACCAAGCTACCTTAGCTTAGGTGAAAATAAAATTAAATTCCACACTATCCATTAGCTACTGGTTTTAAGGCACACTGTGTGTAAGAAGCACCCTCTAACAGCAAATAGTACTCTCATTATTCCTTTAAACCAACGTTACATCTGTGATTTTTGCAATAATTCAGCAGGACACATCCCATTGCACTGATGTTCCAGTTCATTGTAGAAGAGGTATGACGTGTAAGTGGTGTAATAAGTGAGCGTTAATTAGAACTAAGCTCCAGTGAAATGCTGCAGTTTCTTATTCAATTCCCGTTAACTCCCAACTACTTTTATCATCGTTATCAGTACTGGAGTGAACACCAAAGAGTGGGTATCTGATGTGTCACTTATTGCGAGGTGCTGCCATGATTTTTCCACCTCTTTTATTTGGAACCCATGATAGTCTTCCTCTTTGGCTGGAAGACCTCACCTTGAACATCAAGTGCAGCCATCACTTTAATGCCTTCAGCTTCACAAGAATAGATGCCAGTGTCTTCTGGTACCGTAGGTTTAATTTTTAGCATGCTCACATTCCAGTCCTGATCGATAATCACTCGCTGCCCATCTGCATGTATTTCCTGATCATTTTTCTTCCATATGGCGTGTACTGGCCTAGAATATTGGCATATGAACTCTGCTGTGCCATCTTCATCAACAGTTATGTCCTGCATGGGACTGACCACTTCAATGGTTGGATCTGTTAACCAACACGTCAGGAAGGACATGCATTAGTGGATCCTCATGGAAATTGCAACTTAGAGATTTCTGACAAGCACAGAGCCTGTGGGGAGCAAGCAGAGTGACAGTGCAAGCAGGAGGCTGACTGGGCACACTGGGGATTAGCGGTTTAGTCTGTGCTTGCATCAGCAACAAGCAGGATTGAAGCAAAACTGGTACATTAGACTGTCACACTGGAAAATGGGCCACCAGCAATTAAGGCTTGTGCTTTAACAGTCCTGAATATTAATTTCTGTGTAGAACATCTGCTGGAATTCTCTCCAGGCTTAGTTTTCCTCCCAGCATTGCTGAAATCCTCTAGAGTAGGAAGCACTGGATGGGAAACACTTCTACTTCCCAGAATGTGACAGGAGCGCAAGTGTGAGACAGAGGACTGCAATGGATGGGGCGCTGTGAGCGGTTCCTTGTAGCTCTCAGCCTCACATAGCAATAGGAAAATGCCACAAACTCTATTGGAGGCTCCTTGTATGAGCAAACTGCAACCACTCATTGGAAAGAAATGCAATACCCAAATGCAAATGCTCATTCCTGTCCTGTGGTGGTGATGGCTATATGTCAGGAGTCATTGGTAGCATGAGGAGCAAAGATCCAGGACAACTGCAACAAAAAAGGGCACTTCACAGGAGACAGGTACTTATTGACTAACCATGTGTTCCTCTGCAGCAGAGACATAGTTTGGGGAAAAATAATATGATTTCCATTACAGTAGCTGATCTAAAGATGCAGCATGAACCATTGCAGTCTCAGATTAAGAGCCCATAAAATGCTGAGAGCAGCTGGATATGCAGCTCCTCTGAAGAAGGTAAGATCCATAAGGCTGCTTTTAAGCATCCAGTCTTTCTTTTAAAAGACTCGTTCTGCTTCTTGTGAGGCAGCTGTAGGGCACAGTAGATATATCTAACCTCAAAATATTGTGAGCTTCCAATGCAGCCAAGGAGTCCCTCCTGAGATGTCAAATTGGACCACCTGCCTGCAACTGCAGTATATATGCTGAAAAGAAAAATCTCATTGAAGTCTAAAAATTGAAGTCTCTCTGAAACATGCTTCTCAGCAGAACTATGTCAACCCCTCCCAAAAACTGACAGGGCTACAATGGGACATAAAAAGATGACAGGCAGAGAAAGCTGATATATGTCCTTATCTTTCAAATAGTTGTTCTGATCACAAACCAGCTAGAATAAACTACACTGGACCTCTGTCTGGAATGCTCCTCTGGAAATTGGTGCAATGGGTTGAGGTTTTGGGATGCTACTGGCAGACCTTGGGAAGCAAAGATTGTTTTTCAAATGTCTTTTGGAAACTCGTTGCAAGACTTGTTCCTGCTTTCTAAGGCTCCCTCTACCACTGCGTATATCTGCATGTGTGTTTATGGAGAGGAGGCATCAATGGCAGATCATGGAAGTGTTTTGGTTACACCAGGACTGAAACACCAAGAAGGTACCTCTGCATCTGCGGAGAACGCTGCTGTTCCCTTTCACAAGATGCAGACATGCTCCTCACAGCAAATGTGGTCTTGGAGAAGGAAGATCCTGGTTCCACTGCCCTATTGCTCTTTGCCACTGCTAGGCTAAGACCTTGGTGGCCCTACTCACCCATGCAGAATGGCAGAAAGCTCCTTGGGACTTAGGAACCAACGTATACACTGGGACCTGTAATTCTCCTGCCCAAGGGGGTCAGAAGGTAGAGGCAGCTCCTTCAACCTTTTCCATTTCCCCCCCACCCATATGTGAAGATGCCATCATGCTGGGCCACTGAATGAA
The DNA here is from genome assembly GCF_013368605.1 of Nyctibius grandis. Classification (NCBI taxonomy): domain Eukaryota; kingdom Metazoa; phylum Chordata; class Aves; order Nyctibiiformes; family Nyctibiidae; genus Nyctibius; species Nyctibius grandis. The sequence goes on from NC_090664.1 coordinate 56,638,220, forward strand.
TGCAGTTGTATGGCAATGATATCGTGAAGGCCCTAGAAGAAAAGCTGTCATGAGATCTCACTTATTATAGAATACGTCCAGTTACAAGCTCGCTTTAAAACAGGAGAATGGGACGCATCGATCAGAGAGAAAGAGAACTTGTTACTTGATGAGGAACAAGCCATGGATAGATAGACTGAAATATGCCTAGTTCAAAGACAGATCTAGTTTTAAATTTCCAGACAAAATAAGTGCATGAAATTGGCTGTTAATACAAGCACAGTCAGAATTTTACTAGTGTTTTACTTTCCTATTAAATCAAGTGTTATTAAGCACAGTGTAACTGGAGTGTTTTTTAAATACCTTTCTCATCTTAATCCAATTATAGTCATATACTACTGTGATTCAGGTTCACATTAAAGAAATCTTGCCTTAATAGAAGCACAAAATATCCACACACACATGTGTACTAGCATGAGCTATGGGGTTGGACTAGATGATCTCCAGAGGTCCCTTCTAACATCAACAATGCTGTGATTCTGTGAAATGAAAACTTCTCAGAAACCCTTTATTTGATGGAGCCCAATACCTAATGATGCATTTATTTTTAATTTATGTTTTAGCCCCACTGGACTTCTTTGCCTAGAGAGCTCAGAACCAGGTTCTGTCTCCGAAAACATGAAACTCAAAATTGATACAAAAGGACATGGGGTTTGTGGGGTTTGCACACTGTGTTGTTGCTGCATCATTCTGATATTAGGAAGAAGTGATTTGCAGAGAGTTAAATTTTCTGAATGTACAAGGAACACATTATACAGAGAAGGAGGCATCAACCATTGACTACAATTCCATGTTGCAGATCGTTCTTCTTATGGTAGACAGTTAGAGCATGGGAGTAGATTTTGATAAAGAACTCTTAACCCTTTATATCTCCATATGTACAAATCCCTTTACCAAGCGAGGAATAAGTGTTACTTTTGTCTGAAAAATAACAACTTTTCCCAGTGACTGTAAAGGGACTGGATGTGAAGGAGCTTGCTTTATCAAGTCTGGAGCTCAGTGTTATTTGCGGCTTGTGGCTACCCTTACCAAATGAGAAAAATATTTATTCAGCAGACCAGAAAGCTTTGCTAGTGCAGTGATGACCATTACTATTCTGGCAGTCAACAAGTGAGGCTCATTTTGTCACTGTGTTACTCCAATGTCATATACCCTTTGGTTTCCAGGAAGAGCTCTGGAGCCATCAACATAACACTCCAAAGTCTTGTCCTGGGAACACACTGAGCTCAACGCCAGTAGCCCAGCTATGGAGCAGCACAGTGGTAATTTTGTGAATTTCCAGCTACAGAATATTTTATGGTATTATAAAAACAGTTGAAGGGGGGATAAAAAAAATCAGGTGCTACCACAGTGGTTTGTATTCTGCTCTACTTAGATGTCAGGTGAAAGCAGCAGCCCTGATCCTGCAACCCTTTCTCACCTGAACAACTCAAAAAAAAAATCAATGTGGTTGTACCTGTAAGACTTCTGGCGTGAGTATGGGTGACTTGCAGAAGTGGAGGGTTGCAGGACACAGAAGAACTGTGAAGGGATTTAGTAAGGGTAGCCAGGAAGGCAGAAGCACTAGCACACTGAGCAAGTCCAGAGGTGGCCATGTGTGTCTTTCTAACAATGAAATACCTTTGACTAATAATTTAGCTGAAGATATAAGGGACCCAGCTCTGAAGGTGACAGTGCCTGAGTCGTGGCACGCCACGTCATTTAGGGTTAAAGTGTGGATCATCCCGTCCTGCTCAGAGATTTCAGTCACAAAGTTGTTGTGAAGGGGAGATCCGTCAAGCCACCACTGCACGTTCTTCACGCCCGGGTGCGAGAGCTCACAGGTGAACGTGGCCGACTCACCCACAAAGACGTCTGTGTTCTTTAAACCAGAAACTATGACTGCTGCTTCTTCTGTATAACAGAGCAAGAGAAGGTGCCAAAGGAAAACAAAAGCATAAACATATACACGTCCCTTCCTGCAGAACTAGCCCAAGCAACAGTGCAAGTTGTCCAGGAGAGTTAAACTTGTAATGCTGTTCCAGTGAAAGGCTTAAATTTTCTTTAAGGGATTAAGACACCACCTTCGTCCTTCACCTGCTTGCAAATGCAGTGTGTGTTTGTCCGCAAACACTGCTTCATTGAGAGGAAGCTCTACTCCATGGCCAGGTCATGACTGGCTCTCCTGGGTGTTGCAACCATCTGCACTGGCATTGTTTGAGGTGGGAGGCTGAGAGGTAGCTTAAGATTTAAATGGGATGTTTACTTACAGTGCTTTAAAAGAGTAATAAGAATATAAAAAGTTATAGCAGCTGTAATCAAAAATAACAAGAATATCAGCATTTTTTTTACAACTGTTACTCCAAGAAAATATTTTGTCAGCAGGACCACCATCTGCTACGGTACACAGTACGGTCAGTACTTTGAACTACCTTAAGTTATAAACATTGGTCCAACCTCAGCCTGGATGTAAGTGTTTATATCTTCACTGAAATCAGGAAAGAAATGAACGAACTTTCAAGTGTTGGCATCTGAAATAAGTTTGGCCAGCTACTGTCAAAGACTTCCAGATAAGAAATCCAGGCAGCAAAATCAGAGTATTTCTACCACATTTCACCTTACCTTGCACATACACAGAACCTGTGGTGATCTCGTATCCAGTGCTGCAGGTATAATCCCCACAGTCTTCAGGCTCCACACCGTGGATGATCAGCTCAGCAATGCTGCCTTTCAGCTTCATCTCGTACTTGTTGCTGGGCTGAATGACCACCCCTCCTTTTCTCCACTCAACGGGGGCGTCAGGCTTGGAGATCTCACAGTGCAAGACAGCTGTTCCTCCTTCTTCGGACTCTACATTTTTCAGCTCTTTGTTAAACAGCACGGGTAGTACTGTGGTAGAGAAGCAACCGCATCAGTGACAGTGCTCAGAGGTGAGAAACTTGCTTGCAACTTCTCCGGTTTGGTAGCTTCCATGTTCTGAAGCACAACTTGCCTGCTGGCAATGCCAAGCCCAGAGCAGGACTTGGAGCTGTGCCATAACCGGACACTCATGGGGATCAGGTGTTGATACAGGTGTCCACTGCTGCTCCATAAAGGATTGCCATAGGTCACAGGACCTCTAAGGGGCTTCATGTGGGCATACACCCAATTTTCAGTGTAAGCAGTTAGGGGCACAACAGTACTAATCAGAGCATTTGGACATTTAACTGCTGAAACAACACACTTTGAGCTGGAGCTGGTTATGGGGGGTAAACTCAAGATCTAAAAGCCTAATCTTGTTGCTTTAAAATGAATAAAACTATAAAATCAATATATAAAAGTATAAAATTAATAAAGCTATAAGATCCAAAAAGGTAGCCACTAGAAAAGGTTTTCTAAATGCTCTTGTATGTACCCTCCATTAGCAGAAATAGAATCAGGTTTACAAGGCACTAGATTCTTCTTTGAAGAACAGATTGTGGCTCAAACTCTTTCCTGCAGTTGTAATTCACAGATACAGAGCGTTAATGATAATTGAGTGATAAAACTTCCTCATCACCCCTACGCAGGACAGCCACAGCCATTTCCCTGCCTTAAAGTAAGGCTTCTCTTACCTTTGACTTGCAGTGATGCAGTGGTCTGCTGGTCCCCCGAGTCACATGTATACTCGCCAGCATCCTGAGCCTCAGCATCGTAGATGAAGAGCTCAACACGTGTCCCCTCTTGGTGGATCTCATACTTGTCACTTGGCCGCAGCACAGTATCTCCTTTCCTCCACTCCACGGGTGCGTTGGGTTTCGTCAGCTCGCAGTGCAGCATGGCTGTGCACCCTTCCTCCACCTCCTCGTTTTTCAGCCAGTGCTTGAAAAGCACGGGCAGGGCTTGAAAGGGGGAATGGTGCAAAGAGAAAAAAACGGGTGAAGCAAAAATAGAAAATGGAGGGACCTCTGGAGATCATCTAGTCCAACCCCTGCCAAAGCAGGGTCACCCAGAGCACGTTGCACAGGGTCACGTCCAGGTGGGTTTTGAATATCTCCAGAGAAGGAGACTCCCCACCCTCCCTGGGTAGCCTGTGACAGGGCTCTGGCACCCTCACAGTAAAGAAGTTCCTCCTCATATTTAGATGGAACTTCCCATGTTTCAGCTTGTGCCCGTTGCCCCTTGTCCTGTCACTGGGCACCACTGACAGGATGTCTAAGTCTAAGCCAGAGAAGGAGGAGGGAGAGGAGTTAACCAGAAAAATTTCAGTTCTATAGGAGCTGCATTTCGCTCCCCATATCCTAGACTTCTTTTCACAAAGATTCCCAACTAACTTAAATAATAATTTCTGAAGCCCAAAAGGGTTTTAATCCCCAAAATAGAACCACAGAACAGGATAAAAGCACTCAAAAATTACACACCTGCAGACCTAAATCTGCACCATTTTAAGAACAACTTGAGAACATGCAGCCAGAGATCAATTACAGAATAATTAATGCTGAAGGGACCTCTGGAGGTCTTCCATGGATGGAGAGTCCTCTGCCACTCTGGGTCCCAGTTCCAGTGTCTGACCACCCTTTCATTGTGAAAGGTTGCTTTTTTTCTCCTAATATGAATTTCTCTTGCTGCAGCTTGCACTTGTTGTCTCTCATCTGTTTACTGAGCACCCCAAGGAATGTTTGTCTCTCTCCTCTGTAGACACCCATTAGGTAGCTGCAGATAGCAATGAGGTCCCCTCTCAGCCTTCTCTTCCTCAGGCTGAACAAGCCCAGCTACCTTTGCCTCTCCTTATACCGCATGTGCTACAGCCTCCTGACAAACCTGATGGCCTCTGCTGCACTTGCTCCTCTACCGCAATGTCTGTCTTGTACTGGGGAGCTCCAAAAATTCACATGAACGCCTCTCACCACTGCTGAGCAAAGAGGAAATCATACCTTTAACCTCTAGTCTGGCAGTGGTCTTCCCATCGGCTGTGTGGCAGCTATACTCCCCTGAGTCCGCATGGTTCAAATCATGAATGACCAGTGTGTGCACGTTCCCCTCCTGCTTGATGCAGCACTTCTGGCTGGAGCGGATCACAGACGTGCCTTTCTTCCACTCCACTGGGACATCAGGCTTGGACACCTCACAGGACAAGTGAGCTGTGCCACCCTCCTGAAGCTCCAAGCTGTGGAGAGCCTTTACAAAGCTGACTGGAGCAACTGTGGGGAAGAGGGTACAACACTGCTGCAACCACCTAATCTAGCATTGCCCCCAGATCAGAACTGTGTGCCTATAGCTACATTGTGAACCAGATCAAAGAGGAACAAACAAAACAAGGTATTGACATGGCCCATCTTTCAAAATCCTTCTAGAGAACTTAATGGAAGGTTTTTCAGAATTTTGGGACTTTTTTTTGAGTAAATATGATCTAAAAACATAAGTAGGAGATTAATTCAGAGCATATTCTTGACATCCTTCAGCATTGATTCTGACATATCTTAGCTGCTTGTTTCAGGATAAGTTGGATGGTCTTCCAAGGATGTCTCCTTCGCTCCATGGACTATACAAAAGGACTGAAACGACAAGCTCAGACGTACATATCTACCTCTTAAATGCCTAAATTAGGTTAGTCAAATTTCCCAGGATTTCCACAGACCCCTCCTCCCAAATAAACCTCTTCAGAAGGTAAAGTAATATTGATGGTGCTTACCAGTACCTTCTAAATCCCTCTTCCTAGGAGGTCGCTCACCTTGGACTGTTAGTTGTGCTGCTGAGGTATGCTGCCCAACTTTGAAGCTGATGGGCCCACAGTCTTCTAGTGTCACCTTCCTCAGGATCAAAGTGTGACGCGTTCCTTGGACTCTGATCTCATTCATTTCATTGGATTGCAGGGGAACATCCCCCAGGAACCACTGGGCATCCTGAGTTGTTTCCCGGGACAGCCTGCATTCAAACACTGCATCTTCTCCTTCATAGGAACTGACGTCCTTCAGCATCTCCACTATGGTTGCTGGTGGTTCTATACGGAAAGGTCAACAGAGTTTGATATGTACTTTCAAGTGATGCTTCCTGGGATAAACATTTTGTTATGATCTTTTTTGACAGTACTATATTATTTGAAAGAATGACCACAAAGCACTAAGCACTAAATGCATGGAAATGTAGTTACGCGGGCATGTAGTAACATGTTACGTTCTTACAGATGCATAATGTATGTATGCATGCATATATATTATGCATATATATATAATAGTCTATAAAGGATGCATGTTATACTGTATTGCATGTATTATAAATGCATAATATATATTTATAATGCAATCTGTGTATTGTAAAAACATTGTCAACAGATTTTCGTGGGTGACATTAACATTAAACCACAGAATCATTGACTAAAGACTCATTTCTGATTCCCTAGAGATAACTGACCCAGTTCTCATCCCTCTGAAATCGCTCCCATTTCAGAGATCCTCATGATTCAGTTTGGGCACAGGACAATGTCTAGCTGTCAAATTACCTAATATCATGTGCCCCTGCCACGGTACCAAGCTCTGTTCAGCTGTCCCCCACACAAAGCCCCACCTTTCACGAGCACGGCTGCAGTGGTTTGCTGGTCCCCTGTGTCACACATATATTCCCCAGCATCAGCTTCACTCAGGTTGAGAATCGTCAGCTCAGCCACTGATCCAGCTTGACGCATCTTGTATTTGTCACTTGGTCGCAGCACTGTCCCGGCCTTCTTCCATTGCACAGCGGCATTTGATTTTGAGATTTCACAGCTCAAAGTGATGGTGCTGCCTTCTTCAGCTTGCTGATTCTGGAGTGGTTGTGTGAAGATTGCTGGCAAAGCTAAACCAAGATAAATCAGAGGAAAATATTATGTTTCATTGCTGACTGTGAGTCTTGTGTTTTATGAAACTGTGGTGCCATTCCAAATTTGGTTCAAACTCAATTCCAACATTACTTTAAAACCCAAACAAGGAATGACAGAAAGTGCTGGATTTCCAAGAGCATTAAGCACTCTGCACTGCCCAAGAGTCGCTGGGCACTGCACACACCAAGCACCCCTGGGAGTGTGTTTCTTCTTGCACAGGAGTGGTCATAGATATGGACTCTTGAGCATCTAAGTGTATGTGTCTCCAAATGTGTACCAAAGCCACAACTCAAAAGCCTATGCCTAATAATTTAAGTTCTTGGGTACTTGGGAGGGTGCATGGAGAAACATTGTTATATAATGCCTCTTATTTGAAAACTGGACCTGGAAGAAAGATGAATTCTGGATGTCTCTGCACTGATGTGTATCACTGATGGGTCAAGATGGACATCACAGAATCACAGAATGTTAGGGATTGGAAGGGACCTCGAAAGATCATCTAGTCCAATCCCCCTGCCGGAGCAGGATTACCTAGACCATATCACACAGGTACGCGCCCAGGCGGGTTTTGAATGTCTCCAAAGAAGGAGACTCCACAACCTCTCTGGGCAGCCTGTGCCAGTGTTCAGTTACCCTCACTGTAAAGAAGTTTTTCCTCATATTTATGTGGAACCTCCTGTGTTCCAGCTTGCAATTGTTGCCCCTTGTCCTGTCAATGGATGTCACTGAGAAGAGCCTGGCTCCATCCTCATGACAATTGCCCTTTACATATTTATAAACATTAATGAGGTCACCCCTCAATCTCCTCTTTTCCAAGCTAAAGAGACCCAGCTCCCTCAGCCTCTCCTCATAAGGGAGATGTTCCACTCCCTTATGGGAGTTTTGGTGTGTTGATTTACAATGCGCCACATATAGAAGTTTAATTCCTCAAGTCAGTTCCCCAGAAGAACTTTGATGGCTCCACAGTTACAGCTGAATTGGTATTTACAAGAGAAGGAGATGGGGTTCTAGAAATCACAGTGAATTCACAGGAACTGGGTAGCAGATGCATATAAGAGGAGAGAGATCTGAAGGTGCTTGTGGGTGATGCAGGAATGGATGGTGTACTCTGTGGGACAGCTGGGCAGTGGCTGGAGTCAAGGTTTTTGTACAGTTGCATTTGCAGTGAAGGCATCCCATTTGTGCAGCTAAGTCCTGCAGCTCTAGGGCTCATAAGAGCCAGCAAAGGAATAAGTAGGAGACAGAAATAATGTCTTGACAGACAAACTTTGTGAAGACCTACTCTGTCAGAGCGCATCATGGTTAAGAGAGAAATCCTCATCACAAAAAAGGACCAGACTCTCTGCCTCATTGTCCCTGAATCTTACATACAGAACATCTAAACTAACTTAGAGTTCTCTAAAAGGTGAAGTGAAAGCTTTTTGTCACCTTTCACTACCAAGGATGCCATAGTTTGCTCATCGCCAGAATTGCAGATGTAGTCTCCAGCATCCTTCAGCTGTAGATCGTGGATGAGTAGCTCCACAGCAGAGCCCATCTGCTTCATCTCATACTTGTTGCTGGCTTGGAGCAAGACTGACCCTTTTTTCCACCTCACTGGTGCATCATGTTTGGAGAGCTCAGCGTGAAGGGTGACCGTAGAGCCTTCCTTGGCTTCCTGGTTTCGGAGTTTTTTTTCAAAGAATACTGAAGTGGCTGGGACCACACATAGAGACACAAACGGACAGCCACCATCAGAGGATCTGCTTACAGTACAAATATTCTGATATCACTGGATCCTGAAGTCAGTGTGATAGCAAGCAGGTGCATGGGAGAGCCCTCAAGGGATATTTCAAAAGATATTCCACAAGAATCTCCTGGCTCCTCTTTATTTTAGCTGATCTTGTATCTCAGAAAATGTCACATTAATATTGTATTTGTACCAGAGTGGATTTAAAAAATGGACATATTGGCACATTGCACCTATTTTTAAGACCTTAGGCGCTAGAAGTATTTATGTGCCTTGCTCTTCAGCTGAAGTTGAGCACCCAGGTAAGTTTGGTCACTTTGACTCTTGAGCACCATTTGCCCAGGTGGGAATACAGCTCAAAGGACTGAGGTGGTTAAGAATCAAAATGGTATCATTCTAATTTTAGTTCCAGCCTTGTTTTTCTGAATGACCAGAAAGAGGACCTTGGGTCTAGGATTGTGGAAGCGGTTTCTGCATTTGGGTTCCTCCATGTTCATTGCTCAAGACACCACGGGACTTAACTTCTGAAAGCAAAAGGGCTCAGCTGCTTTATGTCAGCAAAGTACATCTGAAGTCAAGGACAGCAGATAACACCCTCTTGCTAGTACTAAGCTAACTAAGTGGAACACATTTCTCATCTTAAAAAAAAAAACAAAACAAAACAAAAAACCCCACCAAAACAACCTACCTTTAACAGTTAAAGTGGCTGTCGTTCGTTCGTTTCCATTATCACAGGTGTATTTGCCAGAGTCTTCTGGTTTTAAATGATAAATCTTTAAAGTATGGATTGTTCCCTCCTGCCTGATTTCATACTTGGAGCTTGGGGAAATCACCTGGGAGCCCTTCTTCCACTCCACCGCAACATTAGGCTGGGAGACTTCGCAGCAGAGGACGGCTGTTTCTTCTTCCTGCAGTTCTGTGCTTTGTAATTTCTCTTTAAAGACTGGAGGTGGCACTGAAATTACAAACACAGCAAAGGCATTTACAGTCACCTTTGTCTTGTTTCCCTGTAGTGTTAAAGCTACCACTGAACAATTAAGTATTAAGAAATACTTTAACTTGTGTTATACATTGGGGGGTTAAAACAAGCTTCAAAGAGGGAAGGAGAAGGATGTTCGACTGAGAATTTCTTCAAAACAATGTTTAGAGAAAAAAAGACTCCATAGAAGAAAAAGAAAAAAAGAAAAGGGAGAGTGGAAGCAATGAAAATTACAGGTCTATCAATCCACCTACTGAAGCCAACCTAGTAATTTCTCTAGAAACCAGTTAGCTGCAGGACCCTGGTGACATGTCCATTGTCTGTCCATGGTGATGACAGTCTATGAGACCACATCAGTACGTCATGTATGCTCTGAAGCACAAGCACCCTACTAACACGAGCTAACAAAGGATGAATGACGGCCATGAATTTACTATTAGCATAAGCAAAACGTCACCTGTTCTCACCAATCCTGTTCCTTTCCCACATCACAGAGAGCCTTTACCTTTTACTGTGAGCTCTGCTGTTGACGTGTGGGGTCCCACTCGGAAAGTGATGGTGCCAATATCCTGCTCAGTCACCTTCCTTAATGTCAGGATGTGAATCTTTCCTTTTTCCACTGAGATCTCATTCATTTCATTATTTTGCAGAGCAACATCCTGTAGCTTCCACTCGATGTCCCTTGCATTCTCATGAGAAACCTGGCACCGAAACGTGACATCGTCCCCTTCAAACACCACCATGTCCTTTAGGCCACTCACAATGGTCACGTCAGGCTCTGCAAACAGTCCATCAGTATTCAAGCCATGAAAGGGAAAACACAGATCAAATCACAGAATCATCAAATAATATATGTTGGAGTGGACTTCTGGAGGCCATCTGGTCCAGCCACTGCTCAAAGCAGCACCAGCTTACAGCAGGTTGCTCAGCACCTTGTCCAGCTGAGCTTTAAGTGTCTCCAAGGATGGAGATAGCACAGCCTCTCAAATCATGTGTTTCAAACACTGCTGGTTCACTGCTTTCAGCGTACTTGGTAACATGGCCAATATCTTTCACTTAGTGGGTTTATCACTTGCCCTTTCTCACAGATACATTGCATATTGATTTTTTTTTAATGACATGTCTGATACTGTAATGGGGTGAATAAGGCATGAATGTCAGATGCCAAAATCAGGATTTTGAAATTTGTTACATTTGCGCTTAGATATCTTCACAGAATAACACTAAAATCTGATCCCCTCTACTGTCTTTTTGCAAACAGAACTGCATATACTCCGTGCTGGTGCTCCAAACTGGCTGGGGATGTGGTTGGCTCTGTGCTCTCAGCAGGACTTACTGGATTAGCGTGAGCACAGGGTATTTGTGCTTCAGTTTGCTTGAGTCCTGCTTCTAGGACATCTGGGTACCTGCAGATCTATGCAAAGATCATACAGACAGCCTGCAGCAGGCAGAAGCTGTATGTACCCTGAATCTGCTGGGGGATACCGAAGGAAAAGCAGTGCAATCTTCATCTGAGCAAACACAGTACATCCTCATACAGCTGAGGTCACCATCTGCACGAAGAATGGTGCAGTTGGGCATAATGCAGAGCATATCTATGATATCGAGTAGCCTGTAGAGATGCTAGCGGTGACTGTTCCACACTAGTGGTCCAACTTGAAAACAAGCTCTGTCTGTAATGACATTAAGGCCAGATGCAGCTGCCATGTGACTGGAAGCTGGGGATGAACCATCTGTTCACTCACATGCGTATGATGTCAAGCAAATATTTCAAGCCATGAGTCAAAAATTACAGCTGTTTTATCCTCCCCTGTCCATCAAGTGAATCTTTACTTCGATGTGTTTATTAACCATAAGATTTTTTTATGATACCCTTCCTATGGTCTGTGTTTACTGCAATAGTTTATCACGATAGTTTATCACAATAGTTACAATTATGTTGCAAAATCTTAGCATCCTAAAGTGAAAATCCCCTTGCCCCAATAAACAGGTCTTGCCTTTCACGGTCAGTTTTGCAGAGCTCGTCTCATCTCCAGCCTTGCAGGAATACTCTCCAGCATCGCTAGGCTCCAAGCGATGAACACGCAGCTCGCGGAGGGTGCCGTCCTGCCACATTTCATACTTGGAACTTGAGTGAAGGACAACTCCATCTTTCCTCCACTCCACTTCTGCTTTGCTAATGGAAATCTCACAGCGCAGCCTGGCTGTTCCTCCCACTTCCACTTCTTCATTCTTCAGCTGTTGCTTCAGCCGGGGTTTGGTGGCTGCAAAGTGAAAAACAATTAATGAACGATTCATTAGCTTGAATGCCAGGACTGGACAACTCAGCACAAGGCACTTGGGGTCTGACGCTGCAGAACAAATTTGCATTAAGTGGTTATATGATAATAACAACACTTTTTTCTCTATAAATACACCCATATTCTGTATATCCAGCCAAGGAGAGGATCAGAGAGGTCCCCAAATATGCTTGTTTCCCATAAAGTCAAGGACATCCACGTAACACCTTTTATACATCTGCTCTGGACATTGGAAACTCCAACACACATAAAGATTTTGGCCAAGCAAAACCTGGTACTTTCTGATTAAAACTAGTGTAAATCTGTTAATTTTTATAGAAATACTCATAACGTCCAACAGCATAAAGGATGTAAATCTTTAAGCACATCTTTGATTCCTCTGCTACCTTTTCAAGACCCTAGACCATCAACAGTAAGTCCTTCCAGATGATGCACACACAAATGGACCACATTTATTCAAGCAGGGCATGGAACAGCTCAGGCAACAGCTTGTCACTGATGAAAACAAGAAGAGAATATCCATCAGGTGTGTGTGTGAGCTGCTGTGAAAACAGGAATCTCAGTGCTTGTGGTTCTTCTGTCTAAACCCTGTTGTGATACATGTAAAGCAAGCACAGGGCTCTTTCACTCATAGATGACCCAGAGGCTGCGTCGTGGGTCAAGTTCAGCCAAGAGGATGTAGTTTGAAAGGTTGTGGTTTAGATCAAAGCCACAAGTTCCACCCAACAGTTTGAGATGACCACGAACATTTCACAGATGGTGATTAATCACAGACATTATTCCTGGTTTGTTTAAACACAGTGTTCTCAGGCTCGTCATGGGAGGGCATTACAAAAACTGAAAACAGATTTTTTTTTAAATGCTTTTGTAAATGACTTACGATTAGTTATTGATTCAACTGAACCAGCAATGAATATAAAGTGCCAAAAATAAAGATCGATTAGAATTTCAAAATCCCCATGATGCAGAGTTTCCTGCTTTTATCACTATCAGAGGGAAGGGTCAATACAATGTGCACTGTGCTTTACAGGCTTAAGTAGCCATTCTACAAATCCTGTCCCACAAGATCCACTTTTCTGTACCCTGGTTTATGACTGGGCACCTGCTTTCCTCTTTATCTTAACTTTTGGGGTATCTTATTCACCAATGAATAAAAGAATATCATTCACACAATTTCACAAATCCCTTTCATCCTCTGTTCCACTTTGATGCAATGCTGACCATTCACTCTGAGGACTGCTGTGCTCTGCTGGTCTCCTGTATCACACGTGTAATCAGAGGCATCTTCTGGTTCTACATTATGAATCACGAGTTCAGCCGTGCGACCACTTAATTTAATTTCATATTTGGCACATGGGAAGAGCTCCATTGTGCCTTTCCTCCACTCCACTGTTGCATTATCCTTTGTCAGCTCACACAGGAATTTCACCGCAGCTCCTTCTTCTGCCTCCTTGTCCTTGAGCTCCTTTTTGAAAAGAACTGGCAGAGCTAAAGGGAAAAAAAAAGAAGGAACAGGAGCTTTGACTGAAGCCTGATCCAAGTTCTGGTTAACACAGCTAGACTGACACTTCAGGGAACAAGACACTGTGCTTTGCAAGTGCTATATTCCTAGGCAGGACCCATGTTTTCTAATTTGCCTGGAGCTATGAGGAGGTCTTGCTGTGTCAGAAGCAGCCATCAGCACTTACAACATTTATTTCCTTTGTTGCTTGATTCAAAGCCTTCCCAGGGTTGAATTCTTTGAATGTATCCTTCAGTTGATTTAACAAAGATCTCAAGAGTAAAGAAGATGAAAACTCCATGGACAGCCTTGACAGATTAGGAAGGTCGTCGCCAGTGTTCTTCCAGGGTTTGGAAGAAAATCTTTTTTTAAATATTTATGCTAAATATCATGTGAAGTGTCCAGATGTTATGTTAAAGCATTGCTCTTTCTTTTTTTTCTCCCCAGCCATAAAGCTAGAAAGTGTTTCTTCTTAGAACCCAAGACTCAAATGCAGCACTGGAAGAACAAAGTATCATCTTCTTCCATTCTCATTTAAAAAAAAATAATCCCAGTGTATCAGATGAAAAGGAAAATATTTATAGGGAAAAAAATCATGTACTTCTAAATATTCATATTCAACCTGTTGCTTTGCATGTTGGATGGAATATATGGCTTTAGGAGTCAGCTCACACCACCTACCTTTCACATTTAAAGATGCCTTGGTTTCTTGATCCCCCGTATCACAACTGTATTCTCCTGTATCTTCTAATTTAAGATTATGTATTAAGAGCTCTACCCAGCATTCCCTCTGCCTCATTTCATACTTCTGGCTGGGCTGCAGCCCCACTTCTCCTTTCCTCCATTCCACAGTGGCATTGGGTTTTGACAGCTCACAACAGAATGTAACTGTACTTCCTTCCTCTGATTCCTTGTTTTGAAGGAGTTGCTTAAATGTGACAGGCAGTGCTGCAAAATTTGAGAAGGAAATGTTTTCAGAGTGTTTTAGTGCAGAAAGGACCCAATCCTACCGTCATACTTCAGAAATGGCTTATTCTAATGATTCCACAATCCTTGGGCTGCAACTCTGTCTTGGCAGCACGTTTCTTGAGCCATTACATGAACCAAGAGCTCAGAACAGATGGTGAGAGCTGGTCTTAAAGAGCAGTCCACAGAATGTCCTGGTTTGAGGTCTGAAGGAGTCAGACTTTCCTACAGAAGTATGTCCATGCCAACGAGGGATGCTTTAGTCAAAGACCACTGGGACACAGTGGGATATGGACCCTTGTTCCTTAATAGAGGTCTGTGAGTTTGCAATACTAAGCTAAGAGTATTTTTCCCCCCAAATAAAACTTCTATCAATATATAAAACATCGAGTTAGCATTTAAAACACAAGATGACACAATACAATAAGAGGTGACGATAGGGTGATAAATGGAAGAGGAAATTCAGATTCCTGGCAAGACCTTGCTCAGGATGGTAGAAGGGGCTGAGGAAAACAGATGCACTCAGTGTTTATACCTAAGGGTCAAAGTCTCAAGTAATAATACAGCACATTATAGAAATCCTTTATCCACCAATTGTTGCATCTCTTATCATCCCAATCAGGCATTAGACCCAATTAGGCATCCCTTATGCCTACTGAAGCAATCAACAACCCAAAATAATCATCAGCCTGTCTGGCTTATTTTCTGTTATCCATTCCCATATGCAGACACACTCCCCGCACTCAGAGGGCAGGAATGTTCATCATGTTTTGACATCATGGAAGCATTTAATTGCTCTGATGCTGATTATTCACTCCAGATGCTGCAGCAAAACCTTTCTAACTTGACCACGTGTCATTCTCAAGTAGAATATGTATGTTGGTATGGACAAGCAGCAAAACAAATAAATGGCTGTAAGGCACACTGAGATGCTCCTTTCACTTCATCTCTACCAAGCCAAGGGTCAATACTCTGCCTACCATGTATAGTTACCACAGCCGTTGTCTGCTGATGTCCAGAGTTGCAGGTGTACTTTCCTGAATCATCCAGTTCTAAGTCATAAATGACCAATTCAGCAGTGGAGCCCTGCTGCTTCATCTCATATTTCAAACCAGGGTAGAGAGTAGTATCTCCTTTCCTCCACTCTACTGAAGCCTTGGGTTTGGTAAGTTCACACCTCAGTGTTGCTGTACCACCTTCTTCTGCCTCGGTATTCTGAAGCTCTTGTTTAAAAAGTGCTGGTAGGGCTATAAAATAAAAATATAACTTGCAACATACTGCAGTTGGGGTTTGGGAAAGAGAAAGTAGAAAGAAAATGAAAACACCAGAAGAGCTTTGTTTTGCAGATGTCTCTAAGCCTCAACGCTCTAGATTCAAAGTACAAGGCTATTTCCCCAGAGAGGTAATAGGAATATCTTCAGAACAAGAAGAAATTGATTTCAAGAAGTTAAGCTTGTCTATACTTCATGGCAAATGTAATGCAATCTATGACCTGAAAATGGCAGAATATTTTTCCTACTATAAAAGTAGCCAACAGGTTGCCCTGATCACAGAGGAGATATTCTGAAGGTCAGCAGGGAGTTGTAAGAGGTCAGATTCCCTCCTAAGGCAAGCCACTTGCAGGAGAGATTACAATTATCTTGAAAGCAACATACTGACAAAATGCATTTAGTTCTGTGTTGCAATTCCCATTTTCTACCTGGTCACTCTATTAGGCTGCATAGACCACGCCATTCTCCACACCTTCCTTAGGACTTGTAGGCAAGTCTTCTCCATAAGTGACACTAATACACCTTTTATTTTCAGAATATATTATAACCTTTTCATTTTTTTTTTCTCTTTTTAAAATTTTTTTAATTTTTTTTTTACCATTGACTGTCAAAGTGGCAGTTGTGTGCTGATCTCCACACACACAAGTGTAATCTCCAGTGTCCTCCACATCCAGCTCATGGATAATCAGCTTTGCAACAGCACCATCTTGACTCATTTTATATTTGCTGCTTGCTTTGAGCACCTCCTGCCCTTTCTTCCACTCCACCACAGCAGGTTTAGTCAGCTCGCAGTGCAGAGCAGCTGTCCCACTTTCTACAGCTTCTAGGTCCTTCAGGTCTTTTTTGAATTCAGGAGGCAGTGCTGAAGAGTAAAAGAATTACCATGGAGTGAATATTCCTAAAAAAGCAGCTAGATGAGGTCCTGGGGGGGAGAATGTATGGTACACTACTGAGCCCTGGTCCAGGTCAGTGGAACACAACGGAAAAGTCTCCCCTGACTTCCTTGGGCTCTGCCATCAGGGCAAGGAAAGCGAGAAGGACCAGCACATCAGAGGAGGACAAACACCAACAGGCAGCTCTTTTCCCAGTTCTAACAGAATGAGGAAGACAGAAGCAAACTCCAAAGGAACACAAAAGCCCAAGTAAACAGGAAGGGAATGGGAACAGACCAATGGGAAAGCCCAACAGAGACTTGGGCAGGTCTAAGGTTTGGAGGACCTTAGTCCCAAGGACTACTTTACCATGCACTGTTAAGGTGGCTGTGGTGGTCTTGTCTCCACACACACAGGTATAATCTCCAGCATCATTCAGGTCTAAATCATGAACTGTCAGCTCCACAGCACAGTCTTCCTGTCTCATGCTGTACTTGTTGTCCGAGGTGAGGACATGATGGCCCTTCTTCCACTGAACATGGGCAGATGCCTTGCTGAGCTCACAGTGCAAAGTGGCTGTTCCACCTTCTACCACTTCCTTGCTGGTCATTTCTTCTTGGAAAAATGGAGGCATAGCTGAAGGATGCAGACAAAAAGCATTACAAACTGCACGTATCTACAGGGATGGGTGAGAGTAGGAAGTGACAGGGGAAAGTTGTGAAGGTTATGGAAGGGTGAGCGCCAGAAAGAAAGAAAAGAAAGAGAAATGAAAACATCCTAGTGGGAATATATACCCTAATCCTTCTGGTTTCATGCTGGCTTCCTACTAGCGAAATTGCACTGTTTCAAGAGCTTTACCCCTGCTTTCTGCAAGTTTCCATGTAAGAAGAATTAAGAATATAATCTCTGAGCTCCTTAGTTCACACAAGTGTTGGTGTCTTCCACAAACTTCAGGCTTTTGTACTCTCTTTTCCCACTTACAGAGCAGCCCTGCTGAGCTCTGAGTGTTTACGCAGCTCCTTAGTCATCACCATTCCTTCTTCCTTGAGATACCCTTGAAAAGATGCAGCCAGGGCTCACAGATTCTTCTTGACCCCAAAGAAAACCTCCAGATGCTGATTCCCAGACTGTCTTCTGGTCTCAGAACGTGTTTTCCCCACTTAACATAATTCTAGTACCCATTGCAAGTTGTGTCCTTGAAATAAATTTGGTGACCTTCACATATGTCCCCCTAATAACTAGGTGGGATAATAGGATATTCCACTTGTTTTTAACAAGGTTGGATATCTCAGATCTCAAACTTAGTGTCTCACTCCATAGTTGGGCAGCTAAGTTAATATATCCAGGCTAGAAAACAGGTTTAGCCTCCTTGATTTGGCACATTTCCCATCTCCAGCAGTGTTCAGCTGAAACACCAGTTTTGTTTGCACAGCAGCTGGTTCTTGCAACAAAATAAGACCAGAAGGAGGTCACGGAAAGAATTTATTCTTTCCTGCTTAGAAAATCAGTCTCTCAATGCAAATCTGTCTTTGTGCATTAGGACAGAGGTTATGGGCACAAAACCCAATCTAGACATAACTCAGTACAGAAGAAATTGTAACTAACACAGCCTTATTCTGGATGCTGCTTTTTATACCCTATACTACATTAAAATGATACGTATTGAGAATGCCAGAAAGGAATGGCAAAGAATAAACAGATTTGTGGTTTACAGCATAAATGCAGGAGAGGAAAGAAAAAGAATAGCGGGTTTATATGCTAGGAAAGGAATGCCAGAAGGGAAAGATGAAAGGATAACAGGTTTGTGTTTAAGGAAAGGAAAAGACAAAAGGGTGGCATAGAAAAATGTAGACCGGTATTTCCCAATATACACAGCCTGCAGGTCATCAAAGGCAGGGAATACTTGCAAATGAATGGAACTTCAGTTAATAAGGTTGAACAAACAGACATGGAAAATTGAACATGTTATATTAGAGGACAGACGTTTCCAGTTAGGGAATAGGAGGTCAGGACAGTTTTTACCCTGTACTGTCAAGACAGCTGTAGTCTGGTGCTCTCCACACACACAGGTGTAGTCTCCTGCATCCTCCTCAGCTATTTCATGAATCACCAGCTCTGCCTTGGTCCCTTCCTGCCTCATTTTGTACTTCTCACTGGCTTTGAGAATCCTCTGGTCCTTTCGCCACTCCACCGGAGCAGCCTTGGTGAGCTCACAGTGCAAGGAGACTTCTCCACCTTCTTCTGCTTCCTTGTTCTTTAGCTCTTCCTTAAAGAGGGGTGGCAGAGCTGAAGGATGCAACATGGACAAATGGTCATCAGAAAACCAGAATTAAAATCCTAATTTCTTTTTCATGCTTGGGATTATTTCCCCTCGTGCCTCTCTTTTTCACCCTATTATAAACACGCTTAGCTATAGCCAAGTTCAGAAGCTCTGAAAGCATTCTTCAAGTGTGATGTGGTTTCACTTACCGTAAGGGATCAGCTCCCTGGGTGTCTGTTGTTTTTCATGGTGAAATAACAATACAGAAAGATCCAGATCTTGGGCCAACAGCATTTGCAAATAACACTGCTGGATATAACACTATTTTACCTACACAGGTATGATTTCTTGGAGGCTGGTATTGTTATTTTCTGTTTTGTTTTTACTAAAAATTTGTAGCCCCACCTACATGAAATCAGTCAGATTTTAAAATAAAACTACTTCTAGTTTTAAACTGAAGTTTGAAGGGCCATTACATGTAATAAGAATTTCAGGTTCTCACTATTTCCCATTTTGGAAATCAAAACCCAAAGACAGAACAACCTATAGGAAATAACCTTCAGGAAAAGTAATTATTAAATTTACCCACAAATGTGCCTTGTGCACAACTGCTGTAAACAGATACGGAATACAAACAGTACTCCCCAAATGCATCAGAAAAAGTCTAGGTCTCAGGAAAGCCCAGGGGGGAGTCAGAAGTTTTTTGGAAAAAGCTGGAAGGGACAGAACTGAGTGTCTGACCAAGTGAGTTCCTCAGAGCCAAGGACTGTTACTCCATTAAAACGGATACTCACTGATGAGAGCAGAACATCAGGTAATGAGATCATTAATATAACACAAGGATTTATTTATGGATTGGTTTATTGGGAGCTAGCAGGATAAAGAAGAGTATAACTGCTGACAACCTGTGGTGGTGTTTCTTTTTTTTAATACCTAATTGTCAAGATAGTCCTGATGCCCACACACAGAGGCATAGACCCCTGCATCCTTCAAACCTAAGTTAGAGGTAACAAGCTCTGAAATGGTAATTCTTAACTCATTCTGCATGTCTGACTTGCTTAAAGAATCTGGTACCCCCAGGAGTAGCCATGGCCAGGTCACCCAGCACAGTGATTATCTCCTTGTCCTTCTGCTGCCCCAACCCTGACTTCTCCTTTGTGCAGTGCTTGGAGAGCAGAGGGCCTGACAGATCACAGATCTGTGTTTCGGAGCAAACTGTGGTTGGCTGAAGTGAACCATAGGGATGAAGGGAGGGAAAGAGCTGGAAAATGTAAACGTCCAAGAAGAGGGGACTTGGACAGAAAGAAACATCTTATTTTCTCCGTTTAAATGGGGACAGATTAATAATGACCCAAAAATTTGCCCTAAGCTATTCTTTCTTAGTAAAGAATGAACTATACACAGAATGAAGGAAGAGAAAGGGATAAAAACAAAGACAAGTTACTGACCCAGGGCAGAAACAGCTGCATTTCAGAGTGATGTCTATCTATAGAGCTATTTATCAATTTTAATAAGGTCTTTTTACCATGAACTGTTAAGGTTGCTGTTGTCTTCTGGTCACCACAAACACACATGTAATCTCCAGCATCTTTTACTTCTAGGTCACGAATGACCAGCTCTGCAGTGGTGCCAGGCTGTCTCATTTGATATTTGTCACTTGCTTTGAGCACTTTGGACCCTATTTTCCACTGCACTGGAGCTGCTTTGGTTAATTCACAGTGCAGACAGACTGATGCTCCTTCTTGGACTTCTTCATTCTTCAGTTCTTCCTTGAAAAGCATCGGCAGGGCTAGGAGTGGAAAGCCAATAGATAGTGTGTTTAAACTAAGACCTCTGCATTTGTGATCAGCATCACGAATTCTCAACTGAAGTTCAAATCTGGCCAGGTCGGTCTCTTTGGCCATTGAGGTGGAGGTTATCACTATGATGATATGGAAAACTAAATCCAGCAGGGACGGTAAGAAAAGAAATGCTGAGCTGACAGGTCAAAGTACAACAGGCTGGATAGATTCAAGATGCAATCTAAAGAATTTATCACAGGGCCACCCTCCATGGGGGCAGGACCTCTCTGCTGGTCTAACAAGAGCATTTCCTATTCCCTTAAACTTACAGCACAGCAGTTTGTCTGCACGGAGAAACAGTCACGTCCTCAGCTCTCTTTTCAGGAATATCAGACCAAAATTAAATGTCAGAACAAGTTCTCCTTTCCTAAACACAAATTAACTCCTAGGAAAAAAAAGCCTAAAGCTGGTAGCTGAACACTTCATACAGCAACAGGATGTTTCAGAGGAACAAAAAATGAACAATCATCTGCAACAGGAATTTACCATTCACTGTCAGAGAAGCCGTGGTGCGTTGGTCTCCACACACGCAGGTGTAATCTCCCGCATCCTGCAGCTCTAGATCACAAATTTCCAGCTCAGCAAGGGCATTATCCTGCCGCATGATGTATTTTTCACTTGCCCTGAGTATTTTGTCTCCTTTCTTCCACGACACAGCTGCAGCCTTGGTCAGCTCACAGCGCAGAGTGGCTGTTTGGCTTTCCATGGCTTGCAGGTCCTTCAGGTCTTCTTTGAAAAGTGCAGGCAGGGCTGAAGGTCACAAAATGGACAGAGGACATTAAAAATGACTGGTGGCACACAGGTGATGGCGGGGATGGATTGGTACAGAAACAGAAAACATTTTAGGGTGGAAAGGGTTTCCTTTCCTCATAATTCTGGAACATCAGACAAATCAATAGACAGAAACAGGAAAACAGCCTGGATGCAACCAGATCTTAGAGACAGCTTACAAATTAAAAAAAAACAAATTCAGCCACAGGTGAACACACAACCGACAGCAACGAGCCAGTAGAGAAAAAACACAGTAATACAGATATATGTATATGTGCTTTACCATGCACTTTCAAGGCAGCTGTTGTCTCCTGTTCTCCACACACACAAGTGTATTCTCCAGCATCTTTCAATTCTACGTCATGGATAAGCAGCTTCATGACCTTGCCCTCCTGTTTCATTTTGTATTTGTCGCTGACTTTGAGCAAACTGCTTCCCTTTCTCCACTCTACTTTAGCAACCTTGGTCAGCTCACAGCGCAGAGTGGCTGCTTGGCCTTCTGTTACCTCCTCATCCTTCAGGCTTTCCTTGATGCGTGCAGGCAGCGCTGAGGATGCAACGGACAGAGGGTTAAAATGGAGCAGCAAACACAACCTCCTGTTGAAGGGCAGGGGTGAGGGAAGGTGAGACGAGGACAACACTGAGGAGCCATCTTCGGGCCTGATCTCACATCTACTTTAGGGATCAGGTCCTAAAGCCACTTTGTATATGGAATTAGGGTGAAGGTTTTTCCCTTAAATGACAAAATGCAAATTAATTCTCATGACTATGACATGCAAAGTCAGACTCAGAGGAACTATGCAGAGATAACAATGAACATGGGGAAAAAAATGAATTCAAATCATAAGTTTGATAATGAGGACATCTAGATGAAATTGGTTATTACCATGTACTGCTAAGGAAGCTGTGGACTGCTTATCCCCACACACGCAGGTATAATCACCAGCATCACTCTCATTTAGATTATGGATCACCAATTCTGCAGTGACATCCTTCTGCCTCATTTTGTATTTCTCGCTAGGTTTGAGTACTGTGTGTCCTTTTTTCCACTCCACTGAAGCGGTCTTGGTCAGCTCACAGCGCAGAGTGACTACTTCACCCTCCATGGCTTCCTCATTTCTTAACTCTTCTTTGAAGAGGGCAGGAAGGGCTGAGAAACAGAGGAGCAAATATTTTCATGATAAGCTGTTCTTGGCCACCAAAAAAATGAACCTGATGTTTACCAATATCTATCCATGCCTAGTTATTGACATGAGGATCATCTCACAGAAGGAAGATACTAATTTGTATCATAGGCACAAAAGGGTCTTATGCAGTGGGTAAATTTGCTGATTGGTTTAGAGATGTATGGAGAATAAACAGCAGGAATGGGAAAAATTCATGTTTGGTCAAAAGTATAATTCAGTCCAGGAAATTGATATAGCAGGTTACACCCTGATCATGAAAAAAAGCTAAAGGAAAAAATGAGAAGGTTTTATCTTACGTGTTAAGGATGCCTACAGACCTAGCCCGAGAGTTAGAACGAGGCCAAACAGGAGAATCAGAGAGATCTCTTGAAAGTGCTTGGGTAACAATAAAAAGGAAAAAGAAGGATGATGTCTCCATTGTGGAAATCTGCTATAAGACCTTCACACCAGGAAGTTCAGGTGCATCCTCACACCCCATCTCTTTTGGAATAGCTAATAGAATCATTCAGAGCATAAGACTGGATGTTAATATGGCAATATGTACTGTGGGAGTGGTGGGATGGGACAACATCTGCTAAGTCTTCGGAATGGGATGGGAACCACTTTTGGATATAGAATGAAAGAACAGGAGAGGAGGATCTCCAATTCCTGACTCTGACCAGCAAGAAATAAATACTTGAGAATACAGATGTGGAGGGTAACTGGGCAGATACCGATTAGGAAGCAGGAGAGCTCATAGATTTTAAGAAGGGTCATGATGGAGAAAAGCAAAAGGAAATTCTGTGGGCAACAAGAAAGTAAGCTTCAAGAATTGTTACTTATGGACAAGCAGAACCAAACTTAAAGGACAAGGTAGTTTAAGAGAGTGGAAAACTTCTCAAAGAAACAATATTAAGGGCATAATTACAGAGACTACCTCACTCCAAGGATCGTCAGGAATAGCCTGCCTAAATCACAAATTCTACAATGTCTTGAAACTCAAGAGATCTATAAAATATGGGAGGTTTAGATGAGTGCAACAGAAATACTACAGAATATAGAGGCAAAACCAGAAAGGCCAGGCTCCCTGCATGTCTCAAGAAGGTCAAGGGCAATTCCCCATTCCTGGACTCTGTCACCTCATGGACAAAGAGACCAACATGAAAGGCTGAAAGGTAATCTGCAAAATTATGCTGATATCAAGTGTTTCCAGACACAGCTGTATGCTGTATGTATTCGTATCCAGCAACCGGGTGCTGAGATCGCTACTCCAGGAGCTTTCCGTATCCTCTGTTCACAATTCAACTTGAGGCTCTTGGCTGTATCAGAATATTAGCATGCAACTCCCAGGAAACTTGGCCAGCCTGAACTAGAAAGAAGCAGAAATAATGCAGTGACATTCTGTAGGTAGATCAGAAGGAAGAAAAACAACAGAGAACTTGGTCTCCTAACTTTCAGGAATGTAAGTTGATGGTAGGTAACATTGGGAGACTTGAAGTGTTTAATTCCTTTTTCTTCTTTAATATTAGAAGTTAGTGACAGATAAGAAAGTAATAGGAATTCTGGCTAGAATAAGAAAAAAATGGATTAGAGAACATTTAAATAAACTGAGTATTCTCAAAGCACCTTGGTGTGACAAAATTTGTCCTGGAGTACTTAAGGTACAGGCTCAACCAATATCAGACATTAACAGTTACACCGGAGAAATCAAACAGAATGGGTGGTGTTGCAGGAATATAGAAAAAATGGAAACTCAGAGGTGGAAAAGATCTCACAGTTGAAATGTACTCATTTAGTTCTCACCATGTTAACCAAGATTCTAAGCTCCCAGGACAGTCAAGACAGATCCAGACAAAGTCAATGGAGCCAATGGAGCTACCTGCTGACCAAAAATAAATGGCTGCTGTATGGTGAACTGGATGTCTCCCTGGCTTTCAGTGACTGTGTTGATTAGATCTCCATTGACAACAGGAATTTAGGAACACTTACCTGTCTTCATCTACAAGCTGAGTCCCATTCACAGTACTTGTCTTGGAAAAAGGGAGAAGAGGGGGACAGGAGAGAGAAGATCCAAGGAATTATGGCCGTTTCAGTTTAACTTCAATTGTCTGAAAAATATTGTAGCAATACACTTGGACTTGCCAAGAGCTTCTCTCTCCATGAAGGAGTGAACCAGTGTAATTTATCTTGATGTAGGTTAATAAGCTTCACTGATAGAAAGACACAGTATATGCTGTACACTTTTATTTTAGCAAATCTTTTACCCTGATGTAGGTATAGGTGGAACTACAGTAGGAAGCACCACCAGTTTGAAAAACACAGTCAGAGAATGAATATTCAACTGTGATTTACACTCACAATAAAAGAATGAGTTGAGCAGAGTTCCTCAATACTCTGGAGTCCAGTATTATTTAGCATTTTCTTTAGTGACTTGGACAATGAAATGCAGACTAGTCATTAACTTTGCAGATGATCTCAAGCTGGGAAGGGAGAGAAGCTGAAAGCACTTTGTTAAACAGAATTAGGGTATAGAAGATCTTGATGAAGCAATGGTGAAAAAATAGGCTACAATTCAGCAAGAGCAGGTGCAAAATACTATATTTGGGAAGAAACGATAACACAAACACAAGATGGGGAACAATAGGCAACAGATCTGCAGAGAGAGATTTGGGGTTACATGGGATCATGGAGCAAATGCAAGCCAAAAAATGCAATTCTGATGTGAATAAAGCAAACATCGTAATAGAGATATATAAAACAGAGTGTCATATGCAAGACACATGAAGTCCTTCCATCCTGCTCCAGTCTGGCAAAGTCTCAGATGGAACACCGTAGTCTGCTTTTGGCCACCACACTTCTAGAAAGATGTGGACTAACTGAAGATGGTCCAGAAAGCAACAAAGATGAGCTGAAGTCTAAAAAACATGACCTATGAAGAAAGAGTGAAAGGATTGAAGGTGCTTAGTCCAGAAAAGAGAAGACAGAAAGGAGACATGATATAAGCTTTCAAATCTTTCACAGAGAGGAAAACAGCAAATATTTCTGCATTTCTACAGAATATGGGACAAGAAGTTATGACTTAAACTAGCCTGAGAAAGACTTTTGTTGAAATTAGGAAAAACTTTCTGGCACTATTGATGGCTGGG
Source organism: Nyctibius grandis (assembly GCF_013368605.1). NCBI lineage: Eukaryota > Metazoa > Chordata > Aves > Nyctibiiformes > Nyctibiidae > Nyctibius > Nyctibius grandis. The sequence continues at coordinate 56,663,854 of NC_090664.1, forward strand.
CAGTGGAATGAGTGTCCAGGGGAACTGCAAATTCTTCAGCACTTGAGTGAGGTTAGGTAGGCATGATGGTGACTTGGGGCTCAAGGATGGAGTAGGTGACCTGTAGAAGTCCTTTCCAATTCTATTTTCCACAGTTAAATTGGAAGTTCAAGACTGAAGCCACCCTTGTTTTATTAGTAAATATCAAGATGAAAAGTCTGGGCAGCAAAAAGAAGTGAACTCGTTGACCTACTGAATTTCCAGGTGAGAAAGATGGCTGAAACTACTTCCTACTGTCCTATATTAATAGTGGAAATAAAGTTTCCCTCTCTTCCAAGGAAAGTTCACAGATGAATTTGAGGACTGTAAAGTACTCTCACACTACAATGCTGAGTATTCTGCAATACCAGAATACAAATCTGCATGATCCTTGATCAGAGTTATATAAAGAAGTTGCATTGAATCATTTTGTTTGCATTATTTAAAATCATCTGGCATATCCTAATGTAACTTGAAATTCAAGTTTAAGAAGTATGAATGTTCCTGCTGATTTATCTCTCTAGGTTCAAGTCAAAAGTAAGTAAAACAGAACAAAAAATGTAAGCCCATGGAATCCTTCAGCCTTCAGTGTGGTGCAAAACAGTAGAGCTGTGCACCAACATGAGCAAGGAGAGGAACAAAGGGAAAATGTTAGTATAATCAATGGAACAACAAGTCTAGTTAGAATTAGATAAAAAGCACAATAAAACCAAGGAAATCTGTTACTGACAGAATTAATGATGGCAAGATTAGAGAAAGAACTCATTGCGTGTCAGTACTGAGGCTTCCAGAGGAAACAGGAGAAATATCACACAAAATTTTCTCATTTCTGTTTTCTTTACCATGCACTGTCAGTGCTGCAGTAGTCTTCTCATCTCCACACACACAGGTGTACTCCCCAGCATCCTTGACTTCTAAAGCGTGGATCAGCAGTTGTGCTGTAGTACCTTCCTGTCTCATGGTATATTTTTCACTCGATTTGAGCACTTTGTGTTTCTTTTTCCACTCCACAGAGGCAGTCCTAGATAGCTCACATTGTAGCGTGGCTATTCCACCTTCTGTGGCTTCTTCATTCTTCATCTCTTTCTTGAAGTGTGCAGGCAAGGCTGAGGAGTTCAAAATGAGCAGAATGTATGACCATGGCAGCTACATAAGTAATGATTTATCTGTGATCTGTCAACCACGTGTGACAAGCACAGCCTTCCCTAATCAAGTAGGATTGATAACCACTCTGAGAACCATAAAAATTTGGAAAGCTGGAAGACACCTTATTCACAAGACAGAGCTTTTTCTATGGCATGAAATGGAGAACACCACAGTAGTTTCAACTTCTTCAGACTCTGCAAGACTGAGCCCTACCTTACTTTGGGTATTGCCTACCACAATGGAACATAAAGCCTAACTAACTAGAGTGTCTAAGATCTGTTGCAATGCAAATCGTTACTGAAAAAGTTCATAAATGAAACTATATCTGATGCATGAATCTCACTTTTCCACGAGATTTCTCGTCACATAGTGGTCTAGCAGAACTTGACCGTCAAATTATTCTGAAACACTGAAAACTGTATCAAGAATATCTCATCACAAAATTGTAATATTCTCAACTTTAGGATTGTAACATCTTTACAACCAACATCACAATAACATGATTTTCCTTTTTTAGCAACTACTACTGAACATGAGCTTCAAAGAAATGAATTAGTACCGAGATGAATATCTGAAATTTTTCCAACGAACACCTGATCTATGCCTGATACCGATTAGTGCATTCAGGCATTTATGCCCACGTCCAACCACATGTTGCTAAATTCATCACAAACAGGACTGCAATTTCAAAGCTGATATTACTACGCTCTTAAAAAACAGCTTAATTTGTTATATATTTTTTAAATTTTTTTTTTTACCATTCACTTTTAGCGCAGCGGTGGTTTTTTGATCTCCATAACAGCATGTGTAATCTCCAGCATCTGCCAGATCTAATTCACGGATCACCAGCTCAGCAATTTTGCCCTTGCATCTCATGGTGAACTTGTCATTTGGCTTCAGGGCTCTGTCTCCTTTCCTCCATTCCACGGCAGCTGTGGGTTTGTTCAGTTCACAGCAGAAAGTGGCTGTACCATTTTCTGTGGCTTCCACGTTCTTCAGCTCTTTTATAAAATGCGGAGGAAGGGCTGAAGATCACAGGTGAAGAGAGAGGACTTTAAAACTGAGGAAATACTGTGTCTTAACTGCTCCACTGGATTAAACCTCTTTAATCTCTAAAAGTTTTAGAATATACAGTACCCGAGAGGTAAATGATGATTTTGGGGGTATCCCTGCCTTATGCTTTGCAACACACCACATTCAGCATGTCACAACTGATTTGGAAATCAGTGTTGTAAAACTATAATTTCAGTACTGGAAGGTAAGCTTTAAAAGCATTTTGAGATATAACAACAGAAAGCTGATCCCTTCTGATTCAAGCTGATTTCAAGGAACTGTGCACAGTTCTGTCTTAAGATCAGATGAACAATTAAAATGAACACTATGTTATTTCAAATTCCAGGCTGCAATGTACCATTCTCACCTGCCTTTCTCAGTTGTTATCATATCAGAGCACCTTTCAATTCCATTCAAGAAAAACAAGTTAGATCTCAGTGATATGCCTAGATAAATTAATTAATGGAAATACTGAAAGTGTTGTATTTATGACTTCTCTGAGGTCTTCATTATCTGCTTCCAGATTCCATTAACATGAAAGAACAGGGACAGAAAAGACTGTATGGTGTTATTTCCCAGTCCTAAGAGGACTTTCAGTAAAAGATATTCCCAGTGGTTGATACAGTTGTCATAACCATTTAAAATAATAGATGGGATCAAGACCAATTTGTGATCCTGCATGAGATCACAGATGACAAAGCAGAAAATCCCTATTAAACTTAAATATTTTACCATGCACCGTCAGGGATGCAGTAGTTGTCTTGTCTCCGCACACGCATGTGTAATCTCCCGCATCTTGCTCCTTCAGGCTGTGGATTGTCAGCTCAGCAATGGTATCCTTCAGTCTCATTTTGTACTTCTCACTAGGCTTGAGCACCTCTTGCCCTTTCCTCCACTCCACCGGAGTGGGTTTAGTTAGCTCACACTGCAGAACAGCCGTCCCGTTTTCTGTGGCTTCCACATGGACAAGTTCTTTTTTGAACAGTGCAGGCAAAGCTATGGGACGTAATATAAACAGAGAGGACATCAAAACCATTAACCAGACCTTGAGAAAATTAGGACTAGGTCCTGAGGCCAGCCCTGCACTATTACAGGAAAATAAATCCTATAGTCTTGAAAACTGCATCCGTCAGAACACTACTGGAGGATCTCACAGGGATAATCGCCACCATGACCTGCCTCTAATGCTGACTTATGCAGCATGCTCATCATTTCCTAGCTGATTCCAGTAGTCCTCTCTACCTATTTCAGCTGAAATCCTCTACTTTGAATGTTAATGACCTGACTTTTGATTGAAAGTCATTGCCCCAGATGATGGCACTGCTAGCTGGAGATCTCTACCTTTCCTGATGCCATAGTTTATCTTTCTTGTTCAGAAAAAAAATTAGTAGTATAACTTCAGGTGCACCTTTAAGCCATAATTTCCAAGGACATAATGGCTCTAATATCAGAAATACAGAGTTTTTTCTAGCAATATTCAGTAAGTTGCCTTGTGGTGTGCCACCAAAGTAAAAAAGAAGCAATTTGCAAAGGGAAGAAATTGCCAGCTCAGAGGAGGGGAGGAACCTCCAGCTGGGACAAAGAAGAGGAAGTAAAAGCGTGCAGAAAATCTGAGAGAAGAGAGATGCCTCCACAGTTTTGCCCCTGTCCTTAGAAGCATCTTATCCTCAAGATATATCTCAAATAAAAACTATTTTTTCATATATTGTAACTATATATGAACTGCCTCTGCTGGAGGGGCAACCAAAGCTTGTTGCTATTCACCATGACACCATGGGAATAAAACCTGTCTCCTTCCTCACTAAATCAGGACCTCCAGAATAATGGTTTGGGGTTTTTTTGGAAAGTACCATTTCCTCAGCAGAACATATCACAGTCCCACAAAGGAGGAGGACAGTCATTCATTCCTGAATGTGAAAACCCCTCCCTAACTGAGCTCAGCGTTTTTAAAGATCATTCTTTCAAGTTAAGCACTGAAACCCACTGGCATCAGTGGGACACAAGGACAAACCCTCTGAGAACAAGCTTCCTGCTGGAGGTCTGCTCGCTTTTGGACTTACATACAGGTTCCTTTTTCACTTTTAAAACGTGAAGACTAAGATGAGAAATTCTCACTACTCTTCTTTACTTTGCTACAAAACTACCAGTTTCAAACTGCCAGACAGCAGGAGATGAGATGAAACAGCCAGCAAAGCAAGAAAATGCTGCAGAATCAAAACATCAAAGCAAGTGGGAAATAGAGCTCTCAGAGAAAAGGGATCTCCCCGAGATACTGCTATCATAATGGAGAACGGCTTTTTTACCATGGACTGTCAAGACAGCTGAGGTCTTCTGATCTCCACACACACAGGTATATTCTCCTGTATCTTCTACCTCCAGATCTCGGATCAACAGCTCTGCAGCGGTATCTTCTTGTCTCATCCTATACTTATCACTCGGTTTGAGTGTCTTGTCCCCTTTTCTCCACTCCACCGGGACACCGACCTTGCTCAGCTCGCAGTGCAGAGTGGCTGTTGCACCATCTGTGGCTTCTCTGTTCTTCAGCCCTTCTTTGAAAAATGCAGGCAAAGCTGAAGGACAGCAACATGAGCAGTGAGATGCAATGCTCCAAAGAGTTAAAATTAAACAGGGGTGTTTAATTTTCCTTTTCTCTCTCATCTTTAACTGATTTATCAATACAAGAACATAGATTCTCAATAACCTCCATGAATGACTATGAGGAAAGAAATATCACCAAGAAAGGATTCAATGCTTGCAGTAATCCATAGAGATATTTTACTCAGAGTCAGAAATCACTACAGACAGAATTAGAAAACCCATTTTTTTCCTGTGAAATTTCAAGCAAAAAGAATAAATACTAATTTGAAATTTCTGAAAAAAATTGGTTTTCTTATACGACTTTTTAAACCATGGTGGGAGGATGCTTGCTATGTTTTCACACACTTAAGCAAGTGAAAAGACATTGGCCATTAAAAAAATGAAACACTGGAGTTTCATTCTAAATGTCAGTTTGAAATGAAATTGTTCATTTCAATACATGGTGGGAAAACAAGCATTTTCACCAGAACTGACATATCCTTTCAAACGTGTCAGTTGCAGTAAAAATCAAAGTTCTCCCTGAGAATGGTCGTTCCTTAGAAGGTTTGGGCTTGCTTTACACAGAAGAGTAACTGAATGCAACAACAACTGACCTGTACATATAAAACCACCTTGTTGTCCTGGGAATGGGGTATGGGAATAAGATTCCAGGGAATAACCTAACCTTTGGGAACTTCATGAAACCTTAAAATCTCTAAGTCATAGTCCCTTCAAGGCAACCCATTTTATTGGGCTTAAGCATAATGGGGAGTCTAATAAAGGAACTTTCAAGGGGAAAAGCAAAATAACTAAAACAGTAGTGGCAATCCAGGTTGCCTATATGTTTCTCCGAGCTTGCACACTGACACCCCTCTTGTGCCATGCACCCCTGCTGCACTGATGCCAGTGGGAGCACTTCATTGGCATGAGTGAGCTGTGGATAAGGGTCTGGCAGAAGGAAGGAGACAGTGGGGTAACCAGGTATCTGTCCAAATGAACAGAGAAAACAGGATAGTTACTTTTAGTATGTGTCTTGTTTTGTATGGTTTACCATGAACTGTTAAAACTGCCATAGTCTGCTGGTCTCCGCACACACAGGAATAATTTCCAGCATCTGTCGTGTCTAGATTTTGGATTATAAGCTCAGCAACGACACCTTCACGTTTCATTTTATACTTGTCGCTTGATTTGAGGGTCTTGAATCCCTTCTTCCACTCCACGCTAGCAGCAGCCTTGTTCAGCGCACAGTGCAGAGAGACACTTTTACCTTCTGTGGCTTCTTCATCTGTCAGTTCTTTGGTGAAAAGAGCAGGCAGGACTGCAGAGTAAATGCAATACAGACATGGCATCAAAGCTGAGAAAGCCTGACCCATGATCTACTCACTCTATTATCTCCCTGAACCTGTATGTCACTGAAGCCACAAGACCTCTCTACAGCTCCCTGATTGCTCTCTACAACTGCCTGAAAGTAGGTTGTAGCAAGGAGGGTGTTGGTCTCTCCTCCCAAGTAACAAATGATAGGATGAGAAGAAACAGCCTCAAGTTGAGCCAGGGGAGGTTTAGACTGGATATCAGGAACAATTTCTTCACCAAAGGGGTTCTCAAGCATTGGAACAGGCTGCCCAGGGCAGTGGTGGAGTCCCCATCCCTGGAGGGATTTAAAAGCCGTGTAGATGTGGTGCTGAGGGACATGGGTTAGTGGTGGGCTTGGCAGTGCTGGGTTAACGGTTGGAGTTGATGATCTTAAAGGTCCTTTCCAACCAAAACAATTCTATGATTCTATGACCTTCCTCATACTCCAGGATTTTTTTCCAATCTCTAACATTTCAAAAGATATTTCAGTCTGATTTTTCATTTTTTTGTCCTCACACTTTAAAACTTGCTTTAAAAGTAAGTCTGCCTATCTGCAAACTCAGTTGACAAGACATCTGTCCTTTACTTTATACAACTTAAAATCAAAGGGGCAATATTAGAGGCCATATTTCAATGAGACCCAAAGCATTTTGTTTCCTTTGAGAAAAACAGTAATTCTACAGAAATGCCTGATTCATTGCACTGCCTGTATTTTTATAAATAGAGCCACTTAAAACAGAGCAGTTACAAATATGCTGTCAGCTTTCTGCAGAGATAAAGTGTATGCTTTGGAAGAGTTAAGCCAAAATTGGTTAAAAAGGGCTGGAAATAGCAGGAGCATAAAAAGGTTATTTTTCATTAAGATAGTCCTTGTGTACCATCACACATTGATGAAAACTTGTTCCTCTTAGGAGCAACAAGTCTAAGTTACAAAAAGTAAATATTATTCCCACTTGTAGGTCAATCCCTATGGGAAAACTTTTCAGCAAGCAGTTATACTGGACTAGGAGATTGTGTTGAGTTGGGGACCTGCATTCCACTTGTCATTCAAACATTGCACCTAGGAAGACAAATAGCACATCAAGAGGGCATCAGGCGAAAGGAGAGAGAGAGAGCAGGAAAACAGGATAGAAAAATTAATCAGCAGGGGGGAGGATGGAAAGTATACAGGGACTAGATGAAATAGGTGAAAAAGAAGAAGAGAGTTTGGTATTATACAGGTTTACTTGGGGCACGTGCTGAGAATTTCTTTTTACCATTTACTGTCAAAGCAGCCGTAGTCTGTTGATCTCCACACACACAGCTGTAATCACCAGCATCTGCCAAATCCAAATCCCGGATCATCAGCTCCACAAAGGGACCTTCCTGCTCTATTTTGTATTTTTCACTTGGCTTGAGGACCTTATTCCCCTTTCTCCACTCGACCAGGGCCGATTTGCTCAGTTTACAGTGCAAAGTGACCGCCTCCCCCTCTGTAGCTTCCTTGTTCAACAATTCTTCTTGGAAGAGGATAGGCAAGGCTGAAGGATGCAATACCAACAGAGAAGGAATCAGCACTAGATCGAAATGAACTGGACTCTGCTGTGAGTTACTGGGCTGCTGGGTACACATTTAACCAAAAATGCACTACTACTAGGTGGATACAGTTGAAAGCAGGATAAAACCTCCTAAAGTAGAGAGAAATACATTAGAGAAAATAATATACAACATAGCTGTGCTGTTTCAAAGCAAAAAAATAAATACAAGGAGGGAATATTCTCTCATAGGGTGACTTTGGCACCACAGAGCTGAGAAGACGAAACCTCTAAGAAATCTCGCTGACCAAGCTTTGGATGACCAGCAACTGCTGCCAAATATGCTAAGTTTGGGGCTTAATGAGAAACATGGGTAGAAGGGTTACCATTCACTCTCAAAGCAGCTGTTGTCTTCTGGTCTCCACACACACAGGTGTAGCTCCCAGCATCCGTCATGTCTAGGTCCTGGATTACCAGCTCAGCAAAACGCCCTTCCCGTCTCATTTTGTATTTGCTGTTTGGCATCAGCACCTTCCCGTCCTTCCTCCACTCAACCGAGCCCACCGCCTGGCTCAGCTCGCACTGCAGCGTGGCCGTCCCGCTCTCGGTGGCTTCCTCGTTCTTCAGCTCCTTTTTGAAATGGACTGGCAGCTCTGGGAGATGCAGAATGAAAAGGGATTGCAACCCAATGCCCTGCCCAGCACCTCTGGTCAGAGTCTGAATCGTGATTTATCGTATGACTACCTGAGCCTTATTCCAACACCCTTACCCTTAAACATGTCCTGCTTTTTTTTTGTGGCTGATAAAAAAAAAAATCTCTAGTAAATTGATCTCTGGGAATCAAAGTATGTGTGATCTTGATTGGGATCGTTCATACAAATTACAAACTCATCCTCATCATTAAAAGTGATGAACCCTCCTTAGAAAAATCCCAAGGAATCTTATATTTCCATACTAACTCAGGAGAACAAATGTGCACGTGAGCACCCTTCACTTGAGGAAAGGTGAGAAGACAATACAACACACACACAAAACGCTGGGCATAATGAAAGCTGATCGTGGATGGAGATTGAGGAAAGGAGTGACACGGCAACATGAAAAAGCAGAAGGATGAACAAAGTAGAAGCAGGACATAAAGGAAGGTGTTGTGAGGGAATGTACGGAGAGGAGGAAGGAAGAGAGAGACAAAAACATTCCAGAGTTTCATGGGTTATTGCTGACTTTTTACCATTCACTGATAAGGCTGCTGTGGTTTTTTGGTTCCCCACTACACATGTATAGTCTCCAGCATCCTTTCGGTCCAGATCGTGGATCAGCAGCTCAGCCAGCGTGCCCTCCTGCCTCATCCTGTACTTGTGACTCGGCCGGAGAAGAGTGTGCCCCTTCCTCCACTCCACGGGGGCCTCTTTGCTCAGCTGGCATCGCAGGGTGGCGGTCCCACCTTCCACAGCTTCCACGCTCTTCAGCTCTTCTTTGATGAGAGTGGAGACGGCTGAGGAATGAAGCGTTCTCGTTTTACTTCAGGACCATCATTACCAACTGGTGACCTCATACGGGACTTAAAGCCAAAACAAATTTTCTTGGCACAGCTGGTAAGCTCTGACATACCTGCATGTCCAGGACTCTACTTGCATTTACAAAAGCACACCATGGGTTTGGGAGGAAATAAAAACAAAACAATTATTTCCCAATAATTAGAATATCAACGTAATTACCCTTCTGCTGCCCAAATGCTGTTGGTCACAGACACGTGAAAAACTTGCTGAGCAAGTACAGAAAAGATCTGCATGTTCTCTAACAAAACATGTACCCGAGGCCCTCCTTACCTCCCAGATTAGAGCTCAGACGAGCGCCTGTGTCCAGGGCAGAAAGCAGAACAGTTATGTCAGAGGCAAGGAAAGATATTTCATTATCATTATCATTTGATTGCTATGTTTTAGCATTAAGTCATTGTCCTAGAAAATAGAGAACATAATGGACCCAGCCAGACCTGTCTTTTGTTCGTACTGATCTCTTTTCTTTTTTGGAATGCTCACTATAAGTGTGTGGGAGCTCGCAGGACCATGGCAAGAACAACAACAAATGGTCACAAGCAGGTGTCTTATTCCTACCATGGATTTTGACTCGGGCTGTGGTCTGCTGGTCTCCAGTGTCACAGGTGTATCTTCCCGCATCTTCTGGCTCTGCATTATGAATCACCAGCTCTGCCACTGTCCCCTTCTGCTTCATTTCATATTTGGCACTTGCCTGGAGCGTGGCTTCTCCCTTCTTCCACACCACCGTGGCATCAGCTTTTGTGAGTTCACAGCGCAAGGAGACAGATTTCCCCTCTTCCATCTCTGTGTTCTCCAGGGCTTGTTTGAAAAGGACAGGCAGAGCTAGAACACAGAACCAGGGATCAGGACGTGCCCTCCTGACCTGCTGTACAACAAGTGCCCCATGACAGCTGTCACCTCTTAAAACCAGTTCTTTTCCAAATGAGCAGAGCAGCCCTAGAGCCTCCTTGGCTGTGTGGCATCAAAGTGATTCTGCTTGGGAGTGGGAAGAAATCTCTCCCCCAGATATTATCATCTCACTGTGGATTCTTAGGAGTATGGAGGAGTTTCTCTCATCTTTAATAAGAACCCTTTCAGAGCCCTCTGGGTATCCTCACCTGATGAATTCCCTTGCTGCAGGGCTCTGAGACAGTTTTCATGCCCTGTAGCTCTCCTGCTTTCTGCTCCGGCACATACTACTTTTGCTATACTACTAAAGGTATTTTATTTGTTTAATGGCATTGGGGAGTGCAGATGGCATCTGAGAGCCTTTAAAAAGGATGCTCTGGTGAGTTTGGGGGTCTAAACACTAATCAGATGGCCACCTGCAATTTGCCAGGGACTGGATTTACGTTTTCATGTTCTTGTGCTCCAATGCTCCTGGTCTCCATCTCTAACTCCAGTCTTAATTAGAGCTATGTAAAATAGCTGATAGGTCAAGAACTATGGCATGGAGGGTATAGAAAATGAACCCTCTTCACTTATTTATTTTTTGCCTAGTGGGAAGTTAAAGATTTAAAATCCCAGATGCTTAATGGGAGATTACATGAATGAAATATGTACAGGTGCTTACAGGTATGCAATATTAGCTTTAAATTTTATGTATGAATTTGTAGGTGCCACAAAAAAAAGAAGTGCTATGTGGTTTTTTTTAATAGAAGATCTATTAAGCAAGGCATTAGGAAAGCGTGGCAATGTATCTAACTCTGCCTACCGTTCACTTTCACCCGAGCAGTGGTCTTCAGTTCCCCAGTGCTGCAGGTATAGTCCCCAGAGTCTATCGATTTGACATCTCGAATAATGAGCTCTGCCACCGTACCACGCTGCTTAAATTCATACTTCTCACTGGCATAGAGGACAGTGTCTCCTTTCATCCATTTCACTGGGGTACCAGGTTTGCTGAGCTCACAGGTCAACTTGACTTGTTTGCCTTCTTTAACTTCTTCATTTTGGAGCTCTCGCTTAAAAAGAACTGGTATTTCTGAAAAAGAATATTACAAATGTTTAAGGAAACACCCTAGATTGGAAATTACTTTTCCCTTTTTGTTTCAGACTTCCTTATGCAGATGAAAACTACAGGAATGGAAAAGCACTAGCAAACAGTAAACAGATTCTTACAGCTCACATCTGGCTGCTAGCACTCTACAACAGCAAAAAATATTTGAGACCATGTGCTTTTTTTCCTTTTAACCACTATCTCTACTGTTGAAGACATTGCAACTATTACTGTTGTCATTATTAACATTAGTGGCAGATGCTGCCCTGCTATTAATGACACAGAGTGCTGCAGAAGGGTGGTCAGAGCTGAACCACTGCCACAAAAAACATAAAACTTTACTGAGGTCAACTTGCACATAACACAGAGGACACAAAGAAATGGCAAAGCACTTCTGTCATTACCAGCAGTATTGATTTCTCATTACAAAAACCCCCACAACATGTTTTTATCCAACATGAATACAGACTTAAAAACAGCACAGAGCACATACAGAGAGGAAAGCACAGCTCTATGTGAAAAGGTCCCTGTGGAGATTCCTGTGCAGGCTCTGCCACGGCCTGGGATTCAAGGCATTAAGGTCAGCTAGGGTAGGGAAGGCACTTACTGGGAAAAAAACCTCAACTGAAGTGTTTTCCCCTCAGATCACGGAAAAAAAACCCAATTTCCTCCTGGCTTCTGCTGTCTTATGAATATGCAAGTCAGCTACTGATTCGTGATGCAGTTGTCCTGTGGGTTTGAAAAACTACAGCCTATTCTTCTGTTCCCCTTTTACCTCTAGTTTGGGACACTCAGTGTCACATGGCTAATAACTTTTTAATTTTTGCTAGTTTTGCATTCTGCTGTTCTGATGTGACCCCGATAGACAGAGGAAAGCTACAACAGTGTAATTTGTTGTAGGGATCCTTATGACTTGACTCCTTCACATCTACTAGTGATCTGAACCCATGTGTTTAAATCCCACATCCATCCACATCCTTCTTTGGGAAGGGAAAAAATGAACTGTTGTTTAACACTCGTTATGAATGTGTGTTTTTTTTTTTTCTAACAGAAAAATTCCTCTTCATCATGGGTGAGATCCAGGTCCTACTAAAGTCAACATAGATCTTTCTTTCTTAGAATCATAGAATCGTCTTGGTTGGAAAGGACCTTTAAGATCAAGTCCAACCATTAACCTGGCACTGCCAAGGTTACTGCCACTGAACCATGTCCCTAAGTACCACATCTACACCTCTTTTAAATCCCTCCAGGGATGGTGACTCCACCACTTCCCTGGGCAGCCTGTTCCAATGTTTGATAACCCTGTTTTTGTGTAACAGGTATCGGGAAAGCATCCTAGTACTAATGAAAGACACCATAGCAAATCTGGACTATTAACCATCACCTCTTCTTTGTTACATCATCAAGGTCTTCTTTTTCCTTGCACAGCAGATCTCAGCCTTAAGCTGGCTTGTTTCTTGGTGTTCTAGATAAATACCGTGAGCATCTTGCCTGCCCTCTTCATACTCTGAGGTTCAGGTTGACTATTCCAGCCACTCAAACGCTTTTTGTTCACACTGATTTCTCTAATCTGGGTGCAGCTTCTGATCAGCCCCTCCAGAGCAAGTTAAGAGCAGCTGCATGCAGGATATCCACTGGTCAGGCTAAACCCAGCCTGTGCCATCAACAGCCTCCCTGTATCTGCTTGACCCTGCCCATGTGAATGAGCAATTTTGCTCACAGGAAGCAAGCTCCTCCTCAACCTCTGGCTGGAGCAGTGACTCAAGACAGGCTGGAGCAATTATAATGCAGGTAGCAGGTGAGCCTGGTTCTGATACAGCTCATACCCAATGCTTACCTAATGTACGTGGTGCTTACCCAATGTGCTCAAGGAAGCACTTTAAAGTCTCACATATCTAAGGAGAGAACTTTTGCTTCAGCTCAAACAACAACCTTCAGATAGCACCTCACGCCTGATCATGATCTTTGGAATAAAAACTTTGGATGCACTACTCTCAATAAATTTGGCTGCCTAAACCAATTACCCAGACAAATGTGGGTGTATGAGCTCCCTCCTTGGAGAGAGCCATCAGTGGAGACAGCTTCAGAAGGTGATTCATCCTTTCTCTGGATTTCCCCTTAGGCTGGGTGGATCTTCTATAGAGATGCCCACTATTCTCTACTGACCCATTGCTCTCTGCTCAGAGAGCACTTAACTTTCAGGTAAAATGAAAGACTTTCCTATTTCACATTCTGTCACCTCTCTGGGTGCTGTTCAGGATGACTTGATGAGAACCTCTCCTGCACTGTGGTGCAAAGACATGAGGTTCCTTTTCAGTACAGTTTCATGGTTTTATCATTTCAATTTATTATTCTGACCTTGGTGTTAGATGATGAGTTAGGACCCAACCCATCCCTCCAAATGTTCTTACCCTTGACAGTAATAACCGCACTACTTTTAGCTGCTCCAGCCTCACACTCATATCTGCCACTGTCTCTTTCTTCTGCCCTGTGAATGACAAGCTTGGCTTCAAATCCCGACCGGCTGATGTTATACTTTGAAGAATTCCTAAGGCTCTTCCCATCTTTGCACCACTTTACAGGGCTGTCTGATTTGGAGGTTTCACAGTGAAGGATCACATCCTCTCCCTCAGTGACTTCAGTATCAACCAGCTCCTCTGTGAAGATGCAGGGCTTCTCTAGAATCACATAAAAACCATCTGAGACGTTTCAGAAGAGGTGTGGATTTTCAGATCACAAGTAATCTGTGAGATTTATCATAGAATCATCGAATGGTTTGGGTTGGAAGGGACCTTAAAGATCATCTAGATCCAACCCCCCTGCCACGGGCAGAGACACCTTTCCATTACATACAAGATTACTTGTATCAAAATTACAGGTCAAGGTTAGTAACAAATAGCTTGGTGTTTGTGACTATAAAGCCCTCAGGAAGGCAGCAGTAATGCCGTAAAATGTTGTTTAGTAAATACCTAACACCACCTGGGAGAAAATGAGAAGAAAATGTGCCGGTTGAAGAACATAAATAAGAACTCTCTCACATCTCACTAAATACAAACAAGATGGAGACACAATTTTCCTAAGCACTTTTACACGTGAGCTGATTAGTCTGAACCTTCTAACTGAATATGGAAAAGTTAATTCTGCACGAAGTGAGGTGCAATACAGGTTTCTCAAAGCCAGTCATCGAGAGCAGGTCTCATCTCATCGGTACGAGTCAGCTAAAACCCAGGCAGGGAGCTCAGACTGGTCATGTAGGGTGTCTTTATAACAGCTGGAAGATGACAGGCACCTCCAGAGACCAGAGGTTCACTTCCAAAACAGGTCATTAGGACAGAGATGATGAACTGCTCTCTGGAAGTGCTTGTCCTTCTGCACAGCTTATAGAAGTAGCCTAAGCTAGATTCCAATAGCTGAATTGGCCAAGGTAGATCTTATCCTCTCTAGCTTTATGCTTTTTAATCCATAAAAATCCAATCAATCAGGAGACCAAAACCTGGTTTTGGTACCATAGCATCACATATTAGTGTTACTAAAGGGAATCAGCCTTTTGCAAATGAAGACCTTTCATTTGCCTTCAGAAAAAGTCTAGTTGTATTTCTGTAGCATGGCAAAATTTGGGCAAATTTTCAAATTTAAGAAAAAAGTTCTTTGCAAGAAACATGGCGTTTCTGAAAAGAATGAGAATGTGATCTGACACAGTGGACACTGTGTGTTTTACTTCTCTGGGCAATGAGAAATATTTATGTTTCCAGTAAGAAAACACCTCTCTAAGCTTGCACTCTTGGGCTGTCTGGCGTTCATTTTATTCCCTCGTTACAGAAGTAAACTAACACTGCAGTTAACTCAGTTTAACTTTTCCAGAGAAAACAATTCATTATCAACAATGGATAGCAGCAAACACAAGTAACGTGGTCTTTCAAGCAATGAAAACTATATAAAAAACTCATTGGTTGCGCTTTTATTTTTTTCCTTGAACTAATTGATTTCTCCTCATTTATCATCACCTTATCAGCTCGGCTCAAGGAAAACTGAACAAGGAATCCAATGTCCCACCACTACACTATAACATTCCCATCTAAGGTGCAATAAACACAGAGAGTTGTCCAGGATTACATAATGTTAATTCCCCAGCCCTACCTTCATTATATAGGTAATGCTGTTATTGAACATATACAGATATACATATGATGAGGCCATATTTGTAGCATTGTTGTTCTTTTTTTCACCTACCCACATTAACCCCTAATTATTTCTACACATTTTTTCCTCTCCTGCAGTTTTTATGATTGAATTACCTTTAACCACCAAACTGGCAGAGGTTTTCTTATCACCAGCTTCAAATGTAATAACCCCCGAGTCCTTCAGCGAGAGTTTTTTCAACGTTAGCAAGTGATATCCACCAGGCTGAGACTGGATCTCATTAAGTTCATTGGTATGGAGTGGGGTTTTATCCAAAAACCACTGCACCTTGCTATAGTCTACAGGAGAGATTCTGCATTTGAACATGGCAGATTCTCCTTCTAACACAGAGACATCCTCCAGGTCTTCTGTTATTAGCACTTTCTGGCCTGAAAGGAACATAGATACATCAATTACTGCAATCTTCAGTTTCTAGCATGAAAATCGATGTGGAAAACTCCAAGATTTCCCAAGTGAGTATTTCAAGAAACAAACATGTTCATGATACAGAAGACTGAAACACAATTCCCCTGTTATTGAACACAAAAACTGTTCACAGGAAGATAATATACACAGGACACACATCAAAATAGGCTGACAACAACTTCAAAGCATGAGAACACATATAGCAGAACAAGTAGCAAGTACAATGCAAATCCAGTCTTATAAAGTTTCTCCTAATGGAACCACCTGGAAAGGCTGAAAGGATGCAGCTCTGACAGCATCACTGGGCTCTAGACATCACTAAGCAGATGATCCCTCCCCATGATAACCCCCCTGTTTTTATAGAGCAAATATAACTTGCTTTCTATGGGATAGGACCACCCAGTCCTCACCTCCTTTGAGCTTAGCCCAACCATAAACACAGTGGGAAGTGGAGAGAGTGTCTGACTGCAGCTTTAGTAAAAGGAAACAAAACAACAGACCTGAAAACCTGTCTGTACAGCTATAGATAGATATACACCTATCTAAACAAATAAATAAAATAAAGTTATCACCGTATACAAAGATACATCTTATCTTGCTCCTATTTACAAAACCAGTACAGGGAATTTTTACTTTTTTCTTGAGCTTTGTGACAGAGAAATATTTTTTCACTCAGAAAAGTTGGTGTTGGAAACCTCACAGTGAATTCAGGTAGCTCAGATCCTGAGGCCATGAAGGGGATTAAGCACACTTCTCTGCTGCTCTGGAAGATGATCAGAGGGAGGAGTCTGGCTTTACCCCCTAGTCTTTAATAACTAACTATAATAATAAATAAGTGGACACTGCCACTGCATCTCCATGTGACTATTCTTGAGTCATTCCTCCTATACTCCTCATTGCTTCATCTATTTCAGCTGAAGAGTTTCTCCCAGTTGGGGCTCCAGTGAGGGAACTGTGAGGAGCAGCAACAACCAGACCTCACACCTTCCTCTTAAACACTGCCCTGCTGTTGGCATTGGCCACCACAGCTCATTACTGCCTGTAGCATCAAACGAAAGCTGCCTTGGTTGTACTCTTCAGCTGGAGGGTGTAACTCATTGGAGGAACATTAAGCACTTAAAGATCCCTGGACCACTCATTCACCCATCCCCTCTTAGAAACCACTACTGGAAAGAGGCATCAAGGGATATGGAGAAAAGCCCGGATGCAGAACAATTTTTCCCTTATCTAATAGCAGGCACTCTGAATCATATCCATCGTATGTTCACACGGGAACACCAGCCTCTCCTCACATCAGCATTTGGGGGTTTAAATCATACCCAAAGTACTCCAGATGTAATTGCTTCAAATCGACAAATTGCTCTGCATGTCCAGCTCCGTGTTGCTGTATTTTTGTCCACGTCTTGTGCAGTGCATGTACATCATGAGTGAGACAGAGCCAGAAATCTGTAGATCTGCTACCCATATGTGGAGAAATAGATCTGCCTATGCACGTGGTGTTTCCTGGTGGAGAAACAGGATGTACAATCATATTCCTCACACGCATACCTTGCACGATTAGCTTGGCTCTGGACTGGGCATCACCGATGTCACAGGTGTAAGTGTCACTGTCACTTTTCTCCAAGTTATTGATGGTCAGCTGCAGGACTTGTCCTTTCTGTGTGATCTCGTATTTCTTGCTGGCCCTGAGCTCAGCTATGCCTTTCCTCCAGACCACAGAGGATGCAGCTTTCTCACTCTGGCACATAAAAACTGCAGTTCCACTCTCATTGACTTTTAAATCTGAAAGTTCTTTGACAAAATAATTAGGTTTTTCTGGAAGGGGGAAAAAAAAAAAAGAGAGAGACAGATTTGTTATCCAAACAAGACCTGAACTTAGAGAGTGGTCTTGCATACACTCTGCCCCTACTTGTAGAATCACAGAATATAGAGATGGAAAGGATCTAAGATCACCAGGTCCACCTCATGTCACAGGGCATATCAGATAAAATATTTCCAGAAGATACCTGGAAAGTTTAATGCCATTGTACAGGTACTGGTGAGGTCTCCTCTGTCAGACTGCATGGAGTATTGATCATTCATATTCAAGAAAGACCTATTCAAATCACCAATTTTGATTGGCTTATTATGTAGCACGTAAGATTCTTCAGTACCTACAAGGTGCTTTTTCAGAGTTTTTTCTAAAAACTTTTAATTCATGAAATTTTTTTAAAACTAAAAATTGATCCTGTTTAGGGACATAGAAGAACACCTCCCACAGGTTGTAGATATTTACCCGAACTTCTCTACATGCCAGCCCCTATGCATGCTTCAACTGACCTTGCACTGTGACCTTGGCTTTCGTTTTAGAGACCTCTGTCTCACAGGTGTACTCCCCACTGTCCTTGACCGTGGAGTCATGGATGATCAGAATGGCCCGTGTACCCTCTTGGTGCAAGTCGTATTTCTGGCTTTTTCGGATTGCTTTGCCATCCTTGTACCACCTGATGCTCAGATCAGGTTTAGACAATTCACAGCTCAGGCTGATGTCCTGCCCCACTGCTGATGTTTTATCCTCCAGCTGTTTTGTAACCTCAGTAGGTTTTTCTGAAGAGAGGGGGAAAACAAAAAAGGGAACTTTGAATAAAGTTCATGATCATGGTCACTATATGGTTGGGATTTTTGCAATTCAAATATCCAGCAAGTTATGGTAGGGAAGGGAGGGGAAAAGCAGTCTTGCTCTTTAGTACATATTAATTGCAGTTATGGGCTCTCAGTGAATATTAATGATTGCTTACAGGAGCTCAGGACTTGTCCTGATGGCATACATTTCAGGGAGTGTCATTTTGTCATCACTGAAGTTACTGTGGGCATGCAGTTATGGTGGGATCTATCATCTCACTAAATACAAACATCTACGCTACAGAGATACGTAGCAGAGGCACTCACTCCAGGACTGCTCTACAGCCTGCAGTGATCTGCTATGTACAGGCCGTAAACTTCAAGGAATTATTTATTTTGTCCAAAATAGGTCTAACTGGATGATGAAGCCTGTCTGAAAACCACCTATTTCTTCTCTCCACTGACTACCCAGGGAGCCTTGGGTGATTATCTCAGATGCACACAGTTTGGGTAGTAATTGTCTGTACAATTACACTGCCCAGTGTATTCTGCAATTCTAAAATATCTATAAAAACCTTCAGTCTTTCAGTTGTTTTTAAGGAAAATCTCAGTGCTTCAAGGCTCACAGAGAAGGCTGCTACTCACTTTGATCATCACAAGTGCTTGCCTTCGTGGTTTACTGATATCCCTTTTAAAAAGACACCCAAGAAATCGAACCCCAGAACCTTTCTGATCTCATTACCTTTCACAACCAGAGAAGCCTTGGAGGTTAGACCACGGGCAGTGAAAATTACTTCCCCAGCGTCATCAGGAATCACGCTTTTGATATTGAGTGTGTATTTCCGACCCATGTTAGAGGCTCTAAATCGCCCACCACTTTCCACTTTGCTCCCGTTCAGCGTCCAGTTGAAGTCATCAATGCTTTCATGGGACAAAATACACTCAAAAGTGCAATCTTCTCCCTCCTGGATTTCAGTGTTCTTCAGCCGTTTGGTGATGCCAATGTTCAGTTCTGGAAGACAAAAGTAGGTTACTAGAAGGAGAAAAGGCTTTTATGATTGACATGAGTAGTAGTATTGACATTTTTAGCTCATCAGACTGGTTTATCTAGAGGATTGGCAAGACAGCACTGCATTCCTTACAGATGTATTTGACATGGGAAGGATTTCTCAGACATTATCCACTCAGAATCACCACAAAGCTGTAGAAAAAAAGGGACACGTGAATTTCCTGGCTTTGCTCTGGAAGGACTGCATGGAGAACAGCTTACTCCATGGAGAAAAGTCAAGATTCAGTGAGCTAGAGGAGTGAAAAGCTGTCAGACAGGAAGCCTCTGAGATGTTGTGTGAGGTTTTTCTCCATGCTGGTTAGAAATGGGTTGTTTGTATTTGTTAACTTATCATCCTACCCCTCCTGGTGTTCAAATCAGACACATTCAAAATTTGTCTCATTATCAATACAAGCTTGAAAGCCATGAACCACTCCTCTTTCCTTCAAGCAGCCACAAGGATGAGAGGACAGGCTGAACTACAGGGTTCTTCAACAGACAATGTTGTCCTAACTTTTGTGTTCCTACAATGGACTCTGAATTATAGCTGAAAAATGTGAAACACAAGCTGCATGGGGGTTTTTTGGGTTTAGGATTTTTTTAGAGAAATTATTTGCTCTTCTGGGGTGATTTCTGCACCTGAGGAATGTTCAGGAAGGAAACATTGTTGCTACATTCTTGACCCATGATTTTCCCTGAAACACCAGACATACTTAGATCAAGGAGTAACACGTATTGTTCAGACATCACCATGTTACGTCAGGCTCATGAGGGAATAAGTGTGAGAGAAAGTGACCAAGCCCACCCCTATTTGCAGCACCCCTTGACTGGCCATTGTCTACAATACTTACCCTGAACGCTGACCTTTGACTTGGCAACATCAGTGCCAATATCACATGTGTATAAACCTGCATCTGTCTTTTCAAGGTCATGGATAAGGAGGCACAGGGTCTTCCCAGACTGTATCTGCTCATACTTGTTACCAGAAGTGAGCTTCGCACCATCCTTTTTCCAAACGGGTTTGACTTTCTCTTTGGAGACTTCACATTCCAGTTTAATCACACCTCGCTCCTCACCAAAAACGTCGTCCAAGGACTTCATGAAGACAGCAGGCTTCTCTGAAGGTTAAGGAGCAAAACAGACCAACTAGGATATATAAGTTGAGACATTCTCAGTTGCTACCACATATTTAAAGAGACCTTCAGTAAACCCTTGGTAATGCTGATGGTACCAATGTAGAACCTAAAACAGTCTCACACCTCATGAATGGAATGAGTTTTAAGGAAATCAGAATGTATTAATGGGAGGATGCAGGGAAGGAGAGAGGCAGCCTGCATTGCTGTGGATGGGGAGTGATATTCAGCACTGTAATCATGGTCTGTCTTTTGACTGCACACCTATGAGATTGCAAGGACTTCTTTTTTCTCTGTATTGGGGCATCTGTCAGGCACAGGACATACCATTACAGGGAATGGGGCTTGGAGCAGGCGTGTAGGGCCCTAGAGAAGGTCAGAAGGACATCTTCACACTTCTATCGAATGGCTACTCAACAAGATAGACTAGGTTTAAGGAAGCCCTTCTCTGCATCATTGAGGAGCAGAAAATGTTCTCTGGGAACATCCTTTCTCATTGCAGCAGTCTACAAGTGAAAAGGAGTCAGGTGGTTAGAAGAAAAATATGTGAAGAGAAGTAATTGGGATGTAGGTCTTCTAAAACCAGAGAGGTGGCATTGACTTTTCATGAAGCAGGATTCGTGCAGGAGGAACAGCAATAAAAGGACATTCTGCACACTCTCCTGAACATTTTTGTTCTTCCCTTTGTCTAATTTAAAATATATTTGACACAGAAGTTATTTATACACAGAAATTTCTGACCAGATATAAAAGGAAGGAGGAAGAGGAAATCCTTGACTCTCTGAGTGGATAGAGCAGAAGAGTTAAATTATTCAGATGCTCTGGGAAGAACAAATTAGTCACGATCAGGAGGCAAAATGCAAGGAGAATCATCTCTCTGATTTCCTAAAAGGGTATGGAGGACATCAGACTCTGACTTTCAGAGAGAATGGCTCAGAACATTTCCCACTTACGTTTCCAGACACATGAAGGAATTAATTTAGGATAACAAATCACTATGATTTACCTAAGCATGCACGTATGGGTGTGTTGCTAAAGAAAAAGTGATTTTTGAAATTTTGGTGAGAGTTTTACTTCATGTTTCTAACATGCCTAAAATAATTAATGCAACTTACTGTGGCTCAGCTAACGAACAAGAACATATTAAACCACAGCAACTCAGATGTGCGACCAAACTTTAAGTCATATGACAGCAGCAAAATGCCTTCTCTTTGCTGATTCAGTGCAGCTCCAGGGCTGATGTACTAAAGGTGTGCCCTACCCTTGGAGGTACACTGTAGCTCATCTCCTTGTAGAAAAAAATCTTTAGAAACAACTGTTTATAGACTATATACTATTGAAGAGACCTACAAGTAAAGAAAATTGCTCGAGACTATCCTGATAAGTAAAAGGATGTGTCACAGGATGATAAAGAGCTATGGAAGGTTTTGGCAGGACACTAAAACAATCTTCCTTAAAAAAATCATCAGCTACAGTAGAAACTTACACTGTAAGAAAACCCCTGCACACCTACTACTCGGCCCCACAGAGGTGAAGTTTACAAGCAGGATTGCTGCATGGGTACGGTAAATAACAGCTCCTTTGCATCTCATATTTACAATCAGGAGGATTGTGATCAAAACCCACCTATCACCTTCAGATGCACGGTCTCCAACACCTTGTCTGACTTCATTGTCACCGTGCCAGCATCTTCAGGCTTAACCTGCTTCATCGTCAGTGTGTAGCAATTGCCAACGTTCCTGATGTCATTGAAATTGTTGGTGTAAAGGAGGGTGCCGTTGAGGAACCATTCCACATCCTCGTCATCGTGGGACAGCTCACAGGAGAAGACAGCAGAACTCTCTTCTTCAATTTCCACGTCCTGCAGGTGCTTGAGTACTTCCACATTGCGGGCTGTAGGAAACCAAGATGCACGATCACCACTGTCACCATAAATCAGTACTGTTACCACAAATAAATTTCATACTCTTTAGAGTTTATTAGATGATTTAGTCTGGTCTCCTGTACACCATGGGTCATTACATTTAATCTACTTAGTTCTGCATTTGGTCCAACAAAAAACATCCATTAAAAAGACTATATTGTCTGGAGCCCTCAATTTGCTTTTAGCACATAAAACTATTTTGCTTTTTTTTTCTTTTTAATTTAAAAATAAATAAGCCTTTGTAAAATGATAATGACATTACAGTGATGCCTAAATACCCCACAAATCTCCAGTCCCTGTGTGTTCATTACTGCACACACACAAACACATTATAACTAAATTATCCCTGTCTGATTGCTAGGGAAACTCAGAGGATGAGATGAAGACAATGGTCACAAGCAACAAGTATGAAGAGATTAAGCAACTTGCTCAGGTTTAGGGAGCAACAGGAATATAATTTTCTTTCCCAGTCCTTGGCCAGAGGTTTCTCTTTGCAGTTTCTCCACCCATGAAATGCTCTTTCTCAAGGACTAGCTAACTCAGAAGAGGGGTTTGGGAGTATTAAATAATTTTGTCGTTTGGATGAACATCTTCAAGGCCAAACTGTTACCAAGAGCTGCTTCCTGAACTTCTGGAAATGATTCAGTGGCTCACCTCCAAATCATGCTGAAAGTGACACAGTGATCATCTTTTCTTCCAGTTTCACCACAGGTGAAGAACTGGCTAAAACCTTTGCCATACCAGGATGGGGTAGAACATCATTATGAATAATAAACATGCAGCAGATATAAAAGCTGACACAGTGGTCAGGAAATTAAAACCACATCCAAGATCACCAGAATCAAAGGCCTGTAGCAGTTTAACATAAAGGACATTTTTAGCAAGGAGTGCCAAAAAGTCCTAGTTCCTCAGGTGAAATGGAAAACAATGTGCCTTGAGAAAGATGCATGAATTTCTGCCTTACCCAGATGGTGCCCTTCCACATGCATTACCTACTTCATGGTAAGTGCTGGATTTCAGTATCATGGAATATCAGCACAGTGCCTAAGACAGTCACTTCACTTAAGATATTGCATTTATATAAAATTAGCAGGAGAGAACTGTAGGAATCTACTGAAGAAGAGAAGTTCAGAGTGAAATACTGAACCATAAAGATGAATCATAGGATAGTTTGGGTTGGAAGGGACCTTTAAAGCCCATCTAGCCCAACCCCCCTGCAATGAGCAGGGACATCTTCAACTAGATCAGGTTGCTCAGAGCCCCGTCCAACGTGACCTTGAATGTTTCCAGGGACGATGCATCTATAATATCTCTGGGCAACCTGTGCCAGCGTTTCACCAACCTCATTGTAAAAAATTACTTCCTGATATCTATGCAACAGGCAAGCCTCCCTGCTGCAAATCGCTTGTACCTTCCACGGTCAGCGTGGCTTCGGTCTCAGCGTTTCCAGCCCTGCACTTGTACACACCAGCATCTTCGGGCTTCAACTTCAAAATCTTGAGCTCTGACGAATGTTGCTCCCGCTTGATTTTGTACTTCTCTGAGGGCTCGATGGGCGTGTGGTCCTTGAACCACTTCACAACCTTTGGAGAAGGCCTGAAGTCGCAGGAGAGGACGACTGAATGTCGCTCCAGAGCTGTCTTGTCCTCCATCTTCCTGGTGATCTGTATGTGGTAATCTGAAAAGCAGGGTTGAGAAAGAAGAAAGGATCAATCTGAAGAAGAGGAAAGTTTCTAATCTGTATTTCATGCCAATTCATTTCATATATGTCATTCACAACTGTTTTGTGAATTCCTCAGATGATGCTACAGGTTTCTGTTACAGAGCTGATTTGCTTTGAAGCTAAAACTACACGATGATCTATACGGAATGCTGGTTTCTATAAGATAATAACTACCAAATGCATGGTTCAGTTCTGGTTCAGTGCTTACTGAATTGCCCTCTGATTGAAGTTTTTATTCAAGTAAGAGCAAATTAAAGACAAAACAAGGACTTTAGGATGCGACTGAAGATATTTACTACGGTGACAGTGGAAGATAAAAAGCCTTGAAGCTTTGTCCCAGATAAAGTAAATGACAAAGTGGATTAAATAAATGAGCTATCAGACTTGTCTAGTTCAGAAATGGGACAAAATAAACTCTCCTGGCAAATGTCATCTGTTTTGTCCTCTTTGGTAAAGTCAAGAAGAAAAACAAAGCAAAACAATCTTAGCTCAATAGATTTGAATACCAGGTTTGAATAGCAGGTGCACCCATCAGATCCCTTCCCATCCATTACTATCTCATTTCACGCATTCAGCATTGCACCCAACAACTTGTAACTGGGAATGAAGCAGATCTTCCAGGTACGCACACATTTCCCAGACCCCAGCCAGTGCAGCCTGCACATTAGACAGCGTGTCTGAAAAAATTCTTTCCATGGACTGGGAGAGGGAGGACCTCTCGTGATCTAATTCAAGTCAAGACATATCACGTTACCTCTGACAAGCAGGTTTGCTGTGGATTTTGATTTGCCAATGGAGAACTGAATGGTGCCCGTCATATCAGCACTGGTTTTCAGTATTGTCAGACGGTGGATGGTGCCTTCTTGCTGCATGATAATGTTTCTGCCAGCCTGTAAGACTTCTCCACGTAGAGACCATTTGGGCGGTTTCACGGATGGAATGGATATCTCACATTCAAACTTGGCTTCTTCAGGCTCAGTCACGTCCTCATCACACAACTCCTTTACAATATTAATGGCTTGCTCTGGAAGAAGGATGGAATGAGAAAGCAGGGATTTACGAGTCGTGAAAGAACTCTCTCATTAGCATCCTGCACACTCATGCCATCTTTTCTCCATTTGAATACTGCACTTACTGGCTCAAAAGGCTTTAAAACATCTTTTTTTTTTTTTTTCCATGAAAATAAACATATATTGCTGGTCACATGTCAGACAGTGAGAAAGTGAAATGGCCTCAAGAGAATCCAGATCTCCTGATTCCCACTCCTATTTCTAAAACCACCTTCCTAGCCTGATATCAAACACTTGTCACTATAAAATGGAAAAGAAGGTTCACTGAAATGCAGATGTTGATAATAGAAGAGACTTTGGTTAGCTACAGGAACTTTTCTCTGAACAACAAACTTTCTCCAGCACAACTGATCAAATTCTCTGGAACAGGAATTTCATCACTCTCCTTAGGAGAATATACCATATATTCATTTTACAGGATGTTCCTGCATTCATAATCCTAAAAGGAAGCAATATCAATGGACTTCAAGAAGAAATCAACACAGAATTAAAATACTTTTACAGTGATACTGTGTTTTCAAAGTAAATGACAAGGGCTTTTTAAATCAGCCAATCCTCTTTCCAATGGATCCTAGAGGGGAAAAAATGGTTTACTACCTTCAACAAAGAAATTAGCACTGCTTTTGTCATCAAAGGCATCACAAGTGTACGTGTCCTCATCTTCACAATCTGCATCGTTGATGATGAGTTTCCGATAGACACCATCGCTGACAATTTCGTATTTGTCACTAGGGTGAATTTCAACGTCCTTTTTGTACCACCTAACTTCGGCATTGGCACGAGACACCTGGCACTCCAGGAATCCCCGATGTTTTTCAAGAGCAATCTTATCTCGCAAAGGCTTCACAATTTTTACAGGTAGCTCTAAAAGGAGTAAAAAAAGATGGAATAATCAGTACAGTTTCCATGAAAGGTGCCAATTAAAAACTCATTAGCAATATTTCTTTTATGTTCAGTTATTTGGATTACAACAGGAATCCCTACTATGCTAAGCACTCAACTAGCACACAGCAAGGAAAGAGCTAATGAAAGGAAAACTTTTTAATCCCTATTTTACCACTTAAGATGCCTGAGCTGCAGAGATAATGAGTAATTTACTCAACACTAAGCAGTAGGGTATGGCAAAACCAGGGACAGATCTCAGATTTCCTGAGCTCCTCATCCGTGTGCTAATAAGTGTCTTCCTTCTTTCTGTCTCTATTACAGCGTTTAAGTTAAACCCCACAAAATGCCGTATTCCTTTTAAACATACACCAGAAAGAGAAAATGAAGGAGAAAGTCAAGATACAGTTTTTTGTACCCCAAATTCAAACACGACTTTCAATGTCTTAAGGTACAAAACCAACCTCCTGAGAAAATAAAGTGTGTTATTTAGCAGAAGTAAATTCCCAGGCTGATATTTCACGTGTAGTAAGATAGGCAGGAGTTTTTCTTTCCCTGAAAGATTTAAGTGTTGTTTAAGGTTCTTCACATTAAAAGTGAGGGAGGTTGCTTGGTTTGTAACATGAGAGAGCTTAAGCAGTATTGGCGTGAAAAGCATAATTACCTTTTACAGTCAGCTGGGCACGAGATTCTGCCTTTTCTGCTACAAATTTGATCTCCGCTGCATCTTCGACTTGAACGCGTGTGTAAGTCAGCGAATAGGTCTTTCCTGAGAACAGACACACAACCAGACATAGCTTCCCCTGAGAAACAGCTTCCATCTCCAAGGCATGCTGCCAGGTTGAGCATCGCTCAGCTGGTTTCAGTGCATCACCACCTGCTCTCACGGCAGCAAGGCCGATCATTCCCCTATGTCTATGTTCCTGTATCAAAGGATAACCTATCCTCAGCTCCTCCAAGGACTGATTGAATGTGATCCCCACCATCTGGAAAGTACTTGAAACAGAAGAATCCCACCCACTGTCCGATGATACAAATTCCTACCCACTGCTGGCAGCATGGGATGACGGGATGACACCAAATTTGCCTTATTAAAGTTCCCACCATGTCACTGCCCCAGCCTACCTGAAGCCCCTAAACAAAAAGGGAACTCTCTGCTAAACCTTCTTAACTTGATTTTGAAGGTCACACCCTTCTGCCTAGTTTCCAATACCAGCACGCACTCCAACCCACCCCCATTCAAGAATGAGATCCCCCTTTTTCATCCTACCATCTTGACGCATTCTAATATTGTCGGCAGCCTTCAGCTTGTTGTCATTTTTGTACCATTGGGTTTGGACCTCATCATGTGAAATCTCACAGGTGAAAGATGCACTCTCATATTCATTCACTTCCACATCTTCCAGTGGTTTAACTATCTTGATATCTCGAGCTGTGAAATCATAGAGACAAATATTTATTTGGGTTTTCTCCATGACTGAGTGTGCTGTGTTTACCTTCTGCATAATTGCATGGAAAAAAAATGGGACTTGTTTTATCCTAGATCTGCCTCCCTTCCTGGGTAGTTTCTCTCTTCAACACAGTAAATACATTTTATGCTTGAACCTACAGGTAGAATTACCAGCTGCAGTGGAGCTCACTGCAAGAGGATTTTGTGGATGTCAGAACTTTACACAGGTTTTTAAAGAAGTTAAACACATTAATGGAAGAAAATCTGCCAAGGAAAACTAAACACAAGCCTACGATCTCTTGTGTCACTATAAACCTGTCTCATTCACATGCTTCTCTGCATGCTCTTCTCTTACTCCCTTGTTTATGTATCTGGACTGTATCAGCCACAGGGAACTCAGCCACAGGTTTTACCTAGGAGATACCTTTTCTTCAGAGTCCCCTGAACTCAGTATAATCCTCTTAAATTAGTGCAAAGCTGCAGAGTTATGTCAGAACTGATCCATATTTCTGTGCTACTGCAGCCCTTTCCTTTTGAAAGAGGCAGCCTTGATACACCTTGGACTAGCCTCAGGAGCAGAGTTCAAATGCAAACCAGTCAGCATTCAAATAGCAACCCATCCCAATCACAAAGTCAGGGAGAAAAGGGGGAGTCCAACAGAGCAATGGAACAGGACAGATGCTCATGAAGATATTGCTAAACCCAAGTGGCCACATGAGGACAGCATCTAGTAAGCAATAAGAAAGAGCTGATCTGTCTTTTCAGATGTCTCTCTGGAAAATAACTTCTGCCAAGGCACAGCAGACCTGTCCCTTCAGTAACTGGCCTTTAGCACTAGCTTATCTCTGGAGTTTCAGAGCCTGGTGACAAAATATGTCTGGCACTTGACCAGTTGCACAGTGCAACACACAGAGGGAAAAACTGTCTTGAGTATAAAGAAGAGATGCAGTCAGAAAGCATGACATTTTCCTTAGAATTTACAACATAAAAAGTAGGGCATTTCTTGAGATCATACCCAAGGCTTGTCCAGTCCCCATTCAGGCAAAGTC
This sequence comes from Nyctibius grandis, assembly GCF_013368605.1. NCBI lineage: Eukaryota > Metazoa > Chordata > Aves > Nyctibiiformes > Nyctibiidae > Nyctibius > Nyctibius grandis. Next base: position 56,692,531 of record NC_090664.1, read on the forward strand.
CCCCTGTGACAATGGCAGAAGCTAAATCAAACCATGTCAGCACCAGGCATTGAATCCCTGCTTTGTGCCAGGCGGTCCACTGTTTGCCATCTTGTGGATCTAGAAAAGTCATTTAAATTTCAGAGACCAGAAATAACTTATAATAAATAGAGAACTAAGTTAGCACCTCTTCCAAAAATACTCCTCTGAGGATAGAGCAAGCACACGACAGCTCTGCCAGCACTTTCTCACTAGGAAGAGAAAGTTATCCAAAATGAGTAGTTGCAAAATACACAAACTGTGCACGAAGCATTTCTTGCCATGGAGTCAAAAACACTGCAGTAGAGGTAATCTCCTACTTCACTCAAACATACCATGAACCTTTAGGGTAGCCGATGTCTTGTCTTCAGCTGCTTCACATGTATAGGTTCCCTGGTCTTCATATTCACACTTGTGAATAATGAGGCTTCTCTTATTTCCCTGGGAAATAATCCCCACTTTTTTACTTTGCCGGAGCTCCTTCCCATCCTAGAAGGGAAAAGGCCAAACCAGATCAACATCAACCGTTCTACATCTGCAGCGAGCAAAACAAACATTCAGATCTGTGCTTAATTCATCTGTCTTCTTGGACTTCATGGAACTGTGCTTGCTGGAACTTAAACTTAAGCACAGTGCAAAGTTTTCAAGAAGTAGGAATGGCTGAAGAACATGCTTAACTCTTGGTTGAGCTTAGACACCAATTTGAAGGCTTAAGACACTGTACAGGGTTTGCAATAAGCCCCATCAGACATTACTTTGAAGAAATGCTGTTATCCTTATTTAAGGGAAGTATCAACTGAGCCTCAAGGAAGGTTCATGAAATGCCTGAGCTGATCTCCAAAATGACTGTCAGGTGAAAGGGAATTGAGGCTTCACCTTAAATCACAGGTCCCAAAAAGGCTATAAATCCTCAGTGAGAACTGCTAAGCGTGAAGTAAAGCACAAGACTGCTCTGCTATCAACAGCAGAGCTCACATTCTGCACAACAACAGCTCAGGAGTTCACTGTAAACTCGAGAGAAGTTTAAATTTCAACCTGATAAATGCACCCAGTAAATAAATAACACTGAGAGTGACGAACTGGGCAAGTAAAAGAATATAAGGACAAGAGAGCAATACTAAGAGCTGTATAGCAAAGTCTCAGAGTCACATGTCCTGGAAGTGAAATTAAAAGCTCTCCTTCCCTTCCAGAGAAGTCAGAAATTAAAATATCTGTCAAATGCTGTACCTTGAACCACTTAACAACCACGTTGGGCCTGGACAGCTCACACTCGAATGCGACCTTGTCCTTCTGAGTTACACTGACATCTACTAAAGGTTTGCTGATTCTCACAGGCAATTCTGCAAAAAAGAGGAAGTCCAGTTAGTGGGGATTTAGGTCTCCAGGACCACTTGGCACAAGGAATAATGAGTAGGCAGAGCCTAGCTTCCATGTTCAATAAAAGTTGTTAAAAAAAAACCCCTATAGTTTGGAGCACATTATCATTAGTTGTTCTGTGGATAATGATGTTACAACAGTCCTGTTGACATTAGAAGGATATGTTACTGATGATGGTCCAGTGCTTCACATCCCTTGCAGTTACAAAGCAAGCTTGTTGCTCTCTTAAAAGCTCCCTCTCTGAGTCAGGAGAAGACAACCATGTCCCACACCAACCAGGGCCTGTGTACCTGTCACAGTGAGCTTCCCTGATGAATGAATGCCATCTGCTTTGAAGGAGAAGAGTCCTGCGTCCTCAAGAGTCACCGAAGAAAGTGTTAGTGAATGTTTCTTCCCCAGGACACCAATACTGATATTTGGTGCAGGCTTCAGCCGAACGCCATCCTTCTGCCAGGTCCCTTCCACATCCTCATGTGACACCTCCACCTCAAAGGTGACGGTCCCTTTCTCAGAGACTTCGAGGGGCTGAAGACCTTTCACCAGCTTGATCTGCCTCACTGAAAAAACAACATGGACAAGTTGGAGATCTCACACCAACAGCTGTGAAACAGACTGAGGACTTCCAAAACAGATTACACTTCCCTATTCCTCATGCAGGTACCTGCCAGTTAATTGGTATCTGCCAATCAAGCAACCACCTTTGCAGGAGATAAAACCTGTTCAATAAACAATATTGTTCAGCTTTTCAACTAGGATAAAGCAAGGGAGGGAAGGAAGTAGCGGGGAGAGGAGAAAGCATTTAGTAAAAGAAAAAAATCCATGACATGGTGTGACGTGCACTGTCACCTTACAGCCTGGGGGACAAAGCTTCTGTGTTTGGGTGGATATTACCTGTTCCCACCACAAGACATCAGTGCCCTACCAGCCAGTAAAATGGATTTAGTATTTAAACTTGTCCCACCCTTAAAAGAAATTAAGTTGTCAATTAAAAACAACAACAACAACAAAAACCCTCTACAAAGCCATGAATTACTCAGAAAAACCTTCAGCTCCCTATGGGTCCCCTGGGAATATTTCAACCGTCCTAGTGCATGTTTAGCAGAGATAATCCACATTCAGACAGGATCTGAATGCAAACCTGATCAGGAGTGGGCTGAGGGCTCTGTTAGGTGGTCATGGTCCAGACCCAGCTCCTGGGCTGAGGACACCATGGCCTCTTTGAGGCTCAAACATCTCCTGATGGCATCTGCCTGTGTGCCACATGGGGGACAGCAGAGAACAAACTATTTTTCCAAGGGTCCCACAGAGGTAATATGAGTAGGCTATAACTTTATTAACAAACTGGGTAGAAGCAGAGTACTGCTCTCCCCAGGAGGGCGGTGGTGGACTCCATGTAATGCCAGCTCCTTACGCCTTTCCTGTCCCCTCTGTTGCTCTTACACCTCACAGCAGGTTACAGACGAACATACGCATGCTTTGTGGGATCCTGTATAATTCCTCTCTCAAGGAAATCTCACTGATTCCTCTCACATGGTCTTCTCCATGGTCACAACCACTTAAACATGAATTTGCCCCATGGACATGTCTTGAACCAGACAAATGAGGGAAGCACAGACATGTCCAGGAGTTTGTCTTCACTTCTCAGACTAAGACACCAGCTCTCCTGGCTTTGCCCACTAGAAGTTGTATCATTCCCAAATTTCTGAGCTGATTTTGCAGCTGGTCCCTATCTCCGCGGGGTAACTTATCCTCTAAACTGAACACAGTGTATCTGCTACTGTCTAACCTTTCCCCTAGGTTAATAGATACTCCAGCCCCTCAAACAGGGAATGGACTGAGGGTCAAACTGAAATGATTCTGAGGAGACTTGAAAAAACGTTAACTAAATATCACAGCCATTTCTGACTCAGTAAGTGGCCTCCTGGATATATCCTCACCTGATGTTGTACACCGGACCAAAAAAAAAAAAAAAAAATCACTTTTGCAAAGGTCTTGTCATAAAGCAGCAACAGTTGGGGAATGGTAGAACTTTTACAGGATTTATTTTAATAGACAATATTTTGTGTCCAGAGATTTGAAATTTCATACTCATGTTCCCAGTGTAATTTCTGCTATAATTAATTGACCTAATTATGCTTTTCCCTCATGAAAGCTTAGAGCTGTATCAGAGGAAGAACCACTTTACTCATGACTGACTTATTTAAATCTTCCACAAACAACTCCTCCTGGTCACAACTGAAAATAGATATTCAGCCAGACATGTTATTGGTTTGAGCAGCTCAGTTGTTATTAGGATCTCCTGGCATCTTAAGATTGGAACAGATGCTTATCTTTGGATGAAGCAACTTTTATACTGGAGTAAATCAGGTTTTCACATAGCTGTTCCTTATTTACCTTGTTCTGAAATCAATCTCAAACCAAACAGCATCAGTCCAGCTTCGTGTTTATTAAATAAAGGTCCTCTAAAATCATGCTGCTTAAATCAAAGCTGAGCACCAAATAATAGTAGCTCAATTCCCCAGACTGAGCATTTAAAGAACTTCTGCTGACCTCAATACAAGCTCTAACACATTCTACTGAAAAGAGGTCATTTGCTTAAACGCCATAAAATGGAGGGTGATTTTAGACTTCTACTTTCAGAGTCTTGATTTTGCTGTAAAGCAGTGTGAGAGCTCGGTGCCGTCTCAGCTGGAGGACTTGGATGCAGAATACATATAAATAAAATACATATTCTTGTATATGGCCCCTTTCCGGCTGCACCTCATAACTAAGGCTTGGATGATGATACACAAAAAGAATTCCCTGCTACAGTGAGACAATTTCCCTTTTTGATCATGGTCACTCTCAGATCACCTTGAGTTTCCATCACTGCATGAAAATATCTCAGTTCATCAAAGGAGGAGCTACTTTTTACAGTGACACTAAGCGTAAGTGACGAGAATGCAGCTGGGTGCCTGGGAAGCACAAACCAAAATCCTCTCTCTCCGTCAGAATAGGGAGTTTATGAACCAGAGACAGATATAAACTTACGCTTGCATGACTCACCTTGCACAAAACACTGTTGGCAGCTATCAGGACCACCCAATTACTTCCTATATAAACACGGTTCCATCACTTTTGTTTTTACTACTTGGCCATAGCAACAGCCAGTGACTAAAACCAGGTATATCTGAATCTACAATCAACTGCTGAAGCATCTTGCTGGAAGGAAACTGAGTATCACCCAGAGTCTGAAAAAAAATGCCTTGGGATGTGATGTGTGAAAGACGATGGAGCAGCAAACTGCCCCGTACTGCACTGACTTCTTACAACTCCTTGTGACCACGGCAGTGCTATACTTCTTTACCTTCTGTGGACTCAGTTCATCCCATTTAACTGAGACAGTAAACCTGAACCCAGTTCTAAATCAGGATTGTATTCACCCATGGTTCCTTGAATAGTCAGAAAGACACTCCAGAAGGTTATTCAGTGCCTCTAAGACTTAAAACACTCTCTGGAGATCTTTTTCCTCTCTGTTGACTACAGAAGGGGCTGAAAATGATGTGCTAGATTCAGCCTGCATGAATTCAAGCCTAATCTACCAGCTGCTAGTCACTGGTAATGTCCTTTTTTTTTTTTTAGAGCTATTCAGTTTAGAAAAAAGATGAGCAACTGCCAATAGAAGTGATAACTGTCCCATACCAGAATGCTAAAGCAGTGGTGTTTTGACAGCTGTCAGCCAGGAAAATTTTGTAGACGAAGCTGTCTTAGCAGTACATGAAAGTGATTTGACAAACCCTGCTCTGTATGAAACAGTTTGTCATCAATTTTTTATATCTTTGATATTATCAGAAGAACACAATATTATAAGACTGGAAAGACCTAGAAAAATACTCTAGCCTTCCCTCCTGCTCTAGGATATGCTCAGTTCTTCACGTCATCCCAGACAGATATTTCACCAACCTTTTCTTAAACCCATGATGGAGGTTCTAAAACCTCTCCAGACAACCTATTCAGTCATCCAACCATTAAAAAGCCTTTTTATTGTATAACCTGGATCTTTCTCATTGCAATTGAAGTTCATTATTTCCTGTTGTTATTTCCACATGGAGAACAGATTGTCCCCTTCCACTTTATAACAGCCTTTTATGTACTTGAAGTCTGTTATCAACTCCTTTCTTACCTATTATTTATGACCTACACAGTACCAATTGGTGGCAGGGGCTTTACAGACAAAATTAGATAGTCCCTAAGTGCTTAAATCTTGTCTTCATCTATCCTGTAACAATCATGACAAAAGGATGTAGGAAAAAGGACAGAAGTACAGGGCTGAGACACCATTAGCCTACTTGAAAGGGCAGCACCCTTGGATAGAAGATTTGCTTTTGTAGGTTTTTTTTTTAACCCTGACTGAATATAAGGAGACATTCTGAAAGAGGTGGTTTGCAGAGAAGAATTAGGGCAATGGATGGTTGAAGAGGGAATGGTTTGCTAAAAGCCATACAAAGGGAAAATTAAGTGTACCAGAGAGGGAGAAATTTTAGAGGAAGGAGAAGAATCAGCTAAGAAGCTTAATGGTCAACAGCATGACTGATAGCTGGTGGGATGAGATGTAGGCAACAAGAATCAGCCAGCTGTTCTCTGTTTACTGCCCTTGGTTCCACCCCCTCTCAGTCACTGAGACTGGTGGCCAGGCCCATGGTTATGTCCCCGTGTCCCCATGGCAGGTGGGGGCAGCAGTGGCCATTATGATAATGCAAGAGACCAGAATCCACCTCCAAATCCTGTCCAGGGTATTTATAGAACTGGAAATCACTCAACTTACTTTCCACATTGATCTTGGCTTGGGTCTTGTCATCAGGACTCTCACAGCAGTAGAAGCCCCTGTCTGCAAAGGAGATGTCCTTAACCACCAAGGTATGCTTTGTTCCCTCAGCTTTGATCTCCATTTTTTCACTGGGCTTCAATACGATGCTGTTCCTCATCCACTTCACCTCTGCAGGCTTGGTCAGCTCTACCTCCAAGGTCACTGTGTCCCTCTCTTCAACTGTTCTGGGCTCCAGTTTCTTCTTGAATGAGATTGAGGCCTCTGCCAAAGGAGGAGAAATATTAGTAAGAATGCAGAGGATCCAGAAAAACTGGCTTTCAGAGAGAATTAAAATGGTGACTCATGTATCTCCAGTCCCAGTGCATTCTGGGCATCCATTTTTAATGATGCAAAAGCAGAATTTCCCTACTGCTAACGTAATCGTTCAGAGGGAAGGCCACATACAACAGCATAGGTCATAGCATCAGTGACAGCCTGGCAAAGGGACGTTATCGCCACCTACCTCGGACTTTAAGACTGGCTGTGCTTTCTACACCCTCAGCATTGGCAGAGATTTCAGCTGCATCTTCCAGTGTCAGATCAGTGATGGTGAGGCTGTGGCTGGTGTCCTTCTGCGAGATCACATACTTCTTGCTGGCTTCAATCTTGACACCATTCCTTAGCCAAGTGACCACAGCGTCACTGGGAGAGACAGTGCACTTGAACACAGCCTCTTTTCCCTCCTCAGAGACCACGCTGTTGAGACTCGTAACAAATTTCACCACTCTGGGAGCTGATGGATAGGAATAGAACATGTCTTTGAGACAGGGCATAAACACTTTCAAAGAGCCAAAAGATTCAATGATTTTGTCGGAAGCATCAATTTTTATTACTTACATTAAGTCATCACAATAATGGGTCATCACGTTTCCCATGTCTGAGTAAGTTTTGTGTATAAATATACAGAAGAGAGGCAAACAAAGAAGGGGAAAAAAATCTCATCTTAGATTTGAGATACTTAATTCCAGCCCCAAACGCAATATGAAGGTCAATTTGCCCATATATTAAGAGACCTGAGCTCAATGGGTCTCAAAATCATTATGTTCTTCACAAATAGAGGTTCCACTGACACTGAGAAAGGAAGTGGAGTCTTTTATTTTGCTGTCAACATAGGAGACAGCACAAATGTGAACAAGTGCAGCTTTGCAGAGTTGTAACGGCTGAGGACAAAAGCCAAGGATCCCTCCACATTGTCATCATGCAGTTCAAGAAACATACCTTTGGGGGTGATGGTAATGCTGCTCTTGTCATCTCTGGACTCGCAGGAGTACTCGCCCTCATCCTCAGCCCGGATCCCTGTTATTGTTAGTGTTCGCTTGACCCCTTCTTCATGAATCTGGAAACGCTTGCTGGGCTTGATCTGAACTCCATTCCTGCGCCACACCACCTTCCCTCTGGCATGGCTCACGTCGCAGGTCAAACAGATGCTGCCTCCAATCTCAGCATTAACAGCTTCAAGTTTTTTGGCAAACTTCACTGGGATTTCTGAAATGCAGAATGAGGAAAAATGATGAGAAAGGAAAAGATAAACCTGTTCTAAGAAACTGTTTCTGGCCAACTTTAAAAGAAAAAAAACCCAAAACAAAGAAACCCAGCATATTTAGGAACCAGGGTAGACAGAAACAAACCAGAAAGGTGGAAATTCAGGGAGATTCCTTTGACATGGAATTTTAATATCATTATCATTCTGTAAAGCACGACAAGTGCCTTTAAACAGGATTGTGTTTTGCCTTCCTTTCTTTCTAATTTCATACCCAATGAGACCATGTAATGTTTTTACATCAGGCCTGATATGCTTGAGTTAATTTTAAAATCCATATGGATGCACAAGCTCCAGCCACCTTTGTCTCTTCTGTCATGGGAGACAGAGCCAATGGAGTCAGAGAAATTCAGGGTGTGATTTCTTTCATCCTGAAGGAGGCATTTCAATAGGTTGGATGTAACAAGACCTATTAGCAATTGCTCCTCTGCAATGACTCCAAAGGGAGCTGGGGGGGTGCATCTCAGCTGCAGGCATCTCCAGTGTGAGTGTCTGAAGAGAAAGGAGCAGGCCTTTACTCCAGGACACCACTCCTCTCATCTCCATCTGTGGACCAGCTGTACTTCATCCTTCTTGTCAATTTATAGCCTTAGCCTTGACTAGGGAACAGCATGCCAGGTGCACCATCCAGGGAACAGAGGAGGATACAATTCAGGTCATGTTCCCCCATGTGACTAACTCATTAATCTTCTCACACAACATCCTTCTATATCCTCATCAGCTTTGTCATACTGGTTAGCAGAGTGGAGAAGAGCTAAGGCTCTGCCATGCCCCAGCTACTGGGGTTAGGAGGAGACAGAATCAGCGTGATGACAGTGGGGAGCAGACACCAAGAAATGCACTCATCGTAGGCCTCCTTGTTCCCCCGAGTGGCCAGCAAAGGACAAAAATTGGGTGTTTGGAAGCAGGAGAACTTTGCTGGCCCATGGTGGGACAGCCACAGCAGCTGCAACATCAATTCAAGCCTTGAGGTTGGAACAGTTTTAGAGAGAGTTTGGACTTCACCTCCATCCTACCATGAGGGAAACATAGCTGTTGGGTTGGGACATGACCACTGCTCACCTTTCACCTGTACTTTGAATTCCTGCTTGTCGCTCTTTGTCTGGCAAGTGTACACGGCAGTGTCTGTGCTCTCAGCCAGGTTCACCGTCAGGGTCCTGGATGCCCCATCACTCTTGATCTCATATTTCTTGCTCGCCTTGATTTCTGTTCCATCCTTGAACCACTTTACTGCAGCAGTTTCAGGCGTTACTGAAGTAGTCAGTGTGATGCTTTCATGTTCTTGAACAATGAGGGGCTCTTTCTGGACAACTTTCTTTTCAAATTTAGCTTCTGGTTCTAGGAAAGACATTAAAATAGGAAAACTAATAACTTCAATCTCAAATCCTTAACACAGCAATTTTCTATTACTCTCTCTTCATGACTCACAACATCAGCTCATCCATAATCTATAACAACCCAGGGAATGTGACTTAATATTTGTGGCTGGTGTAATCTTTTGCTGAGCAAGAAGAAAGAAAATGATCTGTCAGGCAACCCAAGCTTCTGCTTAGAACAGAAGGAAAGGGAATGCAAATATGCATTTTATCTGCTCCCACAAATAAACTTGTTTCTTAGAAGTAAAATGACCTGTATAATTACTTCCTTTCCCATTTTTAGGATTTTAGAACTAATTAAGAAGATATATTAATATGCTAAACCTGAATTTATGGCCTATTTTCTTATCTGCTTGCTCTATTCTCTTTCTCTTGGCTTCTTCTCTATCTTGTACAATGCTTTGCCACAAAACTGGGCAGTTTTGGGGCACACACAGCAGCAGATCATCTTTTCTTAGTCACCTTTCTCCATAGCTCTGTTTCTGCTCTTCAAAACTTCCCACTTCTGCTTTCAGCTCCCCACCACTTAAACAGTTTAGGTGACGGGGTGTGCGAAGGAGATGCTAAGGAAAAAACTATATAGCATTTCCATAGCCAAAAAAAAGTCTTCAGCCAGATTTCCCACCTCCACACTGCTAGATTAAAAAAGTCAAATTAATTGATGTGGCTCACTGATGTTGCTCCAGGGAAAATGGTGGCTGCACCGTGGCCACTGGGTAGGGAATATCCAGTTTTCCTCTAAACCACACAGAGAGCTGCTTAGGTGAGTCCTCACCAGTTAGTTCCAATTTGAAGGTCAGCTTCTGGCCTACAGCCTCACAGATGTATTCTCCAGCATCTTTCTTCTCCAGCTGCTCTATAACCAGGCGCCGGGTTTTGCCCACAGTTTCTGTTTTGAATTTTCTAGAGGAAACAAGCAGTCTTCCATCCTTGTACCATTTCACTTCGGTTGCATCCTGTGCTACCTCACAGCTGAGGGTGGCACTTTCTGTCAGGACAGCATTCACCTCCTTTTGGACCTTTTCCTGGTTTATAAATGCAGGTTTTGGCTCTGAATGAAGAAAAGGAAGGAAACATTGATTGAGGGATTAAAATGAGACCAGTCTTACAGATTTCTGTGCAGATATTTGGAAAACATTTAGGTTGCCACTTGCCCAAATTAATTCCCTTCATTGGGCAATAGCTACTTTTCTGTGTGACCAAAACCCAATGTGGAAACTAGGGAAGCTAGAGCCTAGGAATGGAGAGGACCAAGAGGGTCCTTGACATCAATCCTATGGTTGCAAGCCACCATTCAAAAAACATTCAATTCAAACATTCCCAAAGAACATCTTGTCCTGCATATCACCGAAAGTCCACAAATTTCTTTTACTTAAGACCTACAGTGAAATGTCAAGGTCACAAATATAGCGTTATGGGCTTCTGGAACAGACTCTTCATGGTCTCTTCCACTGTCACAAACTTGACTTTCAAAGGGACAAAGGAAATACGATCTCCCTATAGTGCTCGATAGGCCAGGATCATGGCTGGCAAGGTACCCAAGGTGGTTTGCAGCGTCAACACTCCCTTTAGCATCGCAGGCTTAAAGCTGTTTGGGCACCTTGTGGATCCTGTTCCAAAAGACCAATTGCTGGGAATCTTTCATGACAAAGGGACATTTAGCACCTGACAGAAGTAGTAAGGCATCTCAGAAGGCTGAGATCTCAAACACACAACAGCACAAATTCAGAAAAAGTGCTGAGTTTTCAACCTGTCTCGATGAATGCTGCTGCCAAAATTGCAAATAACAAAGCATATTCCAACCTCTCAGTTTTCAGAAATGGGATTGTAACTATAACAAGAAATGTATTTTTGCATGGCTCTTTCCTTTCATGAGCTTCAGTGCACAAGAATCAACCTTTGGGATCCCAGAAACAGGAAAGATCTGAATAATATGTTGATTATTATTTCTATTATATTTATATCTGCAATTATTATATAGGCAGACTAAAAATGAGATAGGCCTTTGTGCCATGCTAGAGCCAAATATTCCCATTCCTACAAGTCCAGACAATCAGGTACAGAAAATCAGGTGAACCCTACAGGGCGCAACAAAGCCCAGACTATTGCAACTGAGTCATTGTGTAATAGTTATTACAGATATTACTTTACTATTCTCTACTGTAATTCAGACAAGATATGTCTCACCTGTGACAACAAGCTTGAAGGTCAGTTTCTGGCCAGCAGCCTCGCAGGTGTACTCCCCAGCATCTTTCTTCTCCACCTGACCCACCACCAGACGACGCGATTTGCCCTCCGACTCCACCTTGAACTTCTTGCTTGAGGTGATCAGTTTCCCTTCCTTGTACCATTTCACATCGGTCTTCTCCTGGGCCACCTCACAGCTTAGCTTGGCATTTTCTGATAGTGCAGCTTTCACCTCTTTTTGTAACTTATCCTTGTTTGTAAACACAATTTCTGGCTCTGAAAAGAGAGAAATTCAGAGTGTCTCCAAGATGTGATGTTGACCAATCCCCTTATCACGGCTTACAGGTAACACTGGAAACCAAGCCTCTGACTTGACAATACACATCTAAAATTATTGGTAGAACATTCAGACTGCTTTCTGGTGAGTTTTTGTGGTTTGTTTTGGGTTTCGAGTGCAGACATTGGGCAGACACTCTGCCACTCTTCACCATGACACTGCTCTGAAATACACTGAGAACCAGCTGCATTGCAGAGTTGTTCTGGTTTCACCATCACATGGGGATGGAGATGTGCAATCAGTACTTTCCTTCTCATGGCCCTGTTCCTACAGAGATGTGTAGCTCCCAAAGTTTTTCAATGATGGAGCTCCCTGTCTTAAAGATTTTATAATGCTTTACATAGAAGATATATCATAATATTCATTTTTCTAAATACTCCAAAATTAGGAAGGCTGGGCCAAAGAATCTTCTCTCACCTGTGACAACAACCTTGAAGGTCAGTTTCTGGCCAGCAGCCTCGCAGGTGTACTCCCCAGCATCTTTCTTCTCCACCTGACCCACCACCAGGCGACGCGATTTGCCCTCTGACTCCACCTTGAACTTCTTGCTTGAGGTGATCAGTTTCCCTTCCTTGTACCATTTCACATCAGTCTTCTCCTGGGCCACCTCGCAGCTCAGTGTGGCATTTTCTGATAGTGTTGCTTTCACCTCTTTCTGCACCTTCTCCTTGTTGATGAAAGCATCTTCTGACTCTGCAATAAAGGGTACAGGTGCAGATTTAGAAAATTTACCTTTCACACACACACCCTTTCCCAAATGCAGACATGAGTCTTTGGATTGTTGTGCTGAAGATGGATTTCCCATTCACATTCCCTGCCAACACTGTCAACTGAATGTTAACATTGGAATTACATCAAGTGCCAGTGAAGGACTCCTTTACTCATTGTCCAAGGCAGCTTAGATGGCCCCAAAGTTGCTTTCATTTCCATCACTATCATTCTCCAAAATCTGCAGAAAATAAGTTCACGTATCCCAATGTCCAGCAGCACACCAGTGGATGCAGCCTGTAAGAAGTCTGTTTGCTGTAAGAGAACAGGCATTAAATAGTCTTAACAACCCAAGAGCTACAATTTGTTTTGCCAGCAAAAGCAAAGTTAGTCTTGGGAAACAAACTTTATGAGCCTATTCTGTGTCTATATCTTTATTTCCCAAGTGTTCCAAAGATGTGCCATCAAGGAACTATGTTTCCCTAACGAACAAAAACTAGCCAGCCCCTGTGGTATTTGCTTCGCACTGCACCATGCCAGAATCAAAAAGCAATCTTGTATATGAACTCCTCAGTTTGCTCTAAATTCATAAAGATCCAGCTGAGGGATGTCAAGGTTAAATCCCATTCTTGCTAATGTCATGGTGAAGAGACCTGGTTTCCTCAGCTACTGCTTCTGACAACAGTTCTAGTATTTCCTTTTAGTTGGCAGAGCCCATAATAAAAAGGTTTCCTCCATAATAAAGACACATTTTATTTAAGGAAGGAGCATTCACAAGCGAACACTTGTGCTCAGAAGATTTTCTGTGTCCTTTAATTTTTCCTGCAATTATTGAATTCTCATTTTGCTACCAGTGTATCTCCACCAGATCCTCAAGGAAATTCCCAAATGATCTTCTGCCTGTCCTGGGCTTGGGCTACAGAAATCCACTGCATCCTTGGTTTTCAAAGGAGGGAGACAGATCTAATAGTTTGAACACAACTGCATGAGTAAAACAGAAGAATTTAAATACTGGCTTCATCCCTGCCTGCTCAGATGGAATTTGCCCAGCCACGTAACTTTTCTCTCCTTAAATGTTTTCAGGATATAACACAGAGATGCAGCAAATTCACTTACCCGTGACATCAATCTTGAAGGTCAGTTTCTGGCCAGCAGCCTCGCAGGTGTACTCCCCAGCATCTTTCTTCTCCACCTGACCCACCACCAGGCGACGCGATTTGCCCTCCGACTCCACCTTGAACTTCTTGCTTGAGGTGATCAGTTTCCCCTCCTTGTACCATTTCACATCGGTCTTCTCCTGGGCCACCTCACAGCTCAGCGTGGCGTTTTCCTTCGGCACTGCCTTCACCTCCTTTTGCACCTTGTCTTTATGTTCAAACACATCATCTGCAAGATTGGAAAGAAGGAAAAATCTAGAAAAAAGCCCGTGAAAATTAGAGCTTTGCCTCCAAGATCATATGTTTCTGGGTTTTCAATGGGAGACCACCTGGTAAATTACAGTTTAAATAAAGCAGCTGTAAAATTAAAAAGGTTAATAGAGTCAGAGTGAAGCAAATGCTTGAGGAAGCCCTGGCAGGAACAAGTTGCTTCCAGACAGCACAGTTTCTGGCTGCTGCTCATTTGGGCAGCAAGAACTGCCATGTCTGATCTTCAGGCTTACACCAGCTTTCCTACACACACTCTGTACATTCACTCTCTGCAGGCCAAGTAGAATGGGCTCTCTTGGAGAAGCAGGGCATGTTCTGTTCACTCACAGAAAAGACTGGGCTGCATATTCACAGTAAACAGGACATACTCCAGGCACGATCCTTCGTTTGCCAGCAGTGTTCTCATATTTGGGTCCAAGTAATTTTCAGGAAAAAAATGATAAGGGTTATGAAATAGATGCATAACAACTGGAGTACCTTCACAAAGATTTACATGGAGTTTTGTCCTTGTGGAACGTCATCACTTCCCAGATACATTCTACAGAACATGTGCTACTAATAGTATAAAATCACAGTCATAAAATAATTTAGGTTAGGAGTGATCTCTGGATGTCATCCAGTCCCACTTCCCCACTCACAACAGATAAAATTACATGGAGTTACTCAGGGCCATGTCCCATTGAGTTTTGAATATCTCCAGAGATGGGGATCCCACAACCTCAGGGCTCCTGTTCCAGAGCTTGATCACCCTCATGGTGCAAGTTTTCCTAATGCCTTTTTATAACCTCCCATGTTCCAACTTGTATACTTTGCCTCTTCTCTTATCACCGTGCATCTCTGAGAAGAACGTGGACTCTATATACTCCCATTAGATAGTTGCAGGCTTTAATAAAAGCTCCCTTTTGCCTTCTCTTCTCAGCCTGAACAAATACGACGTGCTTCAGCCGCCTAATCATCTTGGTTGCCTCCGCTGGAGCTGTACCAGTAGCATCTTGGATTTCCAGATGCAATAGCTGTCAAATTCTCCAGTCAGGCAGACATTGAATTAAGAACAGTAATTTGATTTTAGGCTTGGTTTTGGTAAATTCTGAGAACATAATTTTAGAAGCTGGGCATGGGAAATGACTTTGGATATAGGGGCTATAAAATAATCTAGTCTAAAGTAAATATAGGAATTAACAAAAATATCTCTGTAACACACTTATTTGGAACTAGCAAACTTGTATGAATTATGAGAACTGATTAAGGAAAAAAAGATGAACAATTTGTTCAGGACTCAGTGTGGGACCTGGTATCTTCACACTAAAGTGTTCAGAATCTGCATCTTACCTAATGAAAAAGCAGGAAGGAAAAGATCAGCAAGGCCAGCTAAAAAATATGTAACTGCCCTTTAAAATCCTTTAAAAGGCAAAGCACAAATAAGGAATGGGGAAAAAAAAAGGAAACTCTGCTGGAAAGCTGTGTCTCTGTGGTCAGGAACTCTAGTAATAAAGCAAGGTTTGCCAAAAACTAGGCTGGATCCAAGCTCGTGAAGGGGGCTAAGGCACCTAGCAGGGGATACTCTAGCACTAGAAATATATGTAGACAAGGGAAGAAGAGGGACCATGATGCAGAGTGTGGGTTTCATGTTTCAGAGCTCTTCGTATCACACTTCTGGAGAAAACAAGCCCATGCTCCTAGAAAGTGTTCTCCTACAGGCTAATTTGTTCATTTTGACTCTTACCCTCACTCTGAGTAGACGTTTTGCCCTTCAAAGCAACAGAGGTTACACAAGGAGGTTGAGTGAGGGGCTCCTAAGCTCACCCGTTATGTTCCATCCTAGGCAGCGCTCTTCAGTGAGAGGTTTCAGTTGTTTCAACTTCCCTCAGGGGAATGGTACTTCTTACACAAAGTCTAGTTGGTACTCCTGCTCAGTTGTATCTTCAATCAACAGCAAGGTGAAAAAAAAAAGGTGATCTAGGGTTAAAGCACAGAAGGCCAGAAGATCCATTCTCCAGTTCTGGTTCTACAGCATACTCTCTCGTCAGTCTTGAAGGAGAACTCAAATGGGTCCCACCATTTCTGCCTTTAAAGTGTCTAGTAAATCTCTTGGTGGCAAGAGGGAACCTATTCTTCTCTGCTCTCCTTTCTTGTATTTACCCATTTGCAAAATCTGAGTAATGGCCTCTTTTTGGCAGCAATGGGCTTGGGCAATAACCATCTATATCTTGCAGACAAAACGCCTGTCCCCCTTTCCTATGGTACCCAGGTGCCTCAAAGCCTGTGATATGAAAAACAGTTCCATTAGGTAGGACACTCTTCTTATTTACAGAGAGGATATGTGATGCAGAGTAGGCTGGTGACAGTGAGGTCCCCCGCACATCATCCTGCAGAGGATGGTGCCATATCCCAAAAACGTGAATCCCCAATGTCCAAGCCATGGGATTTTCTCTCATGAATACGACTTTTTCTCAGAAGCCCTAAAAGCAGACCAATCTTTGGGTTTTCATCCAAAAGTCTCATGCAACCCACCATTATTGCTGTCAACACCTTTCCACACTCAGAGACAGACCTCAGGGCTAAGTTGCAAGCTGAGAGCACTTCAGTGCCTTGTTGCATCCAGCAGAGGATAAAGATCCCTTGCCAGATAAGAAGATCATTCCACAGGAAGCTAAGAAGAGCTCTTCCTCCAAACAGTGTGATGAGATCCTTTGTTAATTTCTGCCTTCCACAGTTTCATTTATAATTTGCTACAAATTTTCCAACAGCTTCTGCTATCAAAGGCATTCATTATTTGAAATAAAACAATGCTCTCAGTCTTACCCTGCACTATTCCTACAACCTGCATAGAGCTATAGAAACAAGTCATGTAACTGAGCCACGAAATAAGCATTACCAAAGCTTTTCTGGCACAAAGGAGAGTTGCTGAACACAAGGGAGAAAGAAGCAGATTTGTCTCCTATTTCCTTGTAGGGTCACTCCCCAGCAATGTGTACCACAGAATGCAGACATGGCAGAGCAAGCAGAATGAAACCCAGTAAGCTTGTACCTCAGCAAGACCCACAGCTGGCAGTCACATGAATCTCAGTGCTGTAATACCATGCTTTTACTCAGGCCACGCTGGAAGCAGGCCAGCCACAAACCATCTCCAGCGTGGAAGATACATAACCACATTCATAGCTGGATCCAAATTAAAAAGCTCAGGGGTGTGACTGGTGCACCAGGCTGCATAGATGCACACACTTCTAAACAGACATGGTTAGATTCTAGAGTTGGATTGATCCATTGAAAGAAAGAAAGGGCAAATCTTTGCTCCAAATCCAATTGTATTCTCCCACATCATTTCCTGGGATGTGCTTTTAATTGGATGTATCATCTTCAAGGTTTTCTTCTGGTCCACTATCAGAAAAAAAACACCTACATCAAATTTAGATATTCTTCCCTCATAACCCTTTCAAGCAAGACAGAAGCACAGAAGATGAGAAAGGAAGTACTGGGTAGTATTTTCCACAAAAATAACTAGCAGCAAGGGCAGAAATGTATGCATTGATGATTCACCAGCATACACAAACTACTGGATACTGATCTGAAGTCACACTCAAAAAGGTATGTGTTGTGCAATTCCTCATGAAATCATATTGTCAAATTCTCTCAGCAAAGCCATGTCTTGTATAGATGTGGCAGAAAAATCCTGTCCCAGCAGAGATGGAAACTGCAGATTCTTAGAGCGGAACTATAGACTCTTAAAGAGTGAAAGGATTTTTGTATGCTTGTCTTGTTCTTACATCCTTTTTCTTGACAACCATTCCTGGTCAAAATCGGGGAAAGAATAATAGCTTAAGTAGACTTTTCTCTTTCCTAAAACATCCAAACACATGCCCTTAATATTGACCTTTACGAATAACCACTTAAGTTTTGTTGCACACCCGTATAGACCACGGCAGGAAGTAAATCTACGTCACTAGGAAACTTTCTTTATAGCTACAGCAAAAAAAAATATGTAATCAGATAATCCCTCACCTGTGACGTCAAGTTTGAAGGTCAGTTTCTGGCCAGCAGCCTCGCAGCTGTACTCCCCAGCATCTTTCTTCTCCACCTGACCCACCACCAGACGACGTGATTTGCCCTCCGACTCCACCTTGAACTTCTTGCTTGAGGTGATCAGTTTCCCTTCCTTGTACCATTTCACATCGGTCTTCTCCTGGGCCACCTCGCAGCTCAGTGTGGCGTTTTCTGATAGTGCAGCTTTCACCTCTTTCTTCACTTTGTCCTTGTTGACAAATGCATCCTCTGCTTCTGTAGGTTGGGAGAAGCAATTTAAAATTTACACGTATATTCATGCTGTCCAAAGTGTCCAAACCCAAATGAAAAACCCTGCTTATGACAACTCCAAGAGCTCTGCCATTTTGGAATGGTCCCACTCACAGCTAATGTACACTCAGACAAGACGTGGTCCTCTGTACAGCCTGAGGACAACACATCAGCCATTTCTGAGCAAAATGAACCAAAGCCTCAGGAGTTTGGCTGCTTCTCATCTCCACAAGAAATCTGACTTTTTGTTCCTTAATGTAATGCACAAATAAGCACTCAACCTCATCCACCACTGGGATCCATATATAAGCCTTGCCCATGTTAGGTACTTCTTGAGCAGACCTGTTTTCCTATTTCTTCTAGACCTATTTTCCTCCACATCTGGGAGCTGACCCTGCCCTTATCCCTTTAAGTCACAACAGCATATGTAAACTACTTTATTTTTATTTTTCTTTGAAATTAGAGAACAACAAGGACTGCTGAGTGGAATTCAGCTCGCAGATGAAGACATCTAACTATAGGCATCTGTGTGACAGATGCACGCAAGCTGGTTGCCTGACCAACCTCAATACTCAATGAAGATCTAGGCTACACAGTCCCTGGAGCCTAGAGAGTGATTGATTGATTTTGCTCTGTCGTAAAGGCAAGTCACGGACCACTCTGTGATGAGAACCAACATATCTTCTACCTGTGACAACAATCTTGAAGGTCAGTTTCTGGCCAGCAGCCTCGCAGGTGTACTCCCCAGCATCTTTCTTCTCCACCTGACCCACCACCAGGCGACGCGATTTGCCCTCCGACTCCACCTTGAACTTCTTGCTCGAGGTGATCAGTTTCCCTTCCTTGTACCATTTCACATCGGTCTTGTCCTGGGCCACCTCGCAGCTCAGTGTGGCGTTTTCTGAAAGTGCAGCTTTCACCTCTTTCTTCACTTTGTCCTTGTTGACAAATGCATCTTCTGCCTCTGAAATATGGAAACAATTGGGAAAAAAAATACGTAAGATATAAATAGCCTGTGACAAGAAGATATTTTGCGTAGATGCTCTACAAGACCATATCTTGTAAGTAACATTGCTTTGCAGTTCTTTTTGTCACAGAACAACGCACCTTCAAAACATAGTCCATACAATTATCATACCTCTCTGACTAGTGTTCATGAACAGCTTGACTGCCTCATTTTCAAATTTCTTATAATGAAGACGAATATATATTTCCCCCCTTTGTGTCTTTATATTTCTACACCCCACATTTGGAACTAGCCAAATATAGCAAAATTATGAGTTGCCACCTTCACTATCACATTATTTACAGGAATTTACCAGCATCTTGGTATTTTAGATTAAGACTGGATGTTGTTCAGAAAATATCTTGTAACTCAATCCCAAAGAAATGGCATAGATATAGTTCTTAATATGGAAAAGTACTTGGCCTACATTATACATAAAACTGGCCTATAAAATTTGAAGTATACTTTTCTTTCCTCAGAAATTTAATTTTTCAAAAAACTGGCCACAGAGAATCTTCTTTTAATACTTAACATGAGTAAAAAGAATGAGGTGTTTAAAGTAACTTTCTTCCACAGTACCACTTAGAGCTTCCATCTCAACAAGTGGAGCTGGCATCAAAAGGACATCATGTGCAATTAGTAGTTAGTTAGGTATGTTCATTGAAAAGATTCAATTGTCACCTTGCTAAATAGGACTGGAGTATAAATTACATCTTTTACAGATTACTTTAATGACTGTTTTACCTGGTTCTCTTTTTACCAACAACCGGTGTGGTCACTGTTAGCTTTTATATTAGTGTACATTTGAGATGTGGGAGGACAAATAGACCCTAAATAAACTGGCTGCCACATTTTTTTCCACCAATTTACCCTAAGAAATAACTGCACAAGAAGTGTAAAATATTTCTGGTATGCCTACATGATGGAGATCACATAGCAACAACTGTCCAGCATTTAGCATAGATGGCCTATGCTTATTTGGGTCCCAGGTAAGTACTTGAGCATTGAAGTCCATGATTTCACTGCTACAGAAGCACAAACTCCAAAGATAAATGCTGGACTAAGAAGTGTATGGGGTTGCCACTGCCCTTCAGTTGCAGTGCAAGCACAGAAGATAATTCATCCACCCAGCTCCAGGCATCTGAGTTACCTGGCTAAGGTGACCTGGCACCTTGTTCTCCCTGGCAGTCATGGTGAACCCTTTCCATAACCTGTGCTACTGCCTTCCTCCCCCCAGTCACTCTCTGCAGCCTCCTAGTGCGATCCTTTACTCCTCCTTGATGACTTTCTCCTCTGCACACTGTCTCTGTCATGTCTGTACTCTGAGTAGCAGCAGCTGCCTGGGAGGGTAAGGAGTAGGGGTAAGTTCAGGTCAAGTTCCTACACAGCTGACTATGACACTATGCAATCCTGGGAGCCCCATCATAGGCTTGCCATCAATATTGCACAGTCCACGGAAAGAGAGAGAGGTCCTGCAGGGAGCAAGACAAAGCAGGAACCCAGCTTATATGCTCTAAATTTGAGGTCCTCTGTTTATATTGGCTGTAGATGGGGTGCAAGGAGGTGTCATTGTCATTAAGGTGCCATCAGCAAGGCAGCGTACATGGCCTGTGCTGGGTGATGCAAAACTCCTCAAAGGCACATGTCAGCCCACTGCAGATAAAGCAGCATTTTGCTATCTAAAATAGCTCGAGCACACACCATGGTTTGCATTCAAAACTGGTTGCAAAAATATAAACATTTTGACTTCCATCTACAACTTGGACTGTGAATACGCAGGGTGCACTAAACAAAAGAGTTACAAACCAATCTGTGTCAGTGGGTGCTGTATTTAAAATCTCAACTTAGCAGGGTAGGAATATTCCAGATGGGTTACTCACTCATCCTCTGCATTCCTGCCCTGTAATATAAACCATTTTTATAGTGATAGAAACCGTGACTAAAACTTTTAACCAGCTTACAAAGTGATTTACACTAGCCAGCAATTTGCCTTAGAAACTTATTTTAAAGTTATTCAGTGCAGATGACATTTCCAACCTCAGCTGACATTGGTTAGTGCAGTTCCACTGAAACTGAGGAAAAACATTTTCAGGACATGGAGCTTTCGCCAACTTCAAACAAGGATTTCGCTGCAGACCATGAATCTTGAAATAATGAGATTTCAGAGTCAGCTTTTCTGCCTACACATCTAGCCCAGTCCCAAGGTGTGCAGCACCTGCTTCTTTTTATATTAAGCCAAAAAGCTATAGCTGCATCCCAATACTCAACACTGAGCATCTAACCTTCAAGTTGTCCTTAAACAGGGAAGGTTTTGTGCTACCAGTGGAGCCCTGGAGTACAGGAACCCCGAAGAGCTTTATGAGAGCAATGGTAACAGGATAAATTAAGACCCAGAAAGCCACTGCACTTTGGGATAATCTAGTAAGATGAGGATTTCTGTAGCAAAAGAGCCAACCACTCAGAGTACTCATAATCCCTCCTGACTTTCACACTAGATCATTTTCCAGCGAGTGCTGGACTTGCATGTCATGTTACAGTTGCACACATGAGATATATACAGCAACGGTAGCTAGGCAAGCACTCTCCGCTTACGACAGAGGGGGAAAGGTGTTACATTACCCTGTGCAGCCGTGAAGTCATCCGGTTTGAAAGAGAACTGAAAACCTTTGGTTTCTGAGACAGACAGCTAAGAATAGCCCTCAGCTATCGAGATTCAAGTGTAAAAGCACTAAATTTCTGTTTTCTGACTACACCTCTGCAGCAACATATGAACTGGTTTCAGCAGTTGAGCATGAACTCGGTATATATCAATGCTCTTTCTATTAATGTCCATGTTGCAGTCTACAACTACCTGAAGGAAGGTTGTAGCACAGTGGGAGTCAGCCTCTTCTTCCAGGCAACTAGTGATAGGACAAGAGGACACAGCCTCAAGCTTCACCAGGGGAGGTTCAGGTTGGACACTAGGAAGCATTTCTCCTCAGCAAGGGTCATTAGCCATTGGAAGGGGCTGCCCAGGGAGGTGGTGGAGTCACCATCTCTGGACGTGTTTAAGAAAAGATTGGACATGGCACTTAGTGCCATGGTCTAGTTGCCATGGTAGTGTCAGGGCAATGGTTGGGCTTGATGATCCCTGAGGTCTCTTCCAACCTGATTGATTCTGTGATTCTCTGAAAGATGCCTCTCAAATCTAGCCTTACTGTAATCCACCCTTCATTGAAACTGGCAGTTCCCTGAGCCAAAAGCATGAGCTACACAATTCATGAAAAAGAGCCAAAGTGCCCCAACTCAAAACCTGTGTGCCCCACACAGAGTGGGGACACGTAACAGCTGATGGCTTACAATATATGTTATGGGGAGCAGCAAAGCTTTATACTGTAGCAGCAGTTGCATATTGCACATGGAAGATGGAGGGAGCAGGATGCCTCAAGACAGCAGGAGAGCAGTAAAGACCACAACCTATATGAGGGAACAGCACACAAGATATGCCCTGCAAGGACTGCAGGTCTCCAGCACGGCTGTGAGCAGGAAAGCCAACAGACTCCCAGCGCAGTTGCTCTTCTGTATAGATGATAAGATGCCAGACCTCTACCAGTGTTATGGTCCCAGTGTGTTTGACGCCGTAAGAAAGCAGAGGAGAAAATAGATTCCCTGTTGTGATCAGCTCAGGATATGAGACAAGAAGTGCAACATGAATAGAGACACATTTGGCTGCAAAGACAGCAGGGTGCCACGGATATGAACTGAACCAAACCAAACAGAACCCCTTCTTATCATCCAATTCAGTAATGATCACTCAGAATGTAAGCGACATGTCCATGGCTGCCTGGAGCCTGAGATAAAATTTACTGGACCTCTTGCAAAATATACTGAGACTAAAGAAACCTCTAGTGCAATCAGAGCGAAAAAATAAACTGAGACTCCAAATCTGGTTGTTAAGGAGAAAAATGCAAATACAAACAAACATTCCTGGAGTCATGACTGGTCATTACAGATGTAGAAATCGCAATGAACAGCTATCACCTTTGGATTCAGCAGGTCGCAGATATGGGCAGTGCAGCCGATATAATTTTTTTAGGATGATACACTACCATCAACTCCCAAACCTTCTCAATGCAGCCACGATAAAGTAGGGATCACGTAAACACTACTGTTTAAATATCGCTTGGTAGACAAGTATTTGCACCACTTTTTATAGCTTTACAAATCACAACTGGGTATCCAATGACAGATGAAAGAAGTAGTAGAGGAAGAGCTGGATGAAAGGTTGTTAAATACAACTCATAATTCAAGTTGCACATATCTGTATCCATTTCTGTTCATCATCCACAGAAGTTTCATGACGCATGCGAGTTATGAGGCTATATTCACATATCTGTTTGCACAGCCAGAGTGTGGAATAATTGAAGTAATTCTCTGGTTTGGGAGAGAGGAAAGATGAAATTGAGAAGGAAGAAAGCAGAGAGTTTTGTGAATGACTAGCAATAAGAAGAGGAGGCATAGAAATGCTGATGATCAAATTGGAAGAGGTCTTTAGCGCAGTGCCTGCTAACAAAAACTCTATTCACTGAGCCTAAGGAGATGTACAGGGAGTTGAGGAGATGATATCAGGATACCTACACATAACCAGTAGATCTGCCCAGTATTACACAACCTCACTGAAATGGTAGCTTAGACCAACATCAGAGAGTACTTTAACAGCATTTCTAATATTTTGACAGAGAAAACAAGAGAAGACACCCCAGCACAAATAAAAGGCAATGAAATATAGACTAAACCATTTCTCCCACCTGTGACAACAAGCTTGAAGGTCAGTTTCTGGCCAGCAGCCTCACAGGTGTACTCCCCAGCATCTTTCTTCTCCACCTGACCCACCACCAGGCGACGCGATTTGCCCTCCGACTCCACCTTGAACTTCTTGCTTGAGGTGATCAGTTTCCCTTCCTTGTACCATTTCACATCAGTCTTCTCCTGGGCCACTTCGCAGCTCAGTGTGGCATTTTCTGATAGTGCAGCTTTCACCTCCTTCTGGACTTTGTCCTTGTTTGTAAACACAACTTCTGGCTCTAAAGACAGAGAGATATGTTAGTCAGCGCACTTGCAAGAGCATCAGGAGGCAGGGAGTGAGTTGGAAAGCTGAACCCATTCTCCTACTCTACAGCCCCAGTAGGGCAATGCATCTGGAATGAGTCTCCATGACAGCTTCTTTCTCTAGTTGCCATTTACCTAACACCTCAGAGACCCTAACATATATCAAGCCTTACTGTTATACTCTCCCCCCCAGGCTGAAACGAGCCCTTCCAAGAGAAAGAAGAAGAGTGCAGACATCAGGCAGACACCCTACCACCCTTCACCATGACACTGCTCTGAAATACACTGAGAACCAGCTGCGTTGCAGAGTTTTTCTGGTTACAGCAACATGTTGGGATAGAGAGGTGCAATCAGTACTTTCCTTCTCATGGCCCTGTTCCTACAGAGATGGGTAGCTCCCAAAGTCTTTCAAGGATGGAGCTCCCCGTCTTAAAGATTTTATAATGCTTTACCTAGAAGATATATAATAATTATAATATTCATTTTTCTAAATATTCCAGAAATAGGAAGGCTGGGCCAAAGAATCTTCTCTCACCTGTGACAACAACCTTGAAGGTCAGTTTCTGGCCAGCAGCCTCGCAGGTGTACTCCCCAGCATCTTTCTTCTCCACCTGACCCACCACCAGGCGACGCGATTTGCCCTCCGACTCCACCTTGAACTTCTTGCTTGAGGTGATCAGTTTCCCTTCCTTGTACCATTTCACATCGGTCTTCTCCTGGGCCACCTCGCAGCTCAGTGTGGCGTTTTCTGATAGTGCAGCTTTCACCTCTTTCTTCACTTTGTCCTTGTTGACAAATGCATCCTCTGCTTCTGTAGGGTGGGAGAAGCAATTTAAAATTTACACGTATATTCATGCTGTCCAAAGTGTCCAAACCCAAATGAAAAATGCTGCTTATGACAACTCCCACAGCTCTGCCATTTTGGAATGGTCCCACTCACAGCTAATGTACACTCAGACAAGACATGGTCCTCTGTACAGCCTGAGGACAACACATCAGCCATTTCTGAGCAAAATGAACCAATACCTCAGGAGTTTGGCTGCTTCTTGTCTCCATGATTCCACAAGAAATCTGACTTTTTGTTCCTTAATGTAATGCACAAATAATCTCCCAATCATGCCACTGGGACCTGTATGTAAGCCTTGCCCATGCTAGGTACTTCTTGAGCAGACCTATTTTCTTACACATCTGGGAGCTGACCCTGTCTTTATCCCTGTAAGTCACAACAGCATATGTAAACTTGTTTAATTTTTCTTTACTCTTAAATTAGAAAACAATAAGGACCCCCGAGTGGGATTCATCTCACAGATTAAGACAGCTACCTATAGGCATCTGTGTGATAGTAGATGCACACAAGTTGGTTGCCTGATCAACGTCAATACTCAGTGAGGATCTAGGCTACACAGTCCCTGGAGCCTCGAGAGTGATTGATTTTGCTCTGTTGTAAAGACAAGTCATGGACCACTCCGTGATGAGAACGAACATATCTCTCACCTGTGACGACAAGCTTGAAGGTCAGTTTCTGGCCAGCAGCCTCACAGGTGTACTCCCCAGCATCTTTCTTCTCCACCTGACCCACCACCAGACGACGCGATTTGCCCTCCGACTCCACCTTGAACTTCTTGCTTGAGGTGATCAGTTTCCCCTCCTTGTACCATTTCACATCGGTCTTCTCCTGGGCCACCTCACAGCTCAGCGCGGCGTTTTCTGATAGTGCAGCTTTCACCTCTTTTTGTACCTTGTCCTTGTTTGTAAACACGTCTTCTGTCTCTGTAAGAAAGCCACGATAGACACACATAGCTTTTTGCAGTTGTCTTCTCCAGCATTTAATCAAGTTCCCCCTATTTCACTATACTTGCCCATTACAGGTAGAATCATGATGGCCCATTAAGGCAAGAAAGCACCTTCATCTCTGTTTTGCTGATAGGAAGTAAATAGGTGTATGGGAATTCTGGGATAAATTTTAGAAACTCACAATTTGAACACATATTTGAACCTGCGACTTAGAGCACCAACATGCACTGCCTGAACCCTCCTCCATCTTCTCTCTTTTTCCTCTTCCTACACCTCTCCAACCGTTCCAGTGAATCAGAAGGGAACAGCCCTTGTATCCTCATATCCGGGAACCATTACTCTTTTTCTGTCTATTTATGTCACTCAAATTCAGTAATTCTCCATCTAATCAGAGCTCTTCAAACACTTCCCCCTTCCCTTTTATCTACCCCTGCACTCTGCAATAGCCTCACACTATGATTCTGCAGGAGTTTTATGCAGACACACCAGCTAATCATGAGAGGTGCAGAAGTTATCATCCTTGCCCATCATTTTTTGTGGTTACAATTAGCCATGGATGCAAAAGTGTATGTATAAAATGTTGATATGACAGTTGGCTGAAAATCAAGTCCTATGGTTGAAATGTTTCACCCCAGAGAGAGGTGAGATGATCCTCCGAATGTAAGATACTACCCAAAATTCCTTTATCTTTGGTATTTCTAGCATTTTCTCACCTCTGACTTTGACTTGGAATGTTGTTCTGTCATCCTTCGTTTCACAGGTATAGCTCCCTTGGTCTTGCTGCGTCACCTTCTTGATGATGAGCTTGCGGTGTGTCCCCTGGGAGATGACTGTTGTCCTCTGGTCCTGCTTCACCTCAGTTTGATCTTTCTTCCATACCACGGCTCCACTCGCAGTTGACACCTCACACGTCAGCTCAAGGTTTTCAGAAGGACGGACTGATATTTCTGGAGTTGTTTTGGGCTTGTTGACAAACTTAACAGCTTCGTCTGGAAAGAAAAAGAGAAAGCAGTTTATGCCTTGATTTAGGTTTATCAGCACAAGGTTAAGATCAGTACTTACTGATCATTATTTCATTTCTAGCCACACTCGGGTGATCAAGGTTCACCTTTAGAGGTGTAAATGTACATACGTGTGCACGGTACTATTGCAGTGCAACTATGACAGACTGTTAACAGTTATGGCCATAAACTGTGGTTACGAGTCAGAAAAGGCCCTCCTGAGATATGGCAGCGTTATCTCTACTGGGGAACTCATTGTCCAAGTTTTAAATCATCCAGAGAGTTACTACATAATAGTCTCCAGTTTGGTATTGATGAATCCTTTATACTCTATCAGCCTATTAGGTCTACACTGTGATGTTAATACCAGCCTTATTAAGTTCTAGATAGATGTGGATCTATGGCTACCTGGCTTCATAACCAAAATCCACCTAACTAACTGATGTGTATCCATTTGCTGCTTCCCTTTCAGAAGTCAGGCATGAAAGCTCTTACAGAGCACAGACGCAGTGGTTTTTGTTACCAGAGTTGTACGTGCACAGAGCCATGAGCAGCACCTGCCCCAACACCATGAGACCATAAAGCCTGACGTGTGCTTTAATTCACAGCTCCTGTCTCATCACACACATGAATGTTGATGCCCGACTTTCTGATAGACAGTGCAAACTCCTTCTCTGATCTTCAGATAATTGCTCTCAGTTACAGTGCAATCACATTAATCTCTCCTACATCCTTCTGGATCTTTTAAATCAAGCTGAGATGCCCTCAAGTTGCTGACACTTTAATCACCACTCCTTGTTTCTGATTTCTGTAAAGCTCTAGGGAATATGTATTGATGCCTGAGTCTACAAACAGCTTTGAAAAGATCTAAGAAGTCTCAGAAAATCTTGTTAGAAGTGATAAGGAGCCGCCTTTTACATGTTTCTGAGCCCGCTCCTGCAGTCCCATGTTCACAAGATGATCAGTCTGACTGGACTAATTCTTCCCCAGGCCAGATCAGGGTACATATGGGTTAATCTCATTGATAAGATGTTATCCAATTTCAAGGGACTAAGTTAATATATGAGCCAATAATGTCACATCTTTCTGCTGAAACCAATCTTCACAGTAGAGAACTCACAACTGCTCACAACTCATATAGCTCAAGTGGTAGTGGTTCCTGCTTCGATACCTCAGCTCAAACTCTGCTGACTGCACGGACTGGTGGCCACACGTATGAGCTGTGCATGCACACACACACACACAGCGTGTGTCCTGTGTGCAGAAAGAATACAGCATTTTTATCAACTCAGGATTTGAAAGTGTAAAGGTAAAAGCAAAGGCAGCTGAGTGGAGACAGGCACCTTGAGTGTAAATGTGAGCAAACTATCCAATCCACCCTATCCCTAAGCTAACAAGCAATATTTGATGACCATGTCAGGTATTTCATACCCTTCATTCCATCAAGCCAGCCCTTGCCTGAAGAGCAAGCTGATGGCTGTCAGTTACAACCAACCTCAGCTTAGTATTGCATTTCTTTTAGCAGCAACTGTTGCTTTCAGTCACTGAGTATCCCAAGGACAATTGCTATGCTATACCCATACCAGGCATGTCTGTGGCATCAGAGAACAAATATTTCATTAAAAATTGTAATCATTGGGACCGATCTATTTTTAAAAAAATTATATGACCAAGGAAGGATAGTCCCTCCAGAGTCCTGAAGGTCAAGATTAGTGGAGTTACTCATTACAATAAAGACAGATTACTTCCCTGCCCTAAGACCATCCCCTGACTGTGCAGTGCTTCTTCTTAGCATTCTGGAAAGTTTTTATGGTGACATGTGAAACAAGGTGGACATTGTCCTAGCTAAGGTTTTGTTAACAGAATTTAACTCAATCCTTGTTCATCAAAAAGTTCATGGGGATACACAGTTCCTTAGCAGATACCAGCTTTCTTTGCCTGAGCCATGTGACCTTTTGTCATAGGAGTTACAGGTGAGATTCTCCTAACCTACACATGGTCACCAAAAAGTTAGGTATCCAGTCTCAGGTAATCATGCAGGCTTCCTCTGTACTTGATGTTCAGACCAAGGCAACTCCAGAAAACTTTTTAAATCTGTCTTAGATAGCTCTCATCATACAGCATAAATCAGATGGTATAAATTGCCCTTTGTGGGTCAGTTCAGAGAGAGCCTAGTTAGCTCTTTTAGATCAATTTTTCAATGTGTAAAGTCAGGGACTAGGAATGAGATTGCGTAATGCTGGATTCTCAATCAAAGAGAACTGGAGGCAGGATGCAGCGTGACTGCCTGAGCAAACACCAGTTGTAGACTGGAAGTAATCCCTCCAGCTCAGTAAACCCTGTAGCAACCCCCTCAAGTCCAGTGCTGTGCTAGATACTGATTTTAGTTAGCTCATGGACAGCATCATAGTCATATGGATGTACCGTTACAGGTGACAAGAACTCAGTTGTTGCCTCTCTTAAATTGCATTGTACTGCAGCACGTAGACACGCCATGAGAAGCTTTCAGTAGAGTTTCAATTAGTAACTTAGGACTGGGTTAAAAATTAGGCTCAAG